>NW_004524652.1:7601023-7616615 GCF_000260255.1 Octodon degus
GAGCTAGCACTGCCCTGGGCGCAGAGCGCGGATCCCCAGGTGAGAGGGCGGTGGCCGGGCCCGGGCGGGGGACGCAGCCAGTGCGGTCACGGGGACTCTTGCCTTTACGTCCCCGGGGTGGGGACCTCAGTCGCGGTCGCTGACAGTCCGGAGGCCAGCCCGGGACGCCGCGGCTGGAACCCACGTGCGCTGCCCCGCGCTCCGCCACGTGCGGGGAAGCGGCCCCGCGCCCCTGCCCTCCCCTCGTCCCTCTTCCGCCTGCGCTTGGGCCGTGGCACGGCGCTCCCGGAGTTTGGGGCGGAGGTCATCGGGCCGGGGCAGTCCTGGGTCTCCAAGCGGCCTGGGCCCACCCCTCGCGTTTGACAGGTGGGGAGATCAGAGCGCGCGGGCGGGAGCTGGCAGCCGGTTCCCGGTCCCCTGTGACCACCCCTGCTCACGTTTTTGCAGAGGGACCTCACAGGCAGCCTGGGTCCCTTTGACCTAAATTTACTCGGGGGCTGCAGCGTGCTGCAAACGCGAAGCGGCGGCGTCTTCCGGAACAGCAGCGTCCTCCGCCTGACTCGGGCGCTGGGCCCAGCGCCGGGCCGGGGCCGGCTGCCGTCCGCTGCAGCCGGGAGCTTTCCCCGTGGCTCACCTCCCACAGGCTGCCCGGTTTGGGAAGCGGGTGTTTTCACAGCTCTGCCAGCGTGCCTCCCTGACTGCTGTCACCTTGTGCCGGAAAGGTGGTATCTCAGTTCTCGCAGGGTGGAGCGGGGTGGGGACATCTCCGTGCCCTCGGAGCGGGACGCAGCGTCGCCTTCCTAGAGACAGCTTCACCTTCCTCAGCCACGGGTTTGGTTTCCCCCAGGCCCAGAGTAGAAACTTTGGGTGTCCTAGCGCAGGGCCGCAGCTTTCTTCTCTTGCTCTAAGCAGAGGACAGGATTGGGGCTATGTGCCCACACGCTCTTTGTTCCGTGAAAGAGGCAGAACAAAAGTGTGGGGTGAGCGCCAGCCTCCCCTTCCACATACCTTCTTGTAGAGGAGATTCGCAGAGAGCCTGCACCTTACACAAGAATGTTAATAACCAACTTGCTCGGTGGCAAGGGGCTGCGTCTTGAACCTGAGTTATTATGACCAGTGCTGAGGACCCTTCTTACTAACGCTGTGTGCTGCGCTGCCTGCATTGTGTTGCTTGATGCTTGTCACAGTGTCCCCGACAGCACGGTGGAGGAGATGAGACTCACAGTGATGCTTGGTGTTGCTGGGTTTGGGCTCAGGGAGGTTAAATAACTTGACGAGGACGAGAGTCACACTATCTGCCCGGAGCTTTTTGTTTTACCACCCTCGGGAGCGCCCAGCCTCTAGAGCGGCTTGCTTATGTACTAAATAGCACCCAGACTACCCTGTCTCATCTCTGGGCCCAGGTTGTTGGTGGGCTGGGAGCCAAATATATTCATCAATAACTATGCAGTGGCTCCCAGGGGGGTGGGGAAAGTGTGGGGGTGACTTGCACTTGTGACAGTGATGCCAAGCACTCTGGCTTCTGGTGGCAGCAATTGGGCTTGCCCAGAGTCCTATGAGTGAGCCAGTGCTGGGCCTGAAGAATGGCCCTGCCTTAAGTGTCAGTAATGCCTCTGCTGAGGAGCAGGAGAGCAGTAGCTGCTGGGGAATGGAGGGAGCAGTGGGAGTTTTGGAGCAGTCCCGTGGGGTGGGAATCTGGAGGCCTTCCTGAAGGAGGTGTCCTTGGTTGAGCCTGGAAGCATGAGCTGAAAAGCAGATACGGGAAGGTATCGGGATTGGAAGGGCAGGGCCAGCTGAGCAGGGTGAGGGAGCTCTGCGAAGTGACCTGGTTCTGGCCTCCAGACCTTCCACCTGGAGGGAGCACGTCTCTGCAGGAGGGCATGGAGGGCCAGGCCGAACCTAGGTTCAAGGCATTTTAGCTCAGAAGTGGTTTTTTTTTTTTGTTTTGTTTTTGTTTTTTTTTTCTTTTCTGAACCCAGGGACACTCTACCACTGAGCTGCATCCCCAGTTGTTTTAATTCTTTTATTTTAAGGCTTTCGTTCGTCTCACTAAATTGTCCAAGATGGCCTCAAATTTGGGATCCTCCTGCCTCAGCCTCCCTAGCTGTTGAGATGACAGATGTGTGCCCCTGTGTCTAGCTTAGTTGAAATTTGATCCTGAGCCATAGAGTGCCACTCATCTCACCATGAACCCATTTATGAAAGGGCTGAGGGACTGAGTGACCTGCTCAGAGTTCCCTCCCATCTCCTTCCCTTCATGCGTCCTTTGATGCCCGTGGGAGATGAGGGACCTCATTCCCTCTGCCATCCAGGGGCCTTGGGGTGGATGCTCTTTACACTGTATTGAGTCTGGAATCTTTTTCTTTTTCTTTTCTTTTTGCAGAACCGGGGATTGAACTCAGGCCCTTGCACTTGCCAGGCAAGCACTTATTCTATTGTGCTATCTCCCCGGCCCCTTGAGTCTGGAGTCTTGCTGTGCTGTTTTTTTTCCAGATGTTTTCTTTGTAGACCCAGTGAGAACCCAGAGGAAGTGTAGCCTGGCGACTGTCCTCCTCAAGCTGCAGCTTTCTCCCTCAGCAGGCCTATTTTTTGGAACTTGAAGAAATTGCATTTACGGGGCCGGGGAGATAGCTCAGTAGAATAAGCACTTGCCTGGCAAGCACAAGGGCCTGAGTTCAATCCCCGGTTCCAAAGGTAAAAAAAAAGCATTTAAATGCATTTTCTTTGGATTGTGCTTGTTCCCTGCCTGACCTGTTAATGGAGACACATAGGACTCCTTCCTCTCTTCTCTTCTTTTTTTCCCACTTCCTCTGCTACCTCTTTTTCTCCTGTTCTCTTTCTTCTCCAGATAATGGCAATCAAGTTCAGTTGCACTCACATTAAGCACAGACTCTACTCTGAGCTACGTCCCAGTCATTTTTAAACACAGTTTTGTTGCTGGGCGTAGTGGTGCACACCTGTACTACCTGCACAAGACCCCGTCTCAAAAAAAAAAAAACAAATAAAGGACTGGGGAGGTAGCTCAGTGGCATAAGCCTGCTTGCCTGGCAAGTGCAAGGTCCTGAGTTCAATCCCTGGTACTGCAAATAAAAAAATAAAAATAAATAAAAAACATGGTTTTGTCACTTTGTTTGCAGGGTGAGGGTGATGGAAGAAAAGGTTCCTGAACTCCACTGAGGCCCAGATTCCTGAATCAAGGTTTTCGGGGCACCTTCAACCTTCCTCCTGTCCTGCCCCTCTTTAGAACCTTGTTCCTTTCCAAACCCATCACCTCCTGTGTCCTCTCAAGGTAGCAGTTAGGCTTTCCAGGAACAGCTTGGGTGTCCTTTCCCTGCTTTTCAGTGGGCCTGATTTATTCACAGTAGGTCCCTGTGTGCTTTCATGGGTTGATATTTTGGGAGCATCTTTCCAGATAAGTAAATCCACAACATAGAGAAAACCACTTGGGAGGGGGTGGGATGGGAGATGCAGGAGGAGCCCTGCTGATTTACAAGTGGGAGGTGTGAGGAGCAGGTGGCACAGAAAGGTCTGTGGGGTGATCTCGTCCTTGCAGGCTGGGCACGCCCACAGCTGAGGTCCACAGTGGTCACGCGCTGGGCTTAGAGCCCAGCGGATCCATTTCACAGAGGAGGAATCCAGGTCCCCTGGCCTACTGTATAGTGTATGGATTAGACTTCCAGTACTGGGCTCTCTGGGTCCATACATGCGGGCAGATTAAGTCCATTTTCTTGTGGCGCACAGCTCACATTGCCCAGGAAGTTGGCGGTAGAAGTGATTTTCATAATGGTTTTATTATATGAAAAAGAAGAATTTAGCTGGGTGCACAGGCACACATCTGTAATCCTAATACTGTGGGCGACTAAGGCAGAAGAATTGCAAGTTCCAGCCCTGCCTAGGCAATGTAGCAATTTAGTGAGAGCCTGTCTCAGGAAAACAAAAAATTATAAAGGCTGGTGATGTAGCTCATTACGGAGGCCCTGGGCTCAGCCCTGAGTGCTGCTTTTTTTTTGTCTTTTTGAGATGGGGTCTTGGTATGCAATTCAGGCTGGCCTTTAGCTCACTTGGTAGCCCAGGCTGCTCTTGAACTCTCACCAATCCTCCTGCCTCAGCCTCCCGAGCACTGGGATGACAGGCATGCACCACCGTATCCAGCTGCCAGGGCTTTATTTATTTATTTATTTATTTTTGCGGAACTGGGGATTGAACTCAGGCCCTTGGGCTTGCCAGGGAAGTGCTTATTCTACTGAGCCATCTCCCCGGTCCCCTTGCATTTATTTTTAATTAATTAATTTATGATTATTATTGGTTTTTTGTTTTGTTTTGTTTTGTTTTGTTTTGTTTTTTAGAAACCAGGAATTGAACTCAGGCCCTTGCGCTTGCCAGGCAAACACTTATTCTACTGAGCTATCTCCCTGCTCCCCCCCCCCCCCTTTTTTTTCAGGGCTGCATTTTCAAAAAAGATTTTCCCTTACTCTTTTCACTGTTCCGTGATGGGACCATCTGACATCATAACAGTGAAAAATCATCTTGAGGACTTGGTGAGTTCTATTGGGCTTGGGGGCCATGGCCCTTCCTCGGATGTTCCTGAGCAAACCGGGAGGGGATCCTTTGAGGTTTTTCGTTTTGGTCCTGTTTGCTGCATTACTATTGGATTTTTTTTTTCCCCCAAATTTTAAGCATAGAGAAAAATAGAGTTTTGATGTGCTATGTTCTTTGGTCAGGCTTGTGTTTTAGAAGGCTGGAAGAAGCCTGGGGGTGACAGGGCAGGGCCCAACCTGTATTTTACTGGCTTGGAAGCTTGGTGATCTTTGACTCAGTCTCTTCTTTTGGGGACCTGGAGAGCTGAAGAACCCTGGAACCTGGCCATGTCTCCTGAGCGATCCCGGATGAGCCACTGTCTGTCCCGAAAGATGAACAATGCTGCCATCGTTTTCCTTTGGACAGACAGAGAAGGAAAATTAGAAGATTCTGTGGTGCTCCCATCCCCACCCCACCCTGAAAGCTGTTGAGCAACTATTTTTATGTTGCCTCTTTTTATCCTGCTGGCTTCTGTAAATAGTTGAGAGATGGCAGTTACAGAGATAAAAATGCTAATTCCAACCTAGAAAGAAGAGACTGAGGGGGAGGCCCAGGTCCTGAGGGCAGGAGGTCTTGGGCAGGAAGGGAACACTTTCCCTCTTGGATCTTTTTTCTCTTGTAGTACTGGGGGTCCAAACCAGTGGGACTGTTCTCTGATCTACATCTCCAGCCCTTTAAAAAAAAAAATTTTTTTTTTTTTTTTTTTGAGATGGGGGTCTCCCTCGGGTGCATGGCTCGGCTTGAACTGCAGTCCTCCTGCCTCAGCCTCTCAGAAGGTTGGGATTACAGGTGTGCACTCTGGAGCCTTTTGAAGCTCAGTGGGGGCTTGCTTTCCAGGCCTCTGATGGGGACTTTACCAAGTTTGTCCCAGAATTCCTCCTGCCTTCTGGGCACAGGTGAGGGGGACCAGGAGGGGAAAGCTTCTGCCTTCTTTGCTCTTCTGCCGGGTGGTTTGTGCTGGAGGCTGGGAGGGAAAGGCTGGGCTGCCCACACTTCCAAAAGGCAGGGAAGAAGGCAACCCCATGGCTGATGCCTGTGGGTGCCAGCGGGGATGTCATATTTGGAAGGCTCCTTCCTTTTCAGATCCAAATTCCTGCTCTCCCTGCTGCCTCCTCCTCCGCTCAGGGGCAGATGGAGGAGGGCTCCGCAGGAGAAGTGGAGGAAGGCAGAGCGGTTCCTGGCTGAACTTCCCAGTCCCTGCTGTGCCTGGCATCCACCGTGGTCCCCACATCCACCTCCCTGACTTCAGGGCTACCGATGCACGCCCAGCCTTCACTGGGCACCTCACCTCCACGTTGGCTGTTCTTGCCAGGGGATGCACACAGCTGCCTGCACTCTGAATGCAGGGCCCCACTGAGGGCTGCAGGGCTGCTGGGCTGCAGGTCTGGACGCTGGTCCTTGTCCCAGCCAGCCCCGAGCCTGCGCTGTCCTGGCAAGGTCCTCTCGCCTCCCTGGATCCCAGCGTCTCCTTTTACAGCCTTTGGTGCTTTACTTGAGAAAGTAGAACCCGGGAGTGTCATAAGCTCTCATGACTAGAAAACAAGAGTGCAGAATTATTATTCTTTGGGTTTTCAACACAGCGTCTCATCATGTAAGCCAGGCTGGCCTTGAACTCAGTGAGGACTGAGGAGATAGCTCAGTGGCATAAGCGCCTAACTGGCAAGCACAAGGTCCTGAGTTGGATCTCTAGAACCAAAACAAACAGCTGCACCGCCCCCGCCCCCAGGCATACTGAGCCTGTGACCAAGACCAAGTCTGCTGGCACACAACTGTAATCCCAGCAGTGGGAAGGCAGAGGCCGGGGATCACTGTGAGTCGCAAAGTGAGCTCAAGGCCAGCCTGAACTGCCTAGAGACTTCCAAAAAGACAAATAAATAAATAAATCTAAAGATAAAAAAATAGTTTTAATGTAAATTAAAGCCAGTGGATGGGTTTCAGTTTGATACTCAGTGAAGTCTTCTTGGATTCTGTTATTTGTTTATTTGGGTACTGGGAATCCAACTGAGGTTTGTGCTCACCAGGCAGGCACTGTGCCACCCTGACCTTGGCTTCTGTGTGATGAGCATTCACACCTCTGTCTCTCCAAATATGCAGTAACGAGGGGTCCGAGCTAGGTCATTATGCGGTCCATGCCTCAGTTTCCTCCTGGCAATTTGGGCTGATTGAGGGCCTTAGGGTCTAAGGAATTGAATACCTACCCTCTGGGAGCTTTGTGGAAAAGCTTTTCTGTCAGTTAGCTCTGTGTCACTTATAGGTCAGGACTCTTGAAGGTGACAGAAAACTAATCAAAGTAGCTTAAGAAAAAATGAGAATGTATTGGTTCAAATAATGAAAAACTCCTGGAGTTTATGAGCTTCAGGCATGGCTGGATCCAGGTGCCAGTCAGTTCTCTGTCTGCTGCGTCTCTCTGGTTGAGTCCCGTGAGGCTGTGTTCCCTTTCAGTCCGCTAACTGCAGGAGTTACGTCCCCAGAGCGCTAACTTCAGCAGCAACAGCAGCAAGAGGACCTTCTCGGTGCTTCTAAGCCCTTCTTGGAGTCAGACCCAGGAGGCCAATGGGGATGGAGCATCTGTTCTTGACCAGAGCAGTGGGTGCCACTGGCCGAGTGCATGTCTCTGAGGCCAGTATGGGCCAGCTCTCTAGGCTGCCTCTGGCAGACACCAATTCAGTTGCTGTCCTCAGCCTAAGGGACATAGATTTGGCTAGCTACAGAAGCGGGTGACAGGCACAGTGATCTCCAGCCAGCACTGATGGAATGGCCAGTGTGTCCTAAGAAGTTCTCTGCCAGGCTGGATGGTAAATAGCAAAGAAGAACTGCTGCATGGCTCTGGGTCTTGTGTTGGTCACACCCGTGCCTCTGTGACTGTGTCGAGTGTGTGTCATCTTTGAACTCTGAGAGACCTGCGTCCCTCAGACACAGCCAGGCCCCAGGAGGGCTAAGTCATGGACTCTGAACTCCTCTGTCAGAGGTTTTGGCCCCATTTGGACGCTGGTCACGGTACACTGCGCAGCCATCCCAGGGCTGCGCCTGGAGCTTCTGATCCCTTCCTGAGGTGCTGGAACAGTCCTGGCCTGTGCTCATGGTAGGGCTCTTGCTGTAGGGTTCCACCCGGCACCAGTCATGTGACCCCAGAACAGCTTCAACTCTTCCTGCAACCACTGTGTGATGGAGTGGTTTGCTCACTGGTGGGACCGAGGTTTGGGGAAGTGACACATGATGTGCCCCTGCAGCTCAACTTCGAGGACACTTCAGGTGAGCTGGGCCATGAGGTAGCCCAGCATGTATCCCTTGACTGAGCTCAGCACTGGGAGTTGTGTGGAGGAGCGGAGACTGTGCCCAGCTTTGACTGTCCTTGCCCAGATCTGACAGACAGCTGAGCTTTTAAACAGTTCTGGATGTGGGATGTGGTGGTACATGCTTGTGATCCCAGCACTCTGAGAGGCTGAGGCAGGAGGATCCCATGAATCTGAGGCCAGCCTGGGGCAGGTACATAGTGAGCTCAAGGCCAGCATGCACCACCCAGTGGGACCCTGTCTCAAACAAACAAACAAACATGCTACCTACTCCCCAGCACACTCCCAGTGCGGGAGACTGAACGTGGGGCTTGACAGGCCAAACAGTGCTCTGTCACTGAGCTCCACACCCAGCTAGACTCTGGAAATTTTGATTTTTGTCTGTGATCTCTGGTCTCTGAAGCATTGGCCTGTCGTTTACGTAGTTCTGAACATGGCGTGTGCCAAACAAAGCAGGAGAGTGGCCAGATGGCGCCCGGAAGTCATTATTTGCAGTTTCTTTGCTCTAGGGACTCTGGTTGGGACTTGAGTTGGGGACCCTACCAGAACCAGAGATCTGTCCTCTGTCTGACAGATTGCCTCTTATCTTTGGGGATCCATCAGTTTCAGGACCCAGGTAGAGATGCGCTCAGGGAGAAGCCTTGGCCAGGAGTGAGAGGTTCGAGCCCAGGGTCTGGAATTCCCAGTCGGGCATAGCCCACCTCTCGTCTCCCTCAGGCAGCAACTGCCCTGTCAGCCACCTGGGTGGGCACTGGAGCATTGTCCTGGGGCTATGGTGACAGAGTGCTGCTACCTCATGGCTTACGTATAAATGGGAGTGTGCTGCCTCCCAGTTCTAGAGGCTGAGGTCTGGGGCGCGGAGGTCCACAGGACCGGAAAACTGGTGCTAGCTTTGCCCCCTCCTGGTGCCGCTGGCCGCCGTGGGCAGGGCTTGTCTTGTGAAAGCATCGCCCGCCTCCACCTCCCTACCCACCTCTGCTGTGTGCCTCTGTCTCTGTCTGAGGTCCCCCTTTTGGTAAGGACACCTGTCCTGTTGGGTTAGGGCTTACCCTAGTGGTTTCATTTTAATTTAAAATACCTCTGTGCAGACCTCTCACCAAGTAAGGTCGTAGTCCTGTGTTGTTGTTTAGACAAGGTCTCATTATGCCGTTCAGGTTGGCCTCCCACTCACTGTGTAGCCCCAGCTGGCCTTGAACTTGAGTCCGTTCTCCTGCCTTAGCTTAGATCCTGAGCCCTCCCACTTGGGACACTCAGTCCCTGCTGCTGCCCAACAGCGGGTAGCTGGTGGTAGGCTCCGATTGCATGGCTCCAGGAAATGGGAAGCGTTTCCTGCAGAACTGGGCTGAAGCTTCCTGGCAGAGGAAGGAGCCTGACACTGCCGGCCTGGCCATCTGCTGCTGGAAGGCTCTGGTGGCTCCTGCTGGGTCCTCTGGGTGTGCAGCATGGTGTGTGTGTGTGTGTGTGTGTGTGTGTGTGTGTGTGTGTGTCTGTTGGTGGCAGCAGTGAAGGTGGCCTTCTCGGTGAGAAGCTTGGCACCCCCTGGTTTCTGTGGTAGTCCAGATCCTAGGCCAGGGCAGCAGTACAGGGCAGGTACCCTTGCCACTGTCAAGCAAAGGCAGCTGGCGGGAAGGTCCTTGTATCTGGGCCCCTGACATGGGATATGGTGCTCCACCCACAGTCTCTCCCTATAAGGACCTGCCCTGGGATGGCCTGGCAGAGAACTGGGCAGTGTGGCTGGCTTTATGCTAACTCTTGTCTTTCCTGTTATGATTTTTTTATGCTGAGAAGAATGTTGAGGGGGCCGGGGAGATGGCTCAGTAGAATAAGCACTTTCCTGGTAAGCTCAAGGACCTGAGTTCAATCCCCAGTTCCGGGGAAAAAAACAAAACAAACAAACAAAAATAAATGAAATAAAGGAGAATGTTGGTAAAATAAAGGAGAATGTTGGTAGCTTGCTTGCTTGCTCTTTCCTTCCTTCCTTCCTTCCTTCCTTTCTTCATTTTTTTCTTTTCTTTTAAATATTTTACTTTGACACAGTTTCGCTAAATTGTAAGTTTCCCAGGCTGGCCTCAAACTTGCCACCCTGCTACCTCAGCTTGCCAGAGCTGGGCCCTTAGGTGGGCACTGCCACACCAGCTAGGCCAGATTCTCACAGGCCTGTGACCCAGAGCCATTCAGGACACGTGAGGAGAAGACACTCTGTGCAGGCCGTCTTCTCCTGCGGGTGCCTCAGCCCGGCCCTGTGTTCTGGGGCCTCCAGGGGCTCCCCTTCTAGTGTGGTGCCCTAGCCCAGGTCTGAGCAGCACGCTGTCTTCCCATCCTCCTCTCCAGACTGCCAAGGCCAGGGCTGACGCCAGAGGCCACTAGATGCCAGGGAGACTGATTAAAAGCAGCATCTCAGGCTGATGGCATGGTGTCCTTGCTGTGTAGGGGAGATCGATAAGCAATTGTTTTTCTGTTGGCAAGAAAAGAATTCTCCATTGACTTTCCTGGTGCTGCCAGGCTTAGTTTTCTTTTCAGGAATGTACAGAGCCCTGTCAGAGCCCTGGCATGGGGGACAGCCTGCCTATCCTGGGGTCTGGAGCACGTGGCTGGGACTGTGGGGCCATAGGAGCAGGGGCTGCTTGGATGCCAGCCCCTTATAGAACATTCTGGAACAGCCTGGCTAGTAGTGGGCATTCAGCAGGAATTGATGGAAAGAACAGCTTTTGAGCATGTAAGCTTCTGAGGACTCCCCCCCCCCCAATATAGTACTAGGGATGGAGCGGGCTTTTGCACTAGCTCTATCACCAGCGCTTTTTTAACATTTTATTTTGAGACTAAGTTTCCCTTAATTGCCCCGGCTGGCTGCGCTTGGACTTGGAATCCTTCTGCCTCAGCCTCCCACAGTGCTGAGATTGTGGATACGCAGCCCTGCACCCACCTTCAGTTTCATTCTTCATGCTGTAAACTCTACATAGCCTGAGCTTTACCATCTCAGCTGTTTCCAGTGCGTAATTCCCAGTGTTGGTGCTGTGCCGGCGCCATTACTCCCCCGCTTCCGGATATCTTCACCACCTCAGGAGGAAATCCATGCCCTGTAGGCGGTAGCCCCTCTGTCCTCTCGCTGAAAACCTGGCCCCCTCTTCTCCTTTGCTTATCTGTGAGTTGACTGTTGGAGGTACCACCTGTGACAGCCACAGTATCCATCCCTTGGTGTCTGGCTGTGTCACTGGAGTACCATCTCTGTGGCCCTACTGCCTTGTGGCACGAGAACTCCTTCCTTCCGCAGCCTCTGTGTGCGTTCCCACATTCTGTTTATCCTTGTGCCCACTCGTGGACATTGGGTTGTTCCTACCTTTTATCAGTTGTGAATAGCACTGCTTTGAACATTGATTTTCCAAGTAACTGTTTGAATTCCTGCTTTTTATTCTTTTGCGTGTATTTCTAGGAGAGGAATTGCTGGCCCCTAAGTAATTCTACATTTCACTTTCTGGCTGGGAGTGGTAGTATACACACCTGTAATCCCAGCACTTGGGAGGCTGAGGCAGAAGAACTACCATGAGTTTGAGGCCAGCCTGGGCTACGCAGTACGTTCAAGGTCAGCCTGCACCATAGAGCAAGATCTTGTCTCCAAATCAGTCAGTCAGTCCTGGTGAGGCAACTGTTCTGAGATGGTGGGTGGCATTCTTTCTTCTCAGCTGGATGTCCAGGGCGCCCTGGCTCTCTGCCCCCTCCCTCTTTCTCTCACTGTATGTCTGTCAGTGTCACCAAGAGATGTCATCTTATTTGCTCTCCTGGGCACCCACTGTCTTCCTGGCTTCCAGAGACTGCTTCATGTGCATGGGATCAGTGCGGAGCTGCCACCCTGTCTGTGAATCAGGGATGACTCTTGAGTCCCAGCAGCTCCTGTGACATTTGTCCGGCAGGCTTTGTCAAACATGAACAGAAGGTTAATACTCTGTCCAGACAGAGAGGCTGCGAGTCTGAGGGAGCGCTCCAGTCTCTCTCTCTCTCCAAACTTGAGAAAGTGTTCACATTATTGTAAAATTAATCTCTTTTTTTGGCAGTGCTGAAGATTAAAACCAGTGCCTCAGGGCTGGCCAGATAGCTCAGCAGACTAAAGCACCTGCTTAGCCAGATGCAGGGACCGGGGGTTCAATCCCCCATGAGTTGTGTTGGCCCTACCCCGGGGGTGCACTGAGATGGTGATTGAGACTGGGCTAGGTGGCATGTGCCTATAATCCCAGCTCTTGGGAGGCTGAAAACAGGAGAATCACTATGAGTCCCGTCTGTATAGTAAGACACTGTAGACCCTGTACTAAACTAAAAAAAAAAAAAAAACAACCAACAAACAAACAAAAATAAAACCCCACCAGTGCCCCACCCATTCCAGGTGAGCATTCTCTACTACCCGGTTATACCTCTGACCTGTTTTTATTTATTTTGGTACTAGGAATCAAACTCAGGACCTTGCACTTGCCAGGCAGGTGTTTACACTGCTGAGCTACATCCCCAGCCCTGTTTTATTATTTTTTAATTTGAGGCAGGGTCCCACTGAGTTGCCTAGGTTAGGCTTGAACTTGCCAATCCTCCTCCCTCAGCATTCCAAGTAGGCCAGATGGAGAGCCACAGGCCCACCTGTCCCTGCCTCTGTGACCCAGCCTTGCTCTGCTTCCTCTCTCTGCAGGTGGCCCTGCTGCCGGATGGGAGCGCCCCAGCGTGGTGGATGACGTCATTCCACGCACGATGTCATCATGCGTCTCTAGACAGCCCAGCAGTGACCGGGCTGCGCCCCAGGATGGCAGCAGCGAAGGCCCAAGGCCCTGTGAGGCTCTACAGGGCCTCTCATCCCTGAGCCTCCGCCTGGGTATGGAGTCCTTCATTGTGGTCACCGAGTGTGAGCAAAGTCACACCGGGGACCTTAGCCTGGCCCAGGACTGGCCCCTGAAGGCTGATGGTCAAGAGCTTCCCCTGGACACCTCCGGGTCCCACATCCGGCCCCACCTCTCAGGTCGCAAGCTGTCCCTGCAGGAGCGGTCCCCAGGTGTACCAGTGGCCGGCAGCAGCCCAGACACGAATGGACGCTGCATTTGCCCGTCCCTGCCCTACTCATCTGTTGGGTCCCCGCAGTCATCACCTCGATTGCCCCGGCGGCCCACGGTGGAGTCGCACCATGTGTCCATCACCGGCCTGCAGGTGCGTGGCAGCTGGTGGGGCCAGGCTCTTGGATGCCCTGCCCTGTCTTGGGCTCTCTGTGCGAGCAGGGGCTCCCCAAGAAGAGTCAGTGCAGCTGTGGAGTTGGAGGTGACCCCCAGCGATGCTGCTGGTGCTGGTGCTGGGCTCAGCACAGAGGACAGAACAGGCAAGTAGGGGGCTGGCATGGAATGCAGAGGGCCCAGAGCCCAGGCAGCCATGTCGCACCCCCACTGCCGCACTTGCACCTGGGTCTGCATGGTGTCTGCAAGGCGGCTTGGACTCAGGCCCTGGCAGCTTCACTGGGCCCTGCAGTCCCTGTGTCCTGGTGTGGGCCTCGAGACCCCTCGTCCCATGCTGCAGGCTGAATCCTGCTATCCTTCCCTCCTGCCTGCTGAGTACTCCCTGTTCCCAGTTCTGCAAAGTGGCTCTGTCTTCTGCCACGGCCACCTGTGGCTGCCTCACCAAAGCAGGTCCTCCTCACCTGGCAGTCCCTATGCTCTCACACCTGCCTGGGGGCAGTCTCCCCCAGCCAGAACACGACCCCCATGCAATCTGCCTTGTCCTCCATGTCCCTAGCACCACACAGAGCCTGCACATAGTGGGAGCTTGAAAGCATCTTTGAGAGAATGAATGAGTCTGATTGGAGAAGACTCCATGTCAGGCTGAGCTTCCGGGGCTGTGTGCCTGTAGGCCTGCGCTCTGGAGCTAGGGGGAGCTGTGTAGGCTCCCCGTGGCCTGGCGAGCACAGTGCAAATGAGTGCAGGGGTGAGCGCAAGCCCTGTGGCAGAGGCCGGAGGAAAGGCATTCAGTTAGCTGGAGTAGGGCTGCCATGAAACCTGCTAGTGATGGGGCTTGAGGTAGTTCGGGTTTGTAACAAAGTTGAGTCAGCTGAGAGAAACAGCCCCCACTCCCCACAGTGGCTTTCATGCAGTAGGATTTATTAATCATGCAAATTATATCAGAGCTAGGCATTCTGGGCCTGGAGTAGTAGTTGTGTTATATTGTGGCTTCTGTGGTTCCAGTCTGCACAGCTGCATTCCAGGCAGGAAGAAGGAGCAGGGGAAGAAGAAGGCCTTGTAAGTTAGGCCTCTTTCCCAGAAGCTCTCCTCAACACCTGTAGCCTCATTCCCACTTCTAGAACACAGCCACACAGCCAGCTCACTGCGGAACCACCCAAAGCTACGGGAGGCTGGAGACAAAGTTGGCCGGGTGGGACATTGCTGTGCGGAGTCCCATGTGTAAGGAACAGGGGAGGCTGGCATTTGGTGGGCGGTTAGGTGGCAGGCAGGGTCAGGCCTCGGAGGCTTGGCTGTGGGGATGCAGGGAGTTCAGGTGGACTCGGAAGCCGAAGCCGGCAGCGTGTGGGCTGGGGCCGGCGGCAGCTGCCTGGGCTGCTGCTCTGCCTGTGGTGTGCAGTCTGACAAAGGCACAGTGTCTGGGACACTGAGGGGGAAGGAAGTTGGGAGATGGTTTGCAGGACACCCTTTGTGGTGGCAGGAATCCCCTGGAGCAGCAGATGTCCTGACCAGTCAGGGCTGGTGGCCGCATACTGGGTGATGTGAGGGCTTGCGCTGGGGGACAGGGGGTCACATCTGACACTGGAGATTGGCTTCTGTCATGTTTCTCTCCCAGTTTTACCCTTAGATCACTAAAACTTGCCCCTCACTGCCCAAGAGCAGTGGAAGTTTTTTAAAACCTGCATCTTCCACATGTACAAACGTGCATTGCTACCTGATTGTGCCTGTGCCAGTCTCACAGCCAGGGCCATGGGACGTCTCAGGCCTTGCCACCCCTGCCTCCCTCTCCCCAGGGAGCTGCTGCCTCGCATTTTGTTTTGTTTTTGAGATGGAGTCTATCAGATGCAGGCTGGCCTTGAGCTCACTGTGGAGCCCAGGCTGGCCTTGGGTCCTCCTGCCTCAGTCCCCAGAGTCTTGGCATTTTAGGGGTGAGCCAGCTATTTTCTTTAAAAAAAAATCATTATAGATGAGTTTGTAAACTCACACATTGTTCTACGTGGGATCACTTAGTGTGCCGTCTGTTTTTAGTGTATTTTTCTCACAGCATCCTGATTCTGTGGTTCATCCATGTTGTGTCTGTGGATTCAGCCAAGCTCAGGCTGAAAGTATCCAGAAAGACCACTGCATCTGCAGGGATTCTTGTTTTCCTGTGCTGATTCCTGAATAACGTAGCGTGGCCAGCCCTCCCCAGTGTCTGCTTTGTATGAAGTGCTTATGTAGTGCACAGATGATTGAAAGCCTAAAGGATGTGTCCGCTGGCTTGTCTCGGGGTAGCTGGCGCATGCCTGTATTCCCAGCACTTGGGAGGCTGAGACAGGAGGATCACTTGAGTTCAAGGCCAGCCTAGGCTACATAAGCGAGACCCTGCCTCAAAAACAAACTTACTAGTCCGGGCATGGTGGTGCATGCCTGGAATCCCAGCTCTGTGGAGGCTGAAAACAGGAGGATCACTACAAGTCCAAGCTGCATAGTGAGACCCTGTACAAAATACATAAATGGAAAAATATTTTTAAAAATTAAAAAAAA
>NW_004524652.1:7618205-7621813 GCF_000260255.1 Octodon degus
TCATTTGTTTCCTTTCCTTTTTTTTTGAGGAACTGGGGATTGAACTCAGGCCCTTGTGCTTGCCAGGCAAGTGCTTATTCTACTGAGCTATCATCTCCCCAGCCCCCTACTTCTCTGTTCTGTGTCTTTGTGTATTATCTAGGAACCTTTCTCTGCCCTAGGATCACACAGATCCTCTCCTCTGTACCACCTGGCATTTCCACAGGACAGTGTGGCCTCCTGGCCCTTCAGTACTGGGGATTGAATCCAGAGCCTCTGCACCAACTGAGCTTTATTCCTAGTCCTTGTTTTATTTTATTTTGTGTTATTTATTTATTTTCTATTTTTATTTATTTTTTGTGTTACTTATTTTGAGATAACATCTCATTAGGTCTCTAAGTTATGTGGGGTTGACTTGAACTTTAGATCTTCCTGCCTCAGCCTCCCAGGATGCTGGGATCACAGGCCTGCACCACTATGCCCAGCTAAATTTTCCTTTTGGATAGTGGTTATTAAAAGAGAACATACTGTATGATTAATTTTTTTCCCTCTGGTGTTTGAGATCAAACCAACAGCCTGTGCTCACAAGTGTGTGCCACAGCATTCAGCACACCCTGGCCCTGTAGGATATATTTTTGACAGTGTCCCATCAGAGGTGGAATCTGTGCAGAGGGAAGTCAGGATCATGGCCCCCCGAAGGGGCCTGGCTGGGAGGGATTCTCGGAGCAGGGAGGCTCTGCTCTCGGGCTGGGGTCTGGGGTCTGGGGTCCTGGGTCCTGAATACCAGTGGCGTGTGTTTCTGGGAGAGACCCTGCTGCCTTTCACTTTACTCCCACTACCTCTGCTTCCTTCCCAGGACTGCGTGCAGCTGAATCAGTATACACTGAAGGATGAGATTGGAAAGGTAAGGGCTGCAGGGCTGGCCTGGAGGAGGGCTGGGGGGCATTTTGGTGGAGGGTTTTGTGTTTTCTTTAAAATCTTTTTCTTTTTCTTTTTTTTTTTTTTTTGCAGAGGGTACTGGGAACCTAACTCAGGACCTTGTGCTTGCCATGCAGACACTTGTGCAACTGAGCTGTATTCCTGCCCCCCCTCCTTTTAAATTTTTTAGACAGGGTCTTGATGTGTAGCCCAGGCTGGCCTCAAACTTACAGCAGTCCTCCTGCCTCAGCCCCCCAAGTGCTGGGGTTATAGGTGTGTACCACCATGCCCAGTTCAGGTTTTGTTATTAATGGGCTAGTATTTTATTTTTTGCATTTTAAAAATTTTATTGGTACCTTTTAGACATACATGATGATCACATATATACAATGACCATATTCGTCTTAGGGAATTTGTACCTGTTTTATTTTTTTAAATGTATTTGGTTGTTACAGGGTCTCACTATGCAATTCAGACTCATGGTGATCCTCCTGCTTTCAGCCCTCCTAGTTCTGGGATTATAGGCGTGTGCCCTCATACCCCCACAGTCCCTGCGCTTGCCTAAGCTTGCCTAAGTAGGCGCTTTAGTCTGCTGAGCTATCTTGACAGGCCATGGGAATTTGTACCTGTACGTGATATAGCATGCTGTTTTTTTCCCACTCTGCTCCTGCCCTTCAACCCTTCTTCTTTTTTATAGAAGCTTTGTTTCCATTTTTTCTTCATTTTTCTTGCGGGTGTGTGTGTGTGTGTGTGTGTGTGTGTGTGTGTTGTACTTTAATTTTGTTTTATGTGTTTAGTACAGGGTCTGCAGGTTCTCACCACACACGGATTGTGTTCATATTGATCCTCCTGTTTCAGCCTCCCAAGCACTGGGATTACAGGTGTGCACCACCATGTCCAGTTTAGTCTCCATCTTGTGAGGTGGGGGTGGAGCTGGCACTGCATGCCGGGAATCAGACCCCAGTCCCTGCGTCTGCCTAAGCAGGCACTTTAGTCTGCTGAGCTACCTGGCCGGCCCTGTATTTTAAAATTATTATTAGTATTTATTTTTTTTTGCGGTACTGGGGATTGAATTGAGGCCCTTGCGCTTGCCAGAGAAGCACTTACTCCATTGAGCCATTTCTCCAGCCCCTGAAATTAAATATTTCTGGGTGTAGTGGCGCATGCATGTAACTCCAGCACTCAGGAGGCTGAGGCAGGAGGATCATTGGAGTTGGAGACCAGCCTGGGCTCTAAAGTGAGCTCAAGGCCAGTCTGAACTGCACAGTAAGATTCTATCTCAAAAAGACAACTAAATTAATTAAATGTTTTGCAGAGCACACACACACGCACGCACACACGATAGTTAAGGTAGTTATACGATTAGTTTTTCTTAGTTCATTGACGAGAAAGATCTGTACTAATATTGTTTGGACAATTAAGTATCAATATCTTGAACTCGAGGCAGCAATATGCGATATATTAACCATTGGTACCCTCTTATTACCTTGTTTTGGAATTTTGTGGGGTTGTTTCTCTCTAAAAAAAATGTTTCTGCCAAAGCTAGGAAATCTTCCAGAGAATTCCCACGTTGCTGGCAGGGGTGCTCCTCGGAGTGGCGCCCTGGCTGCGCCGCCCCACGTCTGCACATGACGTGTCCTGCTGCTTTCTTTCCCGTTCCACTCCTGCCCTTCAGCCTTCTTTGGTTTCAGACAGTGACCAGTACTACAGAGGACAAAACCTCAAATGCTAGTAGAGAGGGAAGCTAGCTGTGGTGGCGCCAGCCTGTAACCCCAGCCCTTGGGAGGCTGAGGCAGAAGGGTTACTTCGAGTGAGGCTAGCTTGAGTGACATAACAAGACCCTTTGTCAAACAAATAAAAAAATAAAGTAAAATGGAAAGTGAGCAGTGTAAGTGGGTGAGGCACTGGGTGGAAGGCAAGTTAGGAAGCGGAGACAGGCAAGGAGCCAGGGCTCTAATGTGTAAATACTGGGAAATTCAGTCTCCCAATAGCTAGATCTTCTGATTTTTATTTTTTCCCCAAAAGAAGTCAGAAAGAGGGAGTTTTACATCAGAACCTTCTCTTAAAATGTCCACAACTAATTTGCACTTTGTAAAAACCGCTGCAGCAGATAGTTAGGAGCAGCCTGAGCCAGGGGCCCCGCTTCCCGGAGCGGAACCCTGGCTCCGTGTGTCATGGGTGTCTCCCTCCATCCAGGGCTCCTACGGTGTGGTGAAGCTGGCTTACAATGAGAACGATAACACCTACTACGTGAGTGTGCGGCCCCACACCTCCATCCTTGTCCTAGAGCTCCCTTCCCATACTCGCTCCCTTTCGTGCCTGAGGTCACCCGGGAGGAAGCAGGGAGCCTGCTTCCAGGTGGGGAGGTGGGGTGGGAGTCACTCACCAGCGGGCAGCCTAGTGGAGGCGCTAGCAGCAGCAGGACAGGTCGGGAGCAGCTGGGCTGCAGTCCCTGTGCAGGAAAGCTTGGCCCCCCGTGTTTCCGAAGCATGGCCTTGGGCAGTGACGTGTCCTGGGTATGCTGCAGCTGGGCATCAGTTTCCCACATGAGATGCAGCCGGTCACCCCTGCCTTCACCCCTAACTCCAGCCCTCATCAAAGGCGCTTAATGTCCCCACTGGGGTTGCTGACTGGGAGCCCAGAGAGCCTCCTGGGGGGAACTCCTGTGAGCTCCACATAGCCAGGAGCTACACTCCATCAGTGATGAGGGG
>NW_004524652.1:7622538-7625685 GCF_000260255.1 Octodon degus
CTGAGCTATGTCCCTGCCCCTCTTGTCTTTTTGTGATAGGCTGTAGCTATGCAGTTCAGGCTGGCCTTGAGCTCACTTTGTAGCCCAGTGCTGAGATTACAGGTGTTTGCTGCCATGCTCAGGCTACCCTTCCTTTTTTTTTTTTTAATAATGACAAAATTTATTTGAAGAAGTAGAAGTGAAGAGTGAGGGCACTGGCTCTGCAGAGAGAACAGACTCATGGCAGCACCCTCCCCGCTACCCGAGCAGCTCTGGAGTCCTCTTCCAGGAGTGTCTCCAGCTGCACCATCGCGGCTGCCTCCATGTCCTGAGTCAGTGCAGATTGTGTGCTTTTCATGATCACTTTGACTTTGGGAAGAGGTAGAGGTTGCATGGTGCCGGATCTGGTGAATGAGGTGGGTGAGGACTTCTTGCAGGCCTGCCCTTCTGCTGGATGCCCTGGCAGCAGCGTTGACTATATTTATCATACTTCATGGAGACATGAAAGAGGGTTTCTAGACCTGTGTCACAAGGTAGCAAGGATGCTGGGATAAGTGCATTTGAAGTGAGGAGAGTACCTGTGTTTTGAGGGGGATTAATGGCAGTGTGTCTCTTACTGTAATAAATTCTATAAAACACTAAAAAAAATTACCTTATATTTTGATCCCCATATATATGTCCACACTAAATAGGACATGAGTTTGTTTACTTATTTTTTATGTATTTACCACAGGGTCTCACTACACAGATTGGACTCATAGTGATCCTCCTGTTTTCAGCCTCTCAAGCCCTGGGATTACAGGCACACACCACCAGTCTCAGTCACCGTCTCAGTGCACCCTGGGGGTGGGGCCAGCATAGCAGGCTGGGGATCAAACTCCGGTCCCTGCGTCTGCCTGAGTAGGTGTTGTAATCCACTGAACTATCTGGCCAGCCCTAGGACATGAGTTTATAGCAATCCTATTCACAATGGCCAGAACGAGGAAACAATCTGACATGCCTACGGGCAGCTGAAGGAGTAACCAAGGTGTAGCTGCTCCCACTAGAAAATTTGCCACAAAAAGGAGGGAAGCTAGACCTGCATGCAGGTGGGCGTGGTGGAGCCTGCCCCAGCATAAGCTGCTGCCAGCAGTACTGGGGAAGGTTCTGGTGTGGGCCCAAAGGAAAAAATTATATGAGAGAAAACATGAGCCTCCTCCTTATACTAGAGCCCTGGTTTATCCTGCTTGTTGGAACTCTGAGCAGGTAACATCTTCATGTTGCTATTGATTGATTTACCACGTTGTTGGTTTTCTTTATTTTAATGCTGAGGATTGAACCCAGGGCCTCTCGCAGCTATATCCCCAGTGCTCTTTTATATTCTGTTTTATTTTGAGACAGGGTCTAGCTGAATTGCTCAAGCTGGGCTTGAACTTACAATCCTGCCTCAGCTCTCAAGTGTGTTGGAGGAGAAAAACAACAGTAACAATAAACTTGTAAGAAAGTCAAAAGGCAATAAAAGAATAAAAAGGAAAAGAATATTGGGATTGCTGGCGTGGACGGGTATGCTCCGTCAGTATCCACTCCTAAACCCCTACTTGTCACCTTGGACTGGCACACATGGCAGGAGAGCTCAGGGGGCAGTGCAGGAGACAGGAAGAGGGGGCGTCCTGAGTCACGTGCATGCGTCATCCACTCAGCCCGGCCCAGGGCCCTCCCCTTTGCTGTCCCCTGTGCTGCCTCTGCAGCGGTGATCGTCTTGACCCTGGTCCCTGTGTGTCCTGCAGGCCGCCCTCCACCCCGGGGCACGCGCGCAGCTCCAGGTGGCTGCGTCCAGCCCCGGGGCCCCATTGAGCAGGTGTACCAGGAAATTGCCATCCTCAAGAAGCTGGACCACCCCAATGTGGTGAAACTGGTGGAGGTGAGCTGGCCCCCGGCCCTCGTGCACACACCTGCACTCCTTTGCAGGGTCACTGGCTCCCACCAGGCAGCTCCAGTGGGGCTGGGAGCCTAGGGCCTGGACGCCCTGGTTACTGCTGTATCACTGTATCTCATCTCATGGATGTGTCCCCCTGTAGAGATGGGGAGACAGGCCAAGGACCATGAGGCTTGCCCCTCACCCCCTCTCTGCCACACCTGTGGGTAGTTGTGAGACAAAAGCAGCCACACAGTTTATGTAAACAAAAGGATGAGGCTGTGCCCCAGTAAAACATTCCAAAAACACTTGGAAGGCCGGGTTGGGCCATCCCTGCTCTGGGTCAGTAGCTCTTATACTTTTGGTCTTGAAACTGACCCCTTTGTACTTGTAAAAATGATTGCTGAAAGTATTCTTGCTGGGGTTATGATTATTCATGTGTACCATATTAGAATATACACTGAAAAATTTAAAAATCACCTGGGAAACTGGGTGTGGCGCATGACTGAGTCCCAGCGTTTGGGAGGAGCAGTGCCCAGCAGGAGGGTCTCTGTGAGCTGAGGTCAGCCCGGCTCCATAGTGAGGTCAGGGCCAGCCCAAACTGCATAGTGAGAGAGACCCTGGCTTCAAACACCAAACAAATAAATAAAACATAAAATGAAAATAGTTTTGCCTCATCGACTTCCTAGAAGCATCTTGGGGACTCCAGGAGGCCCCATTTGCCACACATCTAGTTGAGGTGACAAGGACTGGAAGCAGTGTGCAAAGAGCTCAGAGCCCATGGAATTAGAGAGGGCGAGGGATGCAGCCTCAGGGTCATGAGGACTGAGGTGGCCCTGCCTGTCCCCTGGTCAGAGACCCGCATATAGTAGGTAAGGGCCTTGGGGGCAGGGCTGGGCTCCTGCGGCTCCCCAGGTCCTTTCCGGGAGCCCACTGGGTGTCTGCATTTCTCCTGTGCCTTCCATTGTGACCGGGAAGAGGACTAAAAGGTGCCCCCCTCCCGTGGGCTTAGTGGGCACAGTGCCCCACCTCCTCTCACAGTTGTCCTCTCTTCTTTCCTCTGCTCCTTCCTGGTTGCTCTGGGTGGCTGTGTCAACAGGTCCTAGATGACCCCAATGAAGACCACCTGTACATGGGTAAGAGTGCCCTCCTCCCTGCCTAGGTCCTGCACACCTCACTAGTATTGCAAGTTCAAGCCCAGCTTGAGGGGCTGGTGAGATGGCTCAGTGGTCTAAAGCATCTACTTGGAACAAGCTTAGCAGAGCACAGGGACC
>NW_004524652.1:7626070-7627603 GCF_000260255.1 Octodon degus
TTCTGTATTTAGGACAGGATCTACAGGGTCTCACTACATAGATGGACTCGTAGTGATTCTCCTGTTTTCAGCCTCCCAAGTGCTGGGATTACAGGTGCGCGCCACTACACGCAGTCTCAGTCACCATTTCAGTGTACCACCTGGGCAGGGCCAGCATGGCACACTGGGGATTGAAGCCCGGCTGCTGGGCTCTGCCTAAGCAGGCGCTTTAGTCTGCTGAGCTATCAGGCTGGCCCTTCGCCTGGGTGATTATTGAGCTGCACCCACTCCAAGCTGAGTGCTGTTGGGAGCTGAGGATGTGAAGAAGGAAGAAGAGCGAGCCCTGATTTTAGGAAGTTGCGGTTTTCATATGGAAAGGCAGTTGGATGTGGTGGCACAAGCCTATAATCCAGCACTCATGAGGCTGGGGCAGGAGGATCTCTGTAAATTCTAGGTCAGCCAGGGCTACATAAAGAAGTTCAAGGTCTGCTTGCATGACACAGCTAGACTGTGGATCAGAAAAAAAAAGAAAAAAAAAAAAAAAAAAACTAAGAAAAGTTAGTGTCAACAACTAAACCAGAGAACTTGAGATACTTTGCCAACATTACACAGGGTGATGTGAGAGGTGGTGGGTGGATCACTTCAGATAGCGCGGCAGTTCAGCACCTGAATGTAAAAGACACAGCCCAGGGCATCAGGGGACACGAAGAGCAGAGCACAGGCCCTGAGGTCAGCTAGAGCTTCAGGTGTTTTAGCAACATGTGGCCAGCGCTGAGTGCAGCACAGAGAGGGCGGGGCGGGCACCGGGCCTGGGGAGCACGGCAGGTACTTGGCGCCTCCAGGCTGGCGAAGGATCTGGGCACTGCGTGTGGCCCTTGAGACCTTGTCCTAAGCACTGTGGAGCACAGGAGAGCACCGCATCATGTCCTGGCCATCTGCTCAGGAGGCGCTCGGGAGCCTGAGCTTTCTAGGCTGCCACAGATGACACCAAGGAGGGGACCCAGGGGATGCGGGCCGGACACAGGCTCGGCCACAGGTTCCAGGGACGCCACTGTTGCTGTGGACACTTCTGCTCTACAGTTTCATTCAGACTCCCAAGTTCTTCCTGTGTGGATGTGAAGTCTGCAGGAAAGGCAGCAGCAGCGCAGCAGATGCCGGGCGCGGCCCTCACTGGCTGACTTAGCCTCTAGCTGTTGTCTGCCCATCTCTTGGTTTTGCCAAAATAATTGAAATTAAAATAGCGGCTGTCTGGACACTTGAGCCTTCCAAGTCCATCAGCATGCACCCCGTAACAAGGACACTCCCGCCCGATGCCATTATCCCAGCAAAAAGCCTTGTCCGCTTCTTACGAGCACCTAATACGCGCACCTCTGGGGGTGTGGCTCATCATAGAGTGCTTGTTGAGCATGTGCAGGGCCCTTGGTTTAATCCCCAGCACGACAAAATTAATTAAAATAAGTGGTTAGTCATGTTAAATGAAAATTAGGAATGTATAACAATTATGAGGAAGATTTATGAAAATGTGGACACCATACTATCTCACTATTTCTCAAA
>NW_004524652.1:7629253-7632474 GCF_000260255.1 Octodon degus
ACTCAAAAACGAAGTGGAGGTGCAGCTCAGTAGCAGAAAAAAATATTTCCACCCACACTCAACCCCCAGAGTAGCCAAATTGAGCCAAGCTTCTGGCTCGCGGTTCTTGGAAAGAAGTAGGGGATTCCTGAAGCTTCAGGGCAAGATGTAAATAAGATTGGAGCTCTAAGCCCAGCTGGAGGGAGGAGCAGCTCTGCCCTAATTTAGGGCCCTGGTGCCTGAGAACCTGGGTGACTGGGGGCCCAGTGACATGGCCGCAACTCCGCAGCACGGGTGGGGGCTGAGAGCCCTCCCCCTCTGCCGGTTTTCCCCTGACTGTTCTAAACCCTTGAGACTCAGCCGGGCACAGTCTGTGATCTCCGACTCCTTGCCCCCACGGGAACTTGGCGGAGGGCCTTGAGTATCTCTGGGTCATGGGCCGGAGTTGTTTCTAGGCTGCTTGGTTTCTCCAGGTGGCTGAGAGCTGGGCAGGATGGGAGGAGGTGGCTTTGCAGTTTCCTGGTGTAACAGTTTTCCCTTTGTCCCCGCAGTATTCGAACTGGTTAACCAGGGGTAAGTGTGACACCAACAGGGTGGGTGCCCAGCGGACTTTGGCAAGCGTGGGGTGCGGAGGGGGCTGGGGCTGGTGTGCGACTCATGGAGCGCCCCCTGCAGGCCTGTCATGGAGGTGCCCACCCTCAAGCCGCTCTCTGAGGACCAGGCCCGCTTCTACTTCCAGGATCTGATCAAAGGCATTGAGTACCGTAAGTGGGCTCTTAGCGTCAGAGCTGGGGGGTGAGCCGGGTAAACAGAGCCAGAGATGCCCTTAGCAAAGGGAGATCTTCCCCTGCCTCAGAGAAATGAGCAGTAGCACACTGGGAACTGGGCTCCACAGGGGCCCTCACTTGCTGGGATCCCATTAACCTCCTCTAGCCTTGGCCTCCTGCTTTGTAAGAAAAGGACAATAGCTTGCTGGGGCTGAGATCTGCCAGGACACATCCATGGTCCTAACTGGCAGGTGTCGTCAAGAAACTGGCCTCTTGTCCCTCCCTTTCCCATGGGATGGACGAACAGTTCCAGGGGATGAATGGGAAACACTGCACAGGACTAGGCCCCGGGGAGCTGGTGCTCTAGGGCGCAAGCCACTGTTCCTAGGACCACTGCTGTGAGCTGACGTCTAGCCAGCCATGCAGCCAGGATCCCTGTTGGTTCAGTGGACAAGATGAGTGTTGGCCATTGGTAAATGGAACATGTTTGACAGTCGCAGGCTCCTAGCTGGGGATAAGCTCAATAAAGACTCCACGTGCTGTGACCCGCGACTTAGCTGTAATGGGCAAAATACTGCAGATAGTCTGTCTTGAGAATGGGGTAAACTTCGTGTGAGCGGTGCCTGGCAGGGACGGACGAGAGGGGAGGCAGGAGCAGGGGCTGGGGTGTGGGCGGCAGGCCACCTGGGGTGCTGTGCTGTCTCTGGGCCGCCCAGCTCCATGGGGAACCAACCACATTTTCCTGCCCCCTCTCTTCCACTGATGTCCGCCCATCCCCAGTACACTACCAGAAGATCATCCACCGAGACATCAAGCCTTCCAACCTGCTTGTGGGAGATGATGGCCACATCAAGATCGCCGACTTTGGTGTCAGCAACGAGTTCAAGGGCAGTGATGCCCTCCTGTCCAACACCGTGGGCACACCTGCCTTCATGGCGCCCGAGTCACTCTCAGAAACCCGCAAGATCTTCTCTGGAAAGGTGGGTTTAGACCCATTGAGCTGCCAGATTCTGCCTGTGTTAGGACAACAAAAACCCAATTCAAACAGGCTGAAGCAGAAAATCCACAGGGTCCCATAGCTGGGGAGTAGGTGCATTTGGCTTCAGGTATGGTCAGATGTGAGGACCTGAACAGGGTCTGGCTCTCCCCATCGTCCATGCCCCAGCTGTCCCCTGCTTTTGTGAATTGATTTGCTTAGATGGTAGCCAGTCACCAGCACCTTCAGGCTACTTTCTGTCACTTTACAGACATGTTCACTAAGCACAAACAGCGTCTCTAAAAAGCACCAGCCAGAACCCTAGGGCTGGCGATGATTGGGCGAGTGTGGGTCATGTGCCCACCCTGGACCGATCCCTGCGGCTGGGGAAAATCGTGCTCTCATTGACCCAGCCCAGGTCACCTGCCCTTCCTGGGAATCATGAAGAGGTCAGAGGGAGGCTGGAGATGCCCTTTCCTGTCCCAGCCTGTCATGCTAACTAAGCTCTGTGTCTTCTGCAGGCTTTAGATGTCTGGGCTATGGGTGTGACGTTGTACTGCTTTGTCTTTGGCCAGGTAAGAACGTGGGGTGTCCTGACCCCTCAGTGACTTCAAGGGTCAGTGTTGGCAGATAATACTGATTTGAAAGTTCCTGCTTTCTTCCCTAATGTCCATATCTGTATATAATATTTTTATTTGAAAAAAGGTCTGAAGAGGCCAGGCATGGTGGTGCATACCTGTCGTTCCAACACTTGAAAGGCTGAGGCAGAAGGGTTGCCTTGAGTTCAAGGTAGCCTAGGCTATATAATAAGTGTGTCTCAGAAAAAAAAAATGTTTGAAAAAGTCTGATAAACAGAAAGATTGGCAGAGAGTCTGAAGTTTGTAGACAGTAAGTCGAGGGCAAGGGCAATAAATGTGCCACCTCTCCCCACTTCTGAACCTGAGGCAGATATCACTAATCAATAGCTGCACTTTTGCTGAGCCTAAGACAGACATTGCTAATCAATAACTGAGGCTGATATTCTTTTCATCCAGTATTGCTAGATGCTGTTAGGAATAGAATTCGACTGAGAATTAAAGTCCATTTGGTATTACTGATTTAGGGAGTGCTGTTCTGTAACTTTGTTTTGTGATTATTTTGCTGTTATTATTTCAGTGTTGTGGTTTATGGATCTGTCTGTCTGTCTATCTTACAGTCCTCGGGATTGAGCCCAGGGTTCACTGAGCTACATCCTTCGCCCTTTTGATTTTTTAATTTGGAGAAAAGCTCTTGCTAAGTTGTCGAGGCTGTCCTCAAACTTGTGAATTGTAAGCATTAGCTGCTGTGCCTAGCTAGGGCCTTCTCTTTTTAACTATGATGTTCACTTTGATTCTGTAAGCAGCAAGAGTATGGATTTTTCTTTTTTGTAAGTTCTTCTGTCCTTAGTCTTCCAAATATTGGGGATATAGGTGTGCACCACCATGCCCAGCTTCAAAATAAAAAAATTTATGAAGGGGTGG
>NW_004524652.1:7633539-7650918 GCF_000260255.1 Octodon degus
ATGCTAAGAGGCACTCCTCTACCGCAGAGCCACGCTCCTGCTCCCGAGCACTTCGCATGCTGTTCTTAAGGCTTCTGAGAGGACACACAGAGAGAATTCACGCTGTCATCAGTTCATCAGCTATCTCCCGACCCCTCTGTATGTTAGGAATATTTCTAGACTCTGGGAAATCCACAGAGAGGAAGCAGAAACAAATTCCTGCCTTCCCGGAGCAGATGTTCCAGAGGAGGAGTTGAACACTCAGCAGACAGACACAGTGTCAGGGACAAGCAGTTTTGGGGGAGACCCTGTCCACAGGGGCGCCACAGCCATTGCCGCAATGCTCAGTGACGTGGGGGCAAGGATGGGCTCCCATGTGGCTCTGGGAAGCCTTCCCGGAGGAAGCTTTGGTCAAACAGCTGCATGTCAGAGAGAGTAAGCCTTGCCCACTTGGGTAGGATTGTTGTTGGGGAGTAGCTGGGGTGAGACATTGGTTGCAGAAAGCCTCAATGTGGAGCCTGGGTCAGGCTAAGCTCTTGGCGTCACTGCCCTCCTGGGTGGTGACCTCAGTATTTTTGTTGGTCTCTGGAAGATGGGTGAAGGAGGGTGTTTGCTTTTCGTAAATAGCAGTTTACAGTGTTATTACTGGGAAGGGTTCCAGCCCTTCTAGAACCTTCCTGGTCCTTCTGGAACTTTGAGAGATGGGACCCACTCCCTTCCAGATGGGGCTAGGGTTGCCCACATCTCTGCTATAGCCCATGTGGAGGGGCGCAGCACAGTGGCCTGTGATATGGCAGCCAGTGGCCACTGCTCCTCTGTCTTCCCAGTGCCCATTCATGGATGAGCGGATCATGTGCTTGCACAGTAAGATCAAGAGTCAGGCCCTGGAATTCCCAGACCAGTGAGTATTGTCCACCCATGCTGTCACCTCTCTGCCTGAGTAGGTCCTGGCATCCTGTCTCCCTCTTATGCTGTGTCTCCTACCTCCAGGCCTGATATAGCTGAGGACTTAAAAGACCTGATCACCCGTATGTTGGACAAGAACCCTGAGTCAAGGATCGTGGTGCCAGAAATCAAGGTACCTGGGGGCTGCTGTTGGCTGCAGACACTGAGCCTGAGGTTTGCCTGCATCCTGTGCTTGGGATTGTTTGGTTGGACCCACCTCAGCCAAGCCCTGTCCTGGTCCATGGTATACACTGCTGCCCTCCATGTCCTGGGGCCTCTGGACTGCTGGGGCCCTGAGGGGTGGGGAAGAGGATTTGAGGTTGCATCTCCTGGCAGGCAGAGCACAACCTACAAGTCACTTGCAGCCCTCACATGCTCTGGTGGGCTTGAGCTATTGGTGTCCACTCTGCAGGCCAGCTGGCTGGGGTCTCTGTGCTCCACAGACGGGTCTTTTCCTTGACCTTTGTCAGAGCTGTGGGCCCCTGAGGAAACGCAGTGAGCATGGGAGGAAGCAGAACCCCTCAGTCCCCCAACCTTCTGGGTGCCATCTTGTTGCAGAAAGTATTTTTTGGAGAGACCTCTGTCCCTGTCCCCAGTGCCGCTCGCACAGGTGCGGCTCCTTGAGGAATCTCAAAGGAACTCAGGGTCCTCCGAGGCACTGGAAGGGAGGCCTCACCCACAGTGGGGACCTAGACCCAGGGGAAGGTGGGCAGGTGCTAGCCTGGGTCCTCTCCTGATTGTGTCCTTCCTGCTGGTCTCACTGTGTCCCTAGGCTGCTGTGTCTCATCTGACATGGGGAAAATGTCACCTGTCTGAGCTGAGCCTTCTGGGTGTCAGGGGGAGTTGCTAAGGAGCGATAGGTGCCCCTTGGACAGCCGAGCAAGGCTGATGCCAAGTTGTGGTCACTTCTGCCACAACCTGGGCCAGTGGAGAACCCAGCCATGCACATCTCAGGCCCCTGCTCCTTCTGTTCTGACTCTGGCTGCTCCCCACCTCTGTCCCTCGCACCCCCTCTGCCTGGCCACCTGCTTTCTGCATGCCCGGCCACTGGTCCTGCCGCTCCCTTCTGCGTGCCCCTAGGAGCTAGCTGTGCCTGCCCCTCACCCCTCCTGTCCTTCATTGAAGCTGCACCCCTGGGTCACGAGGCACGGGGCCGAGCCATTACCATCAGAGGATGAGAACTGCACTCTGGTCGAGGTGACCGAAGAGGAAGTCGAGAATTCGGTCAAACACATCCCCAGCTTGGCAACTGTGGTAAGGCGGGATGATTCTGAGAGCAGGGACAGAGAGTCTGAGGTGGCCTAGCAAGAGCAGATACGTGAGGAGCACACAGGTGCCTGAGAGGCCGGAGAGGCCCATGGTGCCCCTCTGGAATCCCTGCTTCCAGAGCAGGGCCAGGAAGAGCATCCAGGCAGGAGGGGCGGGGGCCGAGCCGAGGCCACGAGCAGATGGCACTGTGTCATGCCTGCCACAGGGGCCATCAACAGCTGGGCAGGCACTGCCCCTGGAAGCAAGGTGGGCTTTTCCAACTGCTGAGGGTGAGCTTTTCTTTGGGAGCCACTGGGATACCTGTTTGGCCTTGAGTTTGGATCCTGATCCAGGGAGAAGGAACCAGAATGTGGAGAATCAGGCCTGAACTTGGAAACTGTAGGATTTGCTAAGAGGGTGCCTGCTTCCAGGAGGGAGCTCAGGAACGGGGTCCAGAAAGCTGCCCCCCACGGTCACATTTAAGGCCTAGCTTGCATTTGGCCAGGGCCAGCCACAGGGCCAGGCAGGTGGGCCCTGGCCTCCAGGGAGACCCAAAAGAGCCTGCAAGGACAGCAGCCTCCCTCAAGGGGACTTGGGGAGCCTAGATGCTGGCCCCTTCCCTTCCTGCTTTGTGCCTCTCCCTTCTGCTTTGCGCACTGTTCTCTCTTCCAAAACCAAAGCTCCGTGGTGAGCACTGATGCAGGCCTCTTCCTCTCCTGGGGCCTCTACATGACCTTTACCACAACAGATGCTCCTGCCCTGCCCTGCACCTGAGGTGGGAGCAGCACGGATGTCACGTTCTGTGCCCACTCCGGTCCCTTGGACTCAGTCCCCTCCCCTGCAGTTTCTTGGGGAAATGGGATGGCATTTGTCATTTTGAAACATTTGAACACAGTGGGGGCTTTGGGCAGGCACGTGGCTGGGATGCCTTCCTGGCATGAGGCCCTGTGCCCCGGGGGAGTAGTAGGGCATCAGTTGGCTCACAGAGGGGCAGCATAGGCAGTGTCCTGCGATGGGATGGAGCTGGGCCAGCTACAAGCTTCCAGAAAACCAAGACTGCTGAGGCAGGGGAGGTGGGGGAGGGAGGTGCAGCTCAGACTTAAATCTTGAAGCAGAATGGGAAGTTTCTTCAGGGTTGTCATACAGCATGGTTGGGGCTGGGAGGGCTGTGTGGGTGCTGGGCTGTGGGCCCTAGAGGGACTGATGAGGTTCAGCCCCCCTCTGTGGGTTCAGTGAGTTTGTCTGCAGCAGAGACTTGCTGAGCCCCATCCAGTGTTAGGACGGGACCAGTTCTCGGGGGCTCCCATCCTTGGAAAAAAGGTACACCCAGCAGAGAGGGGACCAGGTGTCGGGGGGGGGCACGTCCAGGGGACAGCATGCAAGAGCACAGGGCGGGGGCTGGGGTGACACAGGACCTGAGGGCCTTTGCCCTGCTGAGAGCTGGCTGCTGAGAGGCTGCCTGGTGCAGGCACAGCCTCCTGTCTCCAGGTGGCGCTTTTCCTCTGTTTATGGTGCTCGAATTCTGGCACCCTGGAATGAGCCGCTTGGCGGACTCCCGTGGTATTTAGGACAGTCGTGATTTGCAGTTATGGCCTTGATGATTCTCCGACGTTTTCCTCCCCTCAAGAGAAACCTCTTGTTAGTGCAGTGGAGGCTGAAGCAGGAAGACTGCTGGTTTGGGCAGCTTAGTGACTTGGGGAGATCTTGTCTCAAATTGTAGGCTGGGGGCTGGGGAAATGGCTCAGTGGAATAAGCACTTCCCTGGCAAATGCAAGGGCCTGAGTTCAGTCCCCGGTTCTGCCAAAAAAAAAAAGTGTATGGTTTTGGGGCCAGGGAGATGGCTCAGTGGAATAAGCACTTCCCTGGCAAGTGCAAGGGCCTGAATTCAATCCCCAGTTCTGAAAAAAAAAAAAAAAAATCAAATTGTAGGCTGAAGTGGCTCAGTGCAACAACTGACTTTAATGCCCAGTACTGTACACCACACACACACACACACACACACACACACACACACACACACACGAAAAGAAAAACAAGAAAAGGAAGAAGCTAAAAACCACCTCTTGCTTGTGAATGCTCACTTTCCTGTTTTCTCTGTCTTCTGTCTCTACAGGCTTCTTGTTCTGAACACTTCTATTGGTAGAATCATGATGGGGTGGCCTTTGTGTCTGCCCTCTTTCGCTTAGCATGGTGTACTAGTGTTCATCATGTAGCCTGGGTCCCCCACTCTATTCCTTTATATCCAGCGTATCGATAGGCCTCATATCTATTCAGTTAGTGGAAATTTAAGTGGATTAGTGCTTTTTATTATTTATTTATTTATTTATTCATTTATTTAGTGGAACTGGGGATTGAACTCAGGCCCTTGCGCTTGTCAGGGAATGTTTTTTTTTCTTAACAGTGAACCCTTAAAAAAATCAGAAGCCCAGCCATTCCATGAAACCCCACGAGGAGGCTGTGTGCTCTAGTGGAAGATGGGGTGAGGGCCTGCGGCTGACTTCTCAGGCCTGCTTCCTCTGACACGTCTTCCCAGAATTCAGGGGTGTGATAGTTTCTTCCTTTGCTCCAGAACTTTCCAGTGCTCCCTGGCTGGCAGTAGGCTGAGTCCCACAGCCCTTGGGGTGAGGGGATCAGACTTAGGTTGCAGAAAGGGTAAGGAACATGTTGGAGGAAGGAGGTGGCAGAGCCAGGACGCTAAGCAGTGGGTGATGGGTGGAGGCGCATGCCTCAGACTTGCTTCCCAGCCAAGCTGGGTTCTGCCAGGTAGAGGAAGAGGCAGGGGCATGTAAGGTTTCCACCCCAGCAGTGAGGAGGGCCAGATCCTGGTGCCCTTCAGATTTGGAAGAAATTCTAAAGCTGTGGGCCGCATATCCCACACCAGCCCTTGCACTGCCTGTGCTCAGCACCTGGAGTGTTTCCCAGCCTCTTATAGTAATGCAGTCACTCCTTCAAAGTTACACTCTTCTTAGTCACTTTTCTTGTTGCTGAGACAAAACACTTGCTGCCCAAAGTTAAGGGAGCAAAGGTTCCCACAGCTCACAGTTCGGAGGTTTCAGCCCCTTATCCGCTGGCTCCAGGGCAGGGTGGCATCTCAGAGGAGAAATGGTCCATGGCGGGTGAAGGTAGCAGGGCCACAGGGTCACATACAGCACTTCCTATCCCTTACTTATCTTATAGTCTTATGCAGGCTACTTAGCGTGGGCAGCACTCACCCCCTTAGTCCTAGTGCCCTGATCCTAGTATGGCACCGTGAATCAATCCCAGCGTCACACGCTCTAGATCCAGCCACCTATGAAAAAGCCGCAGCCATGAGCACGCAAGGCTTGGGGGCCGGGTCTGGACACAAGCCATTGCACGGAGCGTGTGCTGCTGGGCAGATAGATACATGATGTCTCAGGAAACAGTCTGGTAGTTCCTCAGAACGTTAGTTATTGTAAGACCCAGAAATTCTGCTCCTAGTATATATCCAAGAGAAATGAGATCATTTTGGGTAGAAAATGTGTTCCCACAGAAATCTGAGTGTGAGTCCTTATAGCAGCAGTATTCCTATCTCCCCAAAACTGGACGCAAGCAAGCATGTGCCAACAGGTGGTGGTGAGGCACAGCGTGCCCAGCCATACAGAACTGTTACTGGGCTGTGCGTGTGAATGGAGCCCTGGCACACATTGCCCTGGGAGTGAATCTTGGAAACAGGAATTGAAAGACCCCAGACACGAAAGGCCACCAGTTGTAGGGTTCTATTGTAGAAAATGTCCAGATTAGGTAAATCTCTACAGGCAGAAAGATTACTGTTTCCAGAGAGTGAGGAGAGACTGCCAATAGGTACGAGGTCTCTTTGGGGTAATGTAACTTTCTAAATTTAGATAATGGTGGGTGCACCACAAAACAGAGTTGTAAGCGGTTGGCTCCATATCCGTGAGTTCCACATCTATGCATTCAACCAATTGCAGATGAAAAAAAAAAAAACAAAAAAAAAAACCTTGGGAAAAACAAAACTGCACCTCTGTAGGATGTGTACAGACTTCTGCCACAGTCCCTAGCAGCATAGCATAGCGCTGTGTCTGGCACAGCAATCCTCAGGGGATATGAAGACCGCAGGAGATGATGGGGACGCTGAACCATGGTGCATCAGGATTTGGTAGCCTCACCGGGCTGTGGAAAGCGAGTTCTGCTCTGCGGAGGGGTAGCCATCTCTCGAGAGGGTGAATTTATGGGATGCAAGTGTTCTCACAGTGTTAAAAAGCAGCCTCCCTCCGTGTGAATCATGGAGAAGCAGGAGCCCGCTCCTTCTTGGGGTGGAGTGGTTTCAGCAGCTTTCAGTGAAAGGAGCTGCCAGGCCTTGAAAACAGATGGCTGCCAGGGAGGGTCCATCTAGGAGCGGCCCACAGGCGACATGTGGTGGCAGGTATGACCAGGGACATGCGGGCCGCTGTCCTGGGCCTTGGTTATGTGAGGCCTTGAATGTCAGACCAGAGCTTGTGCTTCAAGTTAGCATCTGGGAGCAGGGGACAGGCCGCAGACCCGGGATGGCTCTGGCCCCGGGTCTCGGATCAGAAGCGGCTGCCAGCACACTTTCCCACCAGGCCCTGCGCCCTGGGAGCTGGTGGGGGTGGGGGTGGGAGGAGGACGTCAGGTGCCCACGTGGCCCAGCAGTCACCTGCCACCTCCTCTGTCCCACAGATCTTGGTGAAGACCATGATCCGGAAGCGCTCCTTTGGGAACCCCTTTGAAGGCAGCCGGAGGGAGGAGCGCTCACTCTCAGCCCCTGGGAACCTGCTCACGTGAGTGTCCCCTGCGCTCTCTGGTGCTGACAATCGCTGGGCACACAGGAAATCGGTGGTCCCGGGCTCAGGCTTCCCCACTTCATGGGGCAGGTGGCCTGCACTCCAGTCTTGCTGGCTCTGCCAGGCTTTCGTCTGGGTCCCTGAAGCCAGGAAGCCAGGGTGCCGCGGGGACTTTGACGTTCTGTGTGGTGCCACGTTAGTAATGGGGCCTCGAGCAGCAGCTCTGAAGCGAGAGTTGGGGTCTGCTGTCCTCGGGAGGGGTGGGCACCCCACGGATCCTAAGGGTCCTTTCTCACTTCCCTTTTCCCTCTGGCAATTCCAGCAAAAAACCACCCAGGGAGTGGGAGCCCCTGTCTGAGCCCAAGGTAACGCCTGCTGCCTGTGCTAGCCTCTGCCGTGGCTGGGGGCGGGCGCTGCAGAGCGCGGGACTCCGCCCAGCGCCCCCGGCTGCCTCCAGGCCTGGTGGAAACCAGGTGCGCCGGGGGCTTGCCGGTGCGGCCATGCATGTGGGCCGGGGCTGCGGTGCATGGCGCTCCACCCGGAATGCCTGTGAGCTCACCCAGGGCTTCAAACCCCAGTGCCGCGCCCTCGGTGCACGATGGAGGCGCTGGAGCCTGTGCGCAGGCCTATGCGCCCTGTGTCTCTTCCCAGGGGCTCCCCAGCACCCACCTACATTCAGACCTAAAAAGTGAGCTGGGAGCTCCAAGCAGTCACTTCTGCTGTTAAAAACACCATTATTGGCCCGGGCTGGTGGCTCTACCTGTAATCCCAGCCCTGGGGAGGCTGAGGTAGGAATATGGCTGTGGGTTCAAGGTCAGCCTGAACTACATAGTGAGCTCTTGTCTCAAACATACAAAATAGGGGCCTGCTCATTAGCTCAGTTGTTTAAGTGCCTGCTTAAACAAAGCACTCATGCTCAATATGCTGTGGTTCAAACCCAGATACACCAAACCAGAAATGCCCTCAAGGAATCTTCAGGCCACAAACAAAAAAACAAAATACAAAATAAATAAAGAGAATTTTTAAAAGCTGTCTGGAGAGCTGGTGGTACAGCTCAGTGGTGGAGCAATTGCCCAACATGCCTGAGGCCCTGGGTTCGTCCCTAGTATCCTCCACTAACTGTACTGAGAGAGAATTTACCTACTATAGAGTACACCTGTTTAGTGCACGATTCAGTGGCTTTTAATGTTGAGTTCTGCAGCCTGCAGTACAATCAACTTTAGAACAGTTTCATCAGCCCAAGCAGAAGCCCTGCCTCTCTGAGCTGTCCCTACCCAGCCCCCCTGTTCCCTAGAAGCCGCTCTCCGAGTTTCAGTTTTCCATGGATTTCCCCATTCTGGACATTGCCTGTAAATGGAGCCACTAAGTACATGCCTTGCGTGGCTGGCTTGTCTCACTAAGCGTCCTGTTGCAAGATTTACCCATAGCCCGCTGCTACATGGAGCAGCGCTCCCTTCTTATGACCCTTGAACGGGTGGGCCACGCCTTGTTGATCCCCGTATCTGTTCTTCCACTTCTGCCTGTCCCAAATGAATAATGCTGTGCTGAACATGTGTGTACAGGTGGAGCCATTTGTATCCATTAGGAGTTGCCTTAAGAGAGGACATCCCTTAGCCGCCTGCCTCTAGGAACCAGAGGCTGATCTGGTTATCTAGGAGCTGTTCGTGCTTTGGGGAGAAGCTCTGCTCTCTGAAGCAGAGCAGGAAGCCGCCAGTAGTGGCAATTTTTTTACAAAAATATTTATTTATTTATTTGTGTGTGTGTGTGTGTGTGTGTGTGGCCAGCTCAGCCCACCAGGGGGTGGGGCTGGCTGGCATGTGGTGCTGGGGGTTTGAACCACAGTCCCTGGTGCTTTGCCAAGCTTGTTCTAAGTAGGTGCTTTAGACCACTGAGCTATCTCACCAGCCTCCCAGTAGTGGCAGTTGGGCATAGGCTGCAGCAGCCTCCAAAAGCCACCCGGTCCCTCCCAACCCCGTCTCATTGGTGATGACTAGGCAGGGGCTGCCTGAGGGACAGTGAGGGACGTGTACGCTTGCCTTTACCTGGTCCAGGAGGGAGGTTGCCCTTCTTTACTCCTGTTGGGCTGCCAGAGCTGGGGCTGCCTCCCTGCCGGTGCCTGTCTATTGTGTTTCTTTCTTATTTCCATGAGGTCAAAATTGTAAGACCTGTAGACCCAGCAACCCTGGGGTTACCTGTCTGCGGCCCAGGGGGGATGCCTGGTCCAGGAGCCCAGAAAGCGTGGTCAGTGCCGGGGTCCTCAACCCCAAGGCTGCTGTCTGTGGCAAGGCCACCCCTGCCCTGGTGTCTGCACAGCCCTCTCCTCCTTGAGGCCTTTACCTGTATTTGTCATCAGGAACAGCAGACAGTGAATGTGATTTTCAGGCAAAGGGGTTTCTTCCTAGGGTCACACATACACTTTGATTCCCCTGCCCCAGAACAGGGCCACGGACGTACAGGTTGTGGTTGGGAGCAGTGGTCTGTAGCTGGGTGACAGGTCTGGATCCCCTCCTTACTTAGACAGACTGCTTGAGGCTGGGCAGGGGCTCAGGTCCCTCCTTTGAGATCCCTGCCCACTGCCTGAACCCCAGCCGCAGCTGTCACACCAAGCAGTGACAGGAGAGGCCCTTCAGGGCCAGAGAGATTCATCTTCCTGCTTTTCATCCCCTGAGGGCTTTTCCTGAGCAGGGCCGGGCTGGTTCCGGGAGGTCACTGGTGTCACAGTAAACTGGGAACGCCTTTCCACTGCCTCCCAGAGCTCAGAGGACACTAAAGGGAGGCCTCACACTCCCGCCCTGCAGGGGCTCACAGCCTAAAGGGGGAGGGGAGCCCAGACTCTAGCTCTGCCTGCCTCATGTAGGTGCATTAGTTGCAGCAGTGCGCAGCAGATTCTCATTGACAGGGCAAGTGTAGTCTTCTTGGAAGAAGTCACGCAGGCATGAGAAAAAGGGAGAGCATCTGAAGGTACCAGGGAAGGCGGGCATGTCCTGGGCGGCGCTGTGGGCGCACCCCGGAGCAGGCTGCCCACAGCGGGAGACGGGTCTGGGCCCTGGTGTCCTTTCTGCAAGCCTTAACGCTGGTTTTCTGTTCGATGAGCAGGAAGCAAAGCAGCGAAGACAGCCTGCGGGGTCCCGACCCGGCCCCCGTGGGGGAGGAGGAGGAGGAAGTGCTCTTGTGAAAGGTGGGCCCTGCGCTGAGAGCTGGGGGGCTGCGGCCACCGGCTCCCCCGCCTGCATGCACCGGCCGCCTGAGGAGGCGATGGAGCCGGAGTAGCCACCTGGACTGCTGACCTCGCATGCCGGCCACGAGGCCCTGCAGCTCGGGCTGCTGCACCGTGTTTCCATAGCAGCATGTCCTACGGAAACCGAGCACGCGTGTAAAGCCTTGGCCGCCATCTCTGGTTCTTTGCTTTTTTTTTTTTTTTCCTTTGTTGTCTTAAAGGAGACAAAGAAAAAGGACTTGACTCTGTGACGTCGACCTCGGCCACCCGCTGGCCGGGCTGGTGGGTGTGAGGAGCTGTGGATCCAAACCCATGTGCATTCTGGGACAGTTGCTTTTTAAAACATTTTTATGCCAAAAACCCTTTATCATGAATTCAGAACTGTGTCAGATGATCCAAGTGAACGTGTGTGAAGTTTAACATACAGAGATGAGCAGAGCGCTCTGGGGGGCCACGGAGGGCAGCCCTGCAACTGGCAGGGAAAAGAAAGCTTGGGTCACCACAGCCCTCGTGGGCCCTTTGGAGCCCATGAGGGCCAGGCCGTGCTCACAGCTGCAGGCAGCTTGGATGCAACTGAATTTGCAAGGACTTAAATTTTTTATGGGTAGAATGTAGTCAGGAAAACCGAAAGGGCTTGACATTTAATTGCTTCTCAAAGGGAATTTTCCTACCCTAGAAAAGCACTTGGCAGCTGTGCTTGGAGGACATCACCTGTTCACATAGGGTTCCTGAGGTTGCTGGCCAAGCACTAGTTAGTATATCTCTGTTCAGTTAAAAAACAAAAACAAAAACAAAAAAAAACAACTTCAGGGTGAAATCCTACACTTCCATGTGCATTACATGGCTTAAGAGTCACCAAAAAAACAGAACAAAACAAGAAAAAAAAAACCATTTTCAATTCTCTGAACTAGACTGAACTCGGGAAAGTTCAGAAGTTACTAGAGCTTCCAGGCTTCCGCCAAGTTAGGGAGACCGAGCCGGGAAACCCCCGCGGCCTGTCTGTACCCTGTGTATCCTAGAGACTGCTGATTCCATCTGCATCCTAAGCGCTGGCTGGCTTGCAGGCAAGGAGACACTCCCCAGGTTCTGGTGTGCCTCCTGGAAGATACTCCTCCTTGGCTGAGATACTAAGGACGGTCCTCTGTCCGTGAATTTGGCGGGAGCCACATGATGATGTTAGAATGCCCTTTTAGGGATCACTGTCGAAACCCAGAGCACTCCTCAGGTCACAAGGGACAGGGGTTGGCACTGGTGGTTCCTTCTGTAGCCAGAAGTCCAGAAAGAACGGGTTGATTCTTCTGACTTCCACCTAGGAAATTCCACAGGGAGTCTCCTGGAGGTTTGGGTGCGGCTTCACCCAGAGCTGCCCTTGAGAGACCCCTGGTGGATTGTGGCCTCACTCCCAGCGCTCTGGGGGGTCTGGACCTGGGCTCGGAGGACTTGCCAGTTTCTAAGGCTTGTGCCCCTGTTCAGCCATTTACAGGGCCCAGATATTGTTGGCTTCCATAAATTGTCCTCAGCTCTTGACTAGTTTAGACCTTTGACCTTTCTTGCTGTCACACAAGCAGTTAGAATTAGGGCATGTTGGTTCTGAAGCGCGAAGACCGGGGTCTGGGGAAGGTTGCTTTGCCTTCTTGCTTTTGTCTTTGTAACCTAGTGCTTCCTCTCGCCTTCCCTGTTTAAATTTATGGGGCTATGATCCAGCAGTTCCACCCGTCCGGTACAAGTGGGGCTTGGGTGGTTTGCAGTAAGCACCTTGTGGTGAAAGCCAACGTTCCTTAGGCCCAGCCTCTGTGTGCGGGCTGCGGCCCGCTCGGCCGCCCTGAGGGGCAGGGAGTGCAGGGTGCTGCCGAACTCTGGCGTTTACGTGGCCGAGCCGGGCAGTGCCATCCAGGACGGCATGGGGGACACCCGCGACCTCGAGGCTCCCAGCCGTTGGGGCGGGTCGGTTGGGGGAGGTCCACATCAGTAACTTTTTTAAACAAACACGGAAGGAAGCTGAGGAAAGGAACGGCCGGCCCCATGGAAAGGCTAGGCAGGCACAGCTGTAGCTAAAGCGTTAGAGCCAGCCCTTCTGGAGCGCAAAAGGCCGGCGCTGCCGGGAAGGGCAAAGCTCCCGGCAGTGGCTTTTCTGATTGGGCAGAAAGGGTGCCCAGGGGTCCGCCCGGGTGGTCCTTCTGCGGGACCCACGTGGTGGGCGTGGCCCGGGGAAGCACGCACCTTCCCCGCTCTGCTCCTCCGCCCTTTCCGCCTGCCAGTCCACCCACAGGTCGCCAGCACCCACAGAAACCCTACCGAGCACCCTGTTGGCACCTGGGACTGCAGACACCGCCACCCGCCACCGAAGCGAGGCCTCCGGGCGAGGCCTGCGCAGGCAGCAGGCCCGGCGCACGCACGGCTCTCCCATCAGAGGGGCCGAGCGCCGCTGTGGGGCTGGGACGCCCACCAGTTCCCAAGGTGCTAGGGACAGTCTCAAGCTCGTTGGCTCCCGTCTTTCCTCCAGTTTTGTGGGACTGTTGCCTTTTCTATCCTGTGATCTATCCGAAGCCCCGTAATGCTTCTGTTCTGCCCCGATCCTTTCTACTATGCATTTCCTTTTATCAGGTGTACAGAGTTAAATACTGTGTATTTATCACTTCTGCGTACAGGAACCTACGAGAAAGACAAGCCCCTGATGGTTTTCCACAGGCGATTAAGCTGCTCTGTAAACTTGAAATAAACAGCAAAATGGTGCAGCCCTGCGCTCGTGGGCGTAGCGTTGGCGTCTAGCGTCGTGGGTCCCAGTGTCCGTTTGCCGTCCTCGGGTGGACGGCGGGTCGGGTGTCCCAGGTGAAGCCGGTGCAGTCAGCGGTCCTGATGAGGGCCTTTCTTGCTGTCGCTGCTTGGTGTCACCCACACCGGGCAGAATGTGTGCTGGGCCCTGTGTAGACCCATTCCCGGGTACCTTGCCTGGCACATTGGGAAGGCGAGCCCGCCTGAGGGCCAAGCTCCTGTGTGACCTTCCACCTCTGGAGAATGTCATCTCACCTGGGCATTAAAGCTCAGGCAGGGGGCTGGGGAGATATGGGTAGAATGAGCGCTTGCCTGGCAAGTGCAAGGGCCCGAGTTCAATCCCCGGTTCCGGAAGCTCAGGCAGCTCCCCAAGAGCTGGGCTTTGTCAGCAGAGCTTCCAAGCCTGAGTGTCCTGGCCACTCCTCAGGTACCTGGGAGCTGCTCTGGGACAGAGGCCCAGGGCTCCCTATGTTGGAACATTTACTGTCTTCTTTTCCTTTCCCTCCTTTTAATTTTTATTTTGTATGTGTGTCGGGGGGAGGGTACTGGGAATAGAACTCAGGCCTTGTGCTTGCCAGGCAGGTGCTATGCCGCTGAGTTATATCCCTATCTCCTTTTCTCATTTTGTCGCCCACTCCCAGTGACCCTCCTGCCTCAGCCTCCTGGGTGCTGGGATTACCATGCCTGGCACTGATAGTTGATAACTTGCATAGAGGGAAGGCAAGTCCTAGAACACATGAGATGACACAGATGAGGTTAAGAAAAGTCTTTTGTTTAATGTTTGGCCCCTAGTGTATCTCAACATAGCTGCCCTCAAAACAGAAATTCTGTCCCCGGCTCAAGTCGGGAAGGAAAGTGTCTCTGCTTGGGGTTTAGAAGGAGCAGCAGCTCAGGCCTGCTACAAGTCTGGCAGCCACACTGGAGAGATCTTCCTTTCCTTCCTTCTAGTTTTTGAGACAAGGTCTGTTTCATCCAGGTTGGCCTGGGACTCTCAGAGATCCTCTTGCATCAGCCTCCTGAGGGCTGGGATTAGGCGGGCACCACCACACCTGGGTTCCCTTTCCTTACAAGGTGCTTGAACTGGGTTGCTGTGGGTCAGAGGCTTGGACCTGTCCCGAGGACTGGAGACGGGCTCCAGAGGAGACCCAGCCCTGTGAGCCGCAGCAGTGTCGCTGCTGCCTCGGGCTGGCCACTCCCTGCAACACCCTGAAGAGGTGGCCCAGCTAACAACCACATGACCACTGTGCCAGGGGCAAAGGGACCCCTGCACAGAACACAGCAGCTGCTGGGCTACCCTGGGTCCTTGTGGAGACTGAGCCCAAATCCAGAACATTTTTGGGAGACAGAGTAGCCATTTCTCTCCTTCCTTTCCTGTGCATCCATGAAGGGCCATGGGAGCCCGGTGTGGACAGGTGTCACTGGTCCGTGTCCCCAGAAAGGCCCTGAAAGAAGGATGAGCAGGTGAGTGTGTGCAGGACTGTGGTGCAGGCGGGAGCCAGGTGCTCTCCTGAGCAGCGGGCCGGTCCCTTCACCCCACCATAGAGCAGGTCTCACATGTGGCCAACCCTCTTGTTACGGAAGCTGAATGCAAGTGCTGCGTGGGCACAGCTTTGGGCAGAACATCTGTTACTAGAACCCCTTCAAGATGTCACTAATGAAAATGAAGCTCCCCCTCCCCCCAGTACTGGGGACAGGTCCTGGCTACCTGCGTGATAGGGAGAGAGAGGCTCTACCACTGAGTACAGCTCAGACCTTTTTTATTTTAGTTTGAGACATGGGAAGACGTTGCCCAGGACAGTGACCTAGAACTTGGGATTCTCCTGCCTCAGCCTCCCAAGTAACTGGGATTATAGGTGTGCACCAGTGTGGCCAGCTCAGAGTGAGAGTCCATGTAAAGAACCAGGGATCTAGAGATGGCGCGGATGCCCAGGGTGGCGTGTGACTGCTGGGGCGATGGATGAACACACAGCCACCAGGACAGAGGGGTCTCTGCCCTAGCACAAGCGCCACCCGGATATCCTGGCTGCTGGGAGCACAGCAGCGCCTACCTGCTCATAATCTTCCACAAACTTGTACTTTTTCTCCCGGTAGTAGTATCTCTTCTTCATGCAGTAGAGGACAATGACATCGCACAGCACTGTGGCCTGCAGTCAGCACAGGGCAAGCAAGAAAGAACGGGGTGCTCTGGGCTCCCGCTGACCACCTGGCCCCTTCTCTGGAAGCACAGGGTCCTCACTGGGGCTCTGGGGGCCCGAGGGGCCTAATCCCGCAGGAAGGAGGGTGAGGGGCTAAAGTCCAGGAGTGAAGCACTCACCACGCCCAGCAGCGCCAGCCCTGAGCCCACGTTGATCATGGTGGGGATGATGTCAAATTTCCCAGCCTGCAGGCAACAGGAGAAGGTGAAAAACCGAGTTCCGAGCCACTCGGGGCCCGCTGATACAAGGCAGGGAGCGGCCCGGCGGGGTGAGAAGGGACACGGGGTGGCGCGCCCAACCACCTTTCCGAACACGATGACGTCGAAGCGGATGCCATAGGCCTTGATGAGAGTACGCTGCTCCTGCCCGCTGAGGCCCCTGTAGTACTTGGCGAACCTGTGGAGAAGGTGGTGGGTTAGAGTGTACAGCTAGGGCCACGCCAGCCCGGGGCGGCGGTGCTGTGGCAGTACCCGGTGAGGGCCTGGGTGCCAGGGACAGTGGCTCATTCCTAAGGGACCCCAGAGACGCCCTCCATCACCACTGTGTCCTGCAAGATGGCTCAGGCTGAACCTGGGGCACCAAATGCCCTGTCACCACAACTGCGCCACCTGCCTCATAAAGAGACCCCACTGCTGTGAGGGACACGTAGCTGTGGCCAGCAGGCAGGGACTAAGCCTCCACAAGCAGTATCAGCTTCTGACCTTTTGTTTTTAAATAAAATTTAGGGGGCCGGGGAGATGGCTCAGTAGGATAAGTGCTTGACTGGCAAACGCAAGGATCTGAGTTCAATCCCCGGTTCCGCCAAAAATAAATAAATACATAAAATTTAAAAATCGAGATCCAGCTGAGAGTAGTGGTTCATGCCTGTAATCCCAGCACCCTGGGAGGCTGAGGCAGGAGGACTGTACCGAAGTTCAGAGCAGATTGGATTGCATAGTGAGTTCAAGGCCAGCTGAACAACAAAACAAGACTCTGTCCCAAATAAAAAACGGTAAAAAGAATCGGGAATGTAGGTTGGTACAGAGGCTTCAATCCCCATTACTATAAAAACATAAACTATAGGGGGCCCGCCCATTAGCTCAGTTGTTTAAGTGCCTGCTTAAACGAAGCAGTCAGTCTCTGGGAGCGGTGGTCCGATTCCCAGATACTTGAGGCAATCTGGAGCCCCCCCACAAAAAAAAGCCTGCATTTGGGGGCTGGTGAGATGGCTCAGTGGTCTAAAGCACCTACTTAGAACAAGCTTAGCAAAGCACAGGGACCACGGTTCAATCCCCCAGCACCACATGCCAGCCAGCCCGCCCCCTGGTGGGCTGAGCTGGCCACACACACACACACACACACACACAAATAAAATTTTAAAAAAGATACATTTTAAAAAAAACTACCAAACTCTGTACTTTATTATTTTTTTGATCTTTTATTTTATTATTTTTTATTTTTGGCAGAACCAGGGATTGAACTCAGGCCCTTGCGCTTGTCAGGCAAGCGCTTATTCTACTGAGCCATCTCCCCAGCCCTTGATCTTTTATTTATTTACAGGGTCTCGCTATGCAGCTTAGACTTGTAGTGATCCTCCTGTCTCAGCATCCCCAGTACTGGGATTACAGGTGTGTGCCACCACGCCTGCTTCTAGGGCCTTCATGGTGCATCCCAAGTTCCAGGGCTGGTACAGCATATGGTACCAGGGATTGAACCCGGGTCCCTGCACTTGCCAGGCAGGTACTTAGGATACCAAGCTATCTCCCCGGCCCCAAATTCTGAACTTCAATGGGCGAGTTGCAGAGTAATGAACTTTCAATCAGCCACAGAATAAAAGTACAGCTGGCCACTGGCCAGGGAGAACCACAGAGACCCCGGCTTGTGCCAGCGGCTGCCTGGTTCTAACCCTGTTTGGGTCCAGGCCTGAGTCACAGGCGTGTGGCTGTGGGTTCCCGGTTAGGCCAGGAGGCACTCAAGAATTCTGTAAGAACCAGGTGATGGTGTAGATGGAGCGACACAAATTTCATTCCTAGAAGTAAATTCAAATTCTGTGCTGCAGGGCTGGCGAGACAGCTCAGTGGACTAAGCACCTGCTTAGGCAAGTGCAGGGACCAGAGTTCAACCCCAAGCACCACATGCCGTGTGGGCCCTGGAATCCAGGGTGCACCATGCAGGCCCCAGAAACGGGGTGTGGTGGCGCACACCTGTAATCTCAGCGCTGGGCTGCTGAAAACAGGAGGATCACTGTAAGTCTGGTCTT
>NW_004524652.1:7652211-7661390 GCF_000260255.1 Octodon degus
GGATTGAACCGCAGTCCCTGTGCTTTGCCAAGCTTGTTCTAAGTAGGTGCTTTAGACCACTGAGCCATCTCACCAGCCCGGTTGGGTTTTTTTTGAGACAAGGTCTTGCTATGCAGCTCAGGCTAGCCTTGAACTCACAGAGATCTTCCTGCCTCAGCCTCCTGACTGCTGGAATAACAGGTCAGCAGCACTGTACCCAGCTCAACACCTTTCTTGCAGCAGGAAGGGTGAAGACACAGGCACCAGAGCCAGCCCTGCATGCCACTCTCCTTACACCCGGCCTCTCTGCCGCTGCTCTCGGGGAATCATCAGGCACCATCTCCCTCCACTCCTGCTAGAGGCCTGGCTCCACCCACCTGAAGTTGTAGCCGGGAGAGACATTGTGGTCAACATCCCGTGTGTCCAGGCGCCGGAAGGAGTAGCGGGGCAGGCAGAGGGCAGCAGCCCGGTCCAGATTGCAGTCCCAGTTCACCTGGATGCCCATGATGCCGCCCTGTGCACAGGCAGGGGACGTGGTCAGGCTTGAGTTGCAACCCGCTGGGCCTGGGACACATGACAACAGCGGGGCCTGTACCTACCTCCACAGCCATGTCCTGGAAGCTGTGGCCTGCGCTCTCCACCACCTGGCCCAGACGGAAGATGGGACAGAAGGGGTCAGTGTGAGCGTTATACACGCAGGACTTGAGGTAGGTGGTGGAGATGTTGGGCAGGATGTTCCTCCTGGAAGCCGGGAGGGAGGGACGTCAGCCACAGCCCCTGGGAGCCAGGAGCGTCCCCAGGGCACTCGCGATCTCACGCCAGCGGCCACTTACTTGCTGAAGTTGAATTTAGGATACCAGATATTATTCTTAACCAAAAGTGTGAAGTTTTCTGCAGCCTTTAAAAAAGCAGGTCTGAAAAAAATGGTAAACCAGTTGTTAGAAAAAGTACAGGCAGATGTCTGCTCACTGCCAGGCCCGGCACGCTCACCTGGGCACCTGAGAGTCATCCTCCACCGGGCACCAGGACGCCACCTCGCAGGTCCGCACAGACCCATTGAATGGCACGCACCTTCCAGTCCAGACCCCTGTAGGAGAAGGGGTCCCAGGTCCACGGAGTCTGCACTTCTGCCCTTTGGGTGAGGCCCCTCCTACCTAGTGGCCTATCTTGAACGACTCCAGTTCTGGGACTTAGATGGCACCCGGAAATTGGGGCCAGCGACGGGCCCCCTGAGTGGCAGCCACATCTCTGCTTTGCCAATGCGGCAAGGCCCCCCCGGACAGCAAGTCACAGAGCAGAGCAAGCTTGGGGGCTCACCCAACAGGGGTGACAGGCAGAGAAGGTTACTGTTCCAGTCCTGGTGATCAGATCCAGGGCCTTCACACTGAGCTACATCGCCAGGATTTATTTTCTCTTGGGACAAAAAAAAACAAACTTGCCAAGCCACTGAGTTGCCCAGGCTGGGCTCAAACTTGCCATGCTCCTGCCTCAGCCTCCCAGAGTGCTGGAATTATGGGCTTGCATCACCACGTCAAGCTTCTGGGCTCTATCTGTGGATACCAGCTCACCAGGGTGGCAGAACTTCCCTGGGGGCGGTGGAGAGCTTTCTCCCTCATGCTGGGGCTGAGCCCAAGGCCTTAAGCGTGCTAAGCACGCCCTCTACCATTAACGCCCTGCAGCCGGGCTCCAAGTCCCTGAGGCAGCCTGCATAGCGGCGACCGCCAGGGGGCGCCCTCTGACGCACGCTCCTACCGTTGCTGTGGGTGCTCCCGGAGCCCACCATGCAGTTGGCGTCTGATTCGCACCTGGTGGTCTGATCAGGAATCTGGAAGGAGGAGGGCTGGGGTCGATTTCCTCCGGGTCCCCCCAGGGTGGAGGGCTGGGGACAAGGCCTGGGGAACCACCTACCTCTGGACAGGTGCCCTGGGTCTGGTTCACGGTGATGATCATGTTGGTCATGACGAAGAGCGAGTTTTCCTCCTGCAAGGGGACAGGGGACAGTGTCCTGCTGGGTCCTTTACGCGGGAGATGTGCAGGTTCTGGAAGGTACCGTGCTGGGCTCGAGACTAACGCATGCCTACATGGGGCCCGCTAACATCAGGAGGAAAAACAAGGACCCGCACTGCTCCCGGTGGGCTCCACCGCCCCAGCGGGGTGTAGGTGCTGCGTGCTCTAATGTATTACAATCGCATTAGGGTGGGTGCGAGCGCGCTGTCGCACTAGCTGTAGCCCCGCACTTCTTATTTTGACTTGGAGTCAATCCCTGAGCTCCAGGGGACGAGGCACCTGTGAGTCCCTGCTCTGCCCCGCCCTGTCACACATTCCCTAAAGGGAGAAGGGCAAGACCACCTACTCCTCACAGCTCCCAGCGAGGAGTTGGCACCTTCCTGAATCCGGCTGTCTGGAAGGCACTGTCTGTGCAGGGGCATTTGAGGACGTGGGGACGTGGACACGTGGGGCAGTTAGGGAATCAAAGTTATGCAAGGTTGGTGGCACAAGCCTGTACTCCTTGCACTTGGGGGACAGAGGCCGGAGGATCCCGACTTCAAGGCCAGCCTGAACTGCACAGTGAGACTCTTATCTCATAAATAAATAAATAAATAAAATAAAGGTCAATGTTTAACCTGTAGCTTTTGTCGGTATAGCTCAGTGCAGAGTACTTGCTTTGAATGCCTGAGGCCTGGATCTGATCACCTAAGCCCAAAACCCCAAACAAAAATGACGCAAAGGAGCTGCGTGTGGTGCTGCACACACCTGTAATCCCAGCAGTCTGGAGCCTGAGGCAGAAAAATCACTGAGTTCGAGACCAGCCTGGGCTACAAAGTGACCTCACGACCAACCTGAACTGCTTAGTAAGTGAGAGATCCTGTCTCAAAAAGACCAAAAAAAAAGTTAACTTGCAGCTTGGTGGCGCCACCTGCTGGTGACTCTGACTCAGGCCCTGCATCAAACAGGTTCTTCCTCTGCTTCTGCCCCTGAGGAATCAGGTGCTGTCTCCATCTGGCCTGGTCTGGGACTCTGATGGCCGTGAAGTTTATACACCGCCTGCCCAGGTTTACCTTGTGGGTGGAAGATGATAAAGCAAACAGGAAAGGTGGAAAGGAACCACGTCCACCTGGCCTTTGTCCAGAACTTGCGACCTGTGGCTTCCCGACCTCTGAGGCCTGGGGCGGATGGAGATATCCTCACGGGAAGGACACCTGCCCGGCCACAGTCACTGAGCGTGACGGGCACGACCAGAAGCCAAGAGTTCCGGCCGCTCTGCTCCAACGCGAAGCCCAGCGTGGAGGAAGTTGGCTCTGTGGCCACCAGTCAGGAATCGTGGGGCAAAGTTGGGAAAGAGGCGGAGAGCGGGGCGAAATCACGGGAAGACACACCTGAGCAGGGACCACGTAATCGGCCACGTCCCAGATCCGGAATCCGAGCTGAGAAGTGTTGGTCGCGGCCACGCCCTTGGCCTTGGTGGTAACGGAGCTGACCACGGAGTCCTTCTCCTGGTAGCCCTTCTCCCACACGAACACCCACCTGCGGGCACACAGCTCCTCAGCGGCTGGGCCTAGGAGGCTCACAGATCACCAGAGGGGGCGAGAGCGCGTCCACTAACAGCGCGCCCTGCAGGAAGGCAGGGACGGTCTCTTCCTTTTGTGGATGGGCCAGTCTGATCCGCTCCAGGCTGTGCTCCCCCCCCCCCTTTCTAGCTCTGCCTAATCTGCCTGCACCTCTCACCACACACCCTGAAATGCTTTTCTGTGATTAGACCTGATGAATCTACCCCCTAGGGTGAGGTGTGGTGCCCACCTCCTCTTTGGGGGGACCTCCTGGAACCCCATCTGATAACAGTCTAAGTAAAAATCTCACTGGAGGGCTGGTGAGCTAGCTCAGCGGTCCAAGAAGATAACAGTGTACAATGTACTGATTATCGAAACTGTCCTATTAATCAGCTTTGAAACTCTCATTCATATTTGTTTCTCGAGAAAATTAAAAAAAAAAAAAAAGAGAGAGAGAGAGATAGCTCAGCGGTTTAAGCACCTGCTTAAGCAAGCACAGGGACCAGGGTTGGATCCTGGCACCACGTGCGGCTCCAGCCCTGCCCCTGGGAGCGCTGGGCCACCGAGACCAGGCGGGGTGGTACATGCCTGTGACGCCAACGCTGGGGAGGCTGAAAACAGGAGGATCACTACCAGTCCAAGCTGCATAGTAAGACCCTCTACCAAATACATTAAAAATAAAATAAAAATCTCACCCGGTGTGGTGGCACATGCTTGTCATCCCAGCACGCAGTAGGCTGAGGCATGAGGATCAAAGTATAAGGCCAGCCTGGGCTACATAGTGAGTTCAAGGCCAGCCTGCACTGCATAAGGAGGTCCCATGTCAAGAAACAAAGCCAAACAGAAATAATCATAACAACCTAAAAGAAAACATGGGAAAGACAGGAGCACAATAGGGACTGTCCCCAGATTAAATGAGTTGATGAAGGCTGGCCAGCTAGCTCAGCTGACTAACACGCCTGCTTAGGCAGAGCGCAGCAGCCAGGGATTGGAAGTGCACTGAGATGAGATTGAGACTGGGCGTGATGGCCTGCACCTGTAATCCCAGCTCTTGGGATACTGAAAACAGGAGGATCACTACAAGTCTGATCCATGTAGTGAGACCCTGGAGACCCTGTACTAAATACATAAAAATAAATAAATAAATAAGCTGATGAGTATTAAGTGCTCAGAACAATATTTCAGCTTATGCTTGCTAGGATAAAACCAGCCAGTAAAAAATCAAAATGGCTCCCTAGCAGAGCTGTCCTTAGACATCCACCAGAGCTGGGCACAGTGGCGCACACCTATAATGCTAGTGCTCAGAAGGCTGAGGCAGGAGGGTCACTTCACATGCAAGGCCAGCCTGTCTCCAAAACAGTAACAAAACTATTATTTATTGAGGCAAGAAATATTCCATCTCCCCTCCTTTTTTTTTTTGTGAGCAGAATATATTTATTGAGAGAAAGAAAGCTCCTGTCCAAGAGACGGACAGGAAGGGGGCCCGAGCGGGTAGTTCCCCGGGAAGTCCCCTCCTTTTTATTCCTACGAGCTCAGACTTCAGAAACTCTGCTTGCTGACCTAGGTAGCCCCACCTTCACAGTCTGTCTCCACCCTCCCCAGGTCCTCTCCCAAAGGGCTCCTGGAAATCCGGCCACAGCAAAACCGCCACCTCATTCCGGTCTGCCACCGAGGCATTCCAGGACAGGAAGGCCCCTAGTATTCTGCCACCGAGTACAGTCAGTTGCTAAAGCAAACACTGACAGTGTCACAGCCTCCACTATCATGTGACGATTTCCTCACCATGTGACTGGCAGGCTGAGATGGGAATCAGGACTTTAGTCTCTTCAGGAAGGGTTGTTGTATGGGTGAGGGGACCACAATTCCACCCGGGGTTAACTGAATCAGGAAATTATTCGGCAAGTTGGGTTTTGTTTTTTCAAGACAGAGTCTAGGCGGACCTTGTAACCTGAGCTGGCCTTGAACTTGCAGCGATCCTCCTGCCCAGCCTCCAAGGGTTGGGGTAACTATGCCCAGCCTGACAGAGCGGGTTTTGGTCATAGAAGATGGATACAAGCAAAGCGCTACTACTTTAAAAATCCTCATGATCAGGAGCCTTAAAGCCCATGAAGAGCCAATAGGAACCCTTGAGCCCAATAGAAACATAAGGAATGGGATTTTGTGGTACAGGATATCATAGTGGCAGCCACGTGTGTAATTTACCTGTTTCTAGTAGCCATGTTAAAAATGACAGGAAAATTGATTTTTATATGTTTTATGTAACCCAATCTATCCACAATATCATAACATCATCTGTTAAAAAACACTGGGCCCGGGAGATGGCTCAGTGGGATAAGTGCTTCCCTGGCAAGCACAAGGGCCTGAGTTCAATCCCCAGTTCTGCAAAAAAAAAAAAAAAAAAAAAAGTAAAAAAGCACTGATGCGAGATTGTATTCTCTTTCTGTATTATGTCTTCAGAATCTGTATATTTTACAGATAGAGTGCATCTCTGCCACAGAATCATCCACAGAATGTTCCACAGCCACGTGTGACCAGTGTCCAGCACAGCCCAGCGGGAGAAGCCGCAGGCCCCGAGGCTTGGGCTCCACTAGCTGGTCTCGCTGTAGAACAGCACAGCACCATGCCCGGGAGCTAAGCAGCCCCGCAACCACCTCACCCCGGCGCTCCCTGAGTCCAGCCCTGGGTACCTGCCACCTGGTTCTGATGTTGGGCCCACAACTGGATTGTGTTGTTTTGTTTTGATAGTGCTGGGGATTGAACCCAGGCCCTCATGCCTGCTAACGCTACCCCGAGCCCCACCGGGGAAGCCTTTACTGTCCGCACCTGTGGCCCGCGGGCTAACAGATGCCACAGCAAGGGAATTCCTTTGGGCAATGCCGACACACCGCAGCAGCCCCGCCCCAGGAGAGATGGGGTATTTCTAATGCCGCCCATAGTCATGCCCAGGCAAGGTGGCAGGACACTGGGCCACCGGACCCCAACTCTGCTCAACATCAGAACCACCGAGCAGCTGCTCATACTCTGTAGCAACCGAATCAGAAGATCTGGGGATGGGAGTCCGGAGTGAGTCACTGTTTTCTAAGGATTCCTGAATAGTTCTCAGGTGCGGTCGAGGGACCACCGCGCTAGGCCTTTGAGGAAAAGGAGAACGCAGACCCATCTGTCGGGCCAGCAGCTGTGGACGCCATGATCTTAAAGGCGACCCTTACAAGTGAGCCCCACCAGCGAGGTAACGTCCACTCTCTCTCCTGGGCTGTACGGCACTGTAACGGTGCACTCAAACATCTAAGGAGGCCGAAGGCCACATCCATAAGCAAGAGGCAGGCTGGGTCCCACGCTCGCACCCCCAAACTCTCACAATCGTGGGTCACCGCCTGCTACCCAAAGGAAAAGACGGAAGCCACAGACTCAGAAGGACCCAAGTAGAAATCACAAGCTTTGGTTTTAGAAGTGTGGAGGGAAGAATGAAGCGTTTAGGGCAAACCGCACGCCTCTACCGACTCAAAGAGCATCAGGGTAGCAGGGAGGGGAGGTAAAGTAGGGAGGAAGGCGCGAAGACGGCGCAGTCCAGCCGCCCAGCAGCCTCCCGGGGCGCCGAGCCCGCAGTTGCCTTTCGCGGCGTGGGCTGCTGCCCGGGGCGCAGGTGCCCAGTGCGCAGGTGCGCGGCGCCGGCCACGCCCCCTCCCCGTGCGGCCCCGGCGACCCCCGCGGCGCTCACCCGATGACGTAGGCCAGGATGAGCAGCTGCACGGCGCGGTTCATGAGCCCCACTTTACGGCTGCGGATGAGCACGATGCGCGGCGTGTCGTACTCGAACAGGAAGCCCCGCAGCGCGCCGCAGCAGCCCGCCATGGCCCCGCCGCCCGCGCTCCCTGCTCCGCTCGCCGGGACCGGCCACCACCGCTTGTCCCCTCGCGGAGCCCCGCCCAGGACGCCCGGACGCCCGCGGGAGGAGGGCCCGGAAGGAGGCGGTGCGGCCCGGGGCGTCCCCTCCCCTCGCGCGGCGCGGGCTGCGGGGCTGGCGGCGAGGTGGGCACGAGCGCTGTAGACTCCGTCCCCCCTCAGAAGGGCACGGAGGGACCCGGACTCTCGGGGAGACAGGGCCGGCGAGGAGCGTGTCGCCCCCTGCCCTGGGCGGAGTCGAGGTCGCGTGGGGGGCTGGGAGTGACCCCGTAAGTACTTTTTATTCCTTCATTCTACAGGTATTTTACTGAGGGCTTGCAGTGTTTGGCCCCTAGAGCTATGGACGCGACGTGGAGTGATGTCCGAGGAGGACCAGTGGCTGCAAAGAACTTTTTTTTTCCCTTCTTTCACGTTGAGCTACCATCCTCAGCCCCCTTCTTTTTTCTTCCTTTTGATTTATTTTATTATTATTATTGTTATTTTTGCGGTGCCCCTGTGCTTGCCAGACAAGCGCTTACTCAACTGAGCTATCACCCCAGCGACCCCCCCCCCCTTTTTTTTTTTTTTGAGATAGGGTCTTGCTACGCAGTTCAGGCTGGCCTTGAGCACATTGTAGCAGACCTGGGACTCACAACAATCCTGCCTTAGCCCTCAGCCTCCCTCCCAAGTGCTGGGATTACAGGCGTGTGCCTCCACACCCGGCGATTCTCAGCCTTTTTTATATTTTATTTTGACATAGAGTCTCGCCAAGTTGCCCAGACTGGGCTCAAACTTGAGATCCTCCTGCCTCAGCCGTCTGAGTGCTGAGATTACAGGTGTGTCCTGTCACACACACTGTTTCCACCTGTCTTTTCCACAGAAATGTTCTTTCCCTTCGGCTGTACTTTCATAGATAAATTTTGTATGTAATTTCACTACTGCATTCAACAAACACACCTTTCATAAGCCCACCACTCTCCATGATCAGAGCATGCCAAATGTCTCAGCGCGTCCTGGGGGCGGGCTGGCACTGCATGCCAGGGATTGAACCCACGGCCGCTGGGTCTGCCTAAACAGGTGCTTCAATTCGCTGAGCTATTTGGCCAGCCCTCCAGTTGCTTCTTATACATAATGGTTGTGGGTGGTTTTTTGTTTGTTTGTTTGTTTGTTTGAGGTAGGGTTTCATTATGGAATTCAGGCAGGCCTTGAACTCACTATGAAGCCCAGGCTAGCCTAGAACTCACAGTGATCCTCTTGCCTCAGCCTCCTGGGTGCTGAGATTACAGGTGTGTGCCACCACACCCAGCACGTAAACTCTGATAGAACTTTTTAGCTCATTTCTGGGCTGTAAGGTTCCTAATTATACCACATTGGTTTCCAAATGTAAAAAGGTGAATAATAAAAATTGCAGCAAACGAACAGTGCCTGCCTGTAGAGGTGAGATTGTTAACAGGGAGGAACAGAGGTCCCACCTGCCTCAGTCCAAAATGGTCCCAGGAGAAGGTGGTGACAGGCTGGGATTTTATTCATTCAGCAGGTACTTTCAAGTGCTTGCGATGTTGATGCTGGCAATGTGGAGTGACAAGCAGGTGAACTCTACCAGAATAGAGCAAGGAAGGTTTGAACCCAGCCTGGCAACTTCGTGAGGCCCTGACTCAAAGTATAAGAAAGGACTCTGAGGGGCTGGTGAGATGGCTCAGTGGTCTAAAGCACCTACTTAGAACAAGCTTGGCAAAGCACAGGGACCGCGGTTCAATCCCCCAGCACCAC
>NW_004524652.1:7661600-7675296 GCF_000260255.1 Octodon degus
GGTTTGATCCCTGGGCCTGCCCCCCAGGGCGCGCTGAGCCACAATTGAGACTGGGCGTGGGCGTGGTGGCGCACCTGTAATCCCAGCTGTAAGCAGGAGAATTAGCACAAGTCCGATCTAGTAGTGAGACCTTAACACCCTGTAGACCTTTCCCTAAAAAGATAAAAGGTTTTAAAAAAAAAAAAAAAATCAGTATGAATGCTCTGGGTTGAAACCTCACTTATGAAAAAACACCAAAGAGAGAAACTGTAGAATCAAAACACATTTCCAGCTCTTGTTCATTCTTATTCCATAGTAAAGAGGTGCTCGCAGATTCACAAACCCTGAATTGGAATGGTTTGCCCAGAGTCGGTTAAGAGATGGAGAAGTACAAGTTTTCTTGAATCACTAGTTGGTAGCCTGTCATGAAGCCCAATTGGAGAAGCTGATCCTAAAAGATGATTAGGAGAAGTTACTGCGTTTACACTCTTATCTCCTTTTAAGTAAAACGGCCATAGGAGCTGCGTGTGGTGGTACACAATCCTAAAAGATGATTAGGAGAAGTTACTGCGTTTACACTCTTTTTATCTCCTTTTAAGTAAAACGGCCATGGGAGCTGCGTGTGGTGGTACACGTCTGGAATTGCAGCACCAGGGATGCTGAGGCAGGAGGGTCTCAAATTGAGGCCAACCTAGGTAGAGAGTTTGAGCCGGTGTGGTGGCACATGGCCTGTTATCCCAGCATTTTGGGAGGCTGAGGCAGGAGGATTGTTGTGAGTTCAAGACCAGCCTGGACTACAAAGTGAGCTCAAGGCCAGCCTGAACTAACTGCACAGCAGGACCCTGTCTCAAAAAGACAGAAAAGGGGCTGGCAAGATAGCAGTCTAAAGTGCCTGCTTAGGCAGGTGCAGGGACCGCAGTTTGATCCCTAGTACCACATGCCATGCCAGCCACGCCCCCAGAGTGGGCTAAGCTGGCCACAAAAGAAAAAAAACAAAAAATTATGAGGCCAACCTGGGCAGGGGGTATAACAGTGATAGAGCACTTCTAGCATGTGTAAAGCCTTGGGTTCTTTCCTCAGTACCACAAACAGATGCAACTTTATTGAGGTGTTAGTAACAATTATTTTTTTGAAACAGGGTCCTGTGATTTTTTTTTTAGGCTGAACTTGAACTCACTATGGAGTCTTGAACTCATAGCAATCCTCCTGCCTCAGCCTCCCAAGTGCTTGGGTTACAGTGCTTGGAGACGCTGCTGGAGCAATTGAGATTGGGCATGGTGGCACGAGGCTGTAAACAGGCAGATGACTGAGTCTGGTCTAGTAGTGAGACCCTGAACATCCTGTAGACCCTTCCCTAGAAATACAAAAGAAAAAACCTCATTGGTCTTTCTGGTTCATTGTGCCTTCTCTCTAGCATAAAATAGAAGATAGGGGAGTAATCCCAAGGCTCTCCAGGCACCCCAAACTAAGATGTCACTTTTTTTTTTTTTTTTAATGGTACCATTGATTGAACTTGGGACCTTGTGCATGCCAGTCAGGCCTTTATGCCACTGAGCTGTCTCCCCAGCCCATTACATTTTTTTTTTTTAATTTTATTTATTTGTGTGTGTGTGTGTGTGTATGTGTGTGTGGTCAGCTCAGCCCACCAGGGGGCGGGGCTGGCTGGCATGTGGTGCTGGGGGATTGAACTGCGGTCCCTGTGCTTTGCTAAGCTTGTTCTAAGTAGGTGCTTTAGACCACTGAGCCATCTCACCAGCCCCTGTTTTGTTTTGTTTTATTGAGATAAGGTCTCCACCGGGATGGCCTTGAACCCACCGTGTCACCCAGGCCTCCAACTCCTGCCGAGCACCCTGTTTGGTACATTTAAAATTTGTAGTTTGAATATAGATAGGAATAACTGTGCTGTGAGGAAAAGTTACTGCGTTTGTACTCTTTGCCTTTCAAGTTCATATGAGCAGATTGCAAAGCTTTCTTTGGGGGCTGGCCAGATAGTTCAGTGGACTAAAGCGCCTGCTTAGGCAGAGCGCAGTGGCCACGATTTGGTACTCTGGGCGTGGTGGCGCATGCCTGTAATCCCAGTGCCTGGGAGGCTGAAAACGAGACTCGCTATGAGTCCGATCTATGCAGTGAGACTCTGCAGACCCTGTACTAAATACATTTACAAAAAAAAAAATTCTTTGGGCGTTTTTCCAATTCATTTCTACCCTGTAGTGTATCCTCTGAAGAATCAGAGGACACCGAGTGTCTGAGAAGTTTTATCCCTGGCCAGTGCCACGGGTGTGTGGCTGTGCGCAGTTCTGCTAGCACAGTTAGTGTCTAGTTGTCCCCCCCCCAAAGCCTCAGGCAGCCATGGGGTGGCTTCTCGGAGTCTGTAATTGATCTTGACGCAGTGCTGGGATTATGGGTGTGAGTGTCCTGGGCTGCTGCCACTCCTTTTTCTGCTTTTCGCCACCACCATGAATGCTTGCTCTCTGCCATGCACACCCTGCCTTCGAGCCAGTCAAGTGTGGACTGAAACCTCCACTGACTGTGAGCTAAATAAACCCTTCCTTCCTTCATTTTGGGTGTCGGGTATTTGTCCCAGCCATGAGGGAACTGTAACTGGGACTGTCACGATAGGAAGTGGTTCCTGCTTTGGGCTACTTTGATCTTCCAGCCCATGAATCCCACTCTGCGCTGTAGGGATTTAGCGGAAGTGTGGTGACAAAGTGCAGTCTCTTTCTGTGGGTCAGTTAATGATAAACACTTGTCTCTTTCCTGTCTAGAGAATTATCCAGAATTTCCAGCTCCTCATGGCCCTCCTTGCCTCTTGCCCTCTTCTAACAATGGGACACAGTCAGCCTGAACCTCTATTAGGCTGAGATCTGGCAACAAACTCGTGGTGCGCGCCGGGGCTATAGCTCTAGCCTGCCAAGTGGCTAATGCTCCTGTGAGGAAGAGCCATGCATCAGGGCTGGGCTGGGCTCCGTGGCAGAGCGCTCGCCTAGCGTGCCCAAGGCCCACAAAACAAGAAAGCTGACTGGTAAAATGTGATGAATTAAGGGTAATAAACTTTTTTTGCAGTATAGGGAATCAAACTCAAGACCTGTGCTTGCCAGGCAGGCACTTATGCCACTGAGCTATCTCCCCGACCCTAATAAACTCTTATAAAATATTCAGTTTTATTCTTTTTTTTTTTTTTTTTTTTTGCGGAACCAGGGATTGAACTCAGATCCTTGCGTTTGCCAGTCAAGCGCTTATCCTACTGAGCCATCTCCCCAGCCCATCAGTTTTATTCTTGTACCAAAGCAATTTCAAGTAGCAATATCAAGCTTTGGCCATTTATTTAATTATTTTTTGGAAGCAGTGTCTTGCTGTTCGGTTCACGTTGGCCTTGAACTCACTATGTAGCCCAGCCTGGCCTCTGACTTGAAGAGTTCCTCCTGCCTCAGCCTCGAGAGTGCTGGGATTACAGCTGCACACACCACCACACCCAGCTGGGTGACTGTGATTATCTGGGGTGCCGTCCTGGGAGGAGGTGGGTAGTTGTCTCCTTAGATGTGCGTTCAGGGTCATGGCTTTAATTCATACTGTCTCTGCCGGGAAATCGAGCTCTAATTAAAGGGTCACTTTCTCCCTGAGCAAGAAATGCCAGTGTGGTGTTCTGTCCTGAACATCCATCCACATGGCTTTTTTTTCCCTTCCCAACACTGAGGATTGAATTTAGGACCTTGCACTTGCCAGCAGGCAGGCGCTTATGCCGCTGAGCTATCTCCCTGGCCCCTTAACTGTCTTTCTAGAGCAGTCTTTCTGCAGCATCCTTTTTTTTCCCCAGTACCAGGGACCGAGCTCAGTACCTTGGGCTTGCCGGGCAGGCGTGTAAGCCGCTAAGCTGTCTCCATGGCCCAGCATCTTTCAAATAGCTTTGCCCTCTTCTGTGAAGGCACATAATGTATTTCACCAGTCTCCTACTGTTGTACTTCAAGTTTTTCAAAAGTAGTTTTCAGTTTTCCCTCCCCTTTTGTGCCTGGCATTCCCATTTGACCCTGGAAGGATTCTAAATGATGTCCCACGCCCAGGGCTTTCTGTCCACCCTCGCTGCTTGCCCGGAGCCTCTCTGAGGCATCCCATTGCTTCTGTCACACGGCCTGCTAGTCACCTTGGGCCTAATAAACTAAGGAGACAACTACCCACCTCCTCACAGGACGGCATCCCAGATAATCGCAGACACCCAGCTAGGTATGGTGTGTGCACCTGTAATCCCAGCACTCTCGAGGCTGAGGCAGGAGGAACTCTTCAAGTCAGAGGCCAGGCTGGGCTGCATAGTGAATTCAAGGCCAACACGAACTGAATAGCAAGACACTGCTTCCAAAAAATAACAAAATAGCCAAAGCTTGATATTACTATTTGAAAGTGCCTTGGTACAAGAATACATCTGAATATTATATAAGAGTTTATTAGGACAGGGGTGACAGAAGGGGGTCTGTGACTGGTGTCCACTGCATCTCTATGCTGATGAAGAACAGCAAAGCACAGCAAGCCAAGATAGGGTCCTTCTCAGCGTAGAGCTTTCTTTTCTTTTTTCTTTTCCCTCCCTGCTCCTCCCCTCCCTTCCTTTCTTTCCTTTTGTCTTTTTGAGACAGGGTCTTGTGGTACAGCATAGGGCTGGGATTAAGCTCACTTTGTGTCCCAGGTTGGCCCTAACCTCACAACTATCCTCCTGCCTCAGCCTCCCAAGCACTGGGATTACAGGCATGCGCTACCACGCCCGGCTAGCACAGAGCTCTGTGTTTGTCAGAGTAAATAAATCATAAACTCCGCTCCTGCCTGGCGCCGCACAGCCCAGCACAGGGCCTTGTTAGAGCTGCACCCGGGGATCAGGGTGAGCGATGACAGATGAGTCTGCTGGGCTGCTGTCCCGGGCTCATGTGACATGGAGACCGCCCCACAGAGTGGCCTTTATTTAGGGAACGTGATCCGTGACGCTCCGGAACACAGGAAAGGGGAAGTCCCCAGGAAAAGTGCCAGGTGTGGCTCAAATGATCCTCCTGCCCAGCGTCCTGTGTCCCTGCTGGGCATACCTGGCTCTCCGCCTCTAAGTCTTGAGGGCTCAGGTTGGCCTGCTGTTCGGCGTGTTGTAATCCTCTCTGCTCAGCCCTGGCGTTGCACAGATAGCTAACCACACAACGCCCAGCACATGGTCACTGGTTCTGTGCCCTCCCGGCTGGAGAGGAAGACACCTGGGGGCAGGCACGGGCCAGGGGCACCCGGGAGGGAATGGTGGGTGGCCACCTCTGTGGCGAGTGGGCGAGTGGCCAGAAGCTGTGGTGGCCCCTTTGGCTGGTGTCAGGGAGGGGCTGAGCTGTACCCTCCAGACTCCAGGGGCTGCTGGGAGAGGGGCTCCCGGCTGGGCTCCCAGGGCGCAGGTGCAGCTCCGAGGGTCTGGGCAGCCACCTCGTGGGGCCCTGCGCGCCCTGCCCTTGCTGTCCTCTTCCTGCACTCCGGAATGCCTGGGCCGGGGAAAGCCAGGGCTTTTCCTCTTAACTTGCTGCTGGCCACAAGGGACTTCCCAAGGGGAAGGGGAGGAGAGAAGAGAATCCACCTATGCAGCTACTGGGGGCAGGGATATGGCTTCGTGGATTAGTGAAAGGAAAATTAAGGCGATCTCTGTTACTCTCCATATTTTTCACACAGTGATCAGAATAAGCTTTTAAAGTTAGATCTTGGCTGGGGAGAGAGCTCAGTAGAATAAGTACTTGTCTGGCAACTGGAAGGGCCTGAGTTCAATCCCTGGTTCTGCAAAATAAATAAATAAATAATTTTTAAAAATAAAGTTAGATCTTTCAGGTCCGGGGAGATGGCTCAGTGGAATAAGCGCTTCCCTGGCAAGTGCAAGGGTCTGAGTTCAATCCCACTTTCTGAAAAAAAAAAAAGAGATCTTTCCAGGCTCCTAAAATTCTTCCCGGGTCAGGGAGATAGCTTACTAGTCCAAAGCGCCTGCTTAGGCAACTTAGGCAAGCACAGGGACTGTGGTTTGATCCCCAGTACCGCATGCTGTGCCAGCCCCACCCCCAGGGCAGGCTGAGCTGCCCCCACCCCCCGAAATTCCTTCCTGGCTGTGCAGCGGTCTGTCGGGCCTTCCCAGGGCCTACGACTCTGTTCAGCCAGTGGCTGCCTGCTTGTCGGCCTGGTCTCTAGTTGAGCTTCCCTGTGCTCGGGGGCACCGAGCCGCTGGCTCCTTTAGGCTCTGGCAGTCTGCCCCGGGACCTCTGCACCTGCCACTCACCTCACCCAGAACGCTCTTCCCTCAGTCAGTCAGTCACCCAGGTACCGTTCTCTCGAGGTTTTAGTTCACCTGTTTCTCGTGCAGGATTTCTCTGATCTCCCTGCGTAGGCCAGACTCTGCTTATCGGCTGCCAGAGCATCGTCCACCTCTACTGCTCATCCCGCAGTAGGCCTACATTTGCTGGCACCTTTGCTCCCTGTTCGTCTTCCTAAATCTCCAGCTGGCCTGTCTGTCCTTGGTCTCCAGTGGATGTCTCAATGGGTAGGTGTTGAATGAATGAATGAATGAATTAATTAATTAATTAATTAATTTTGATTTAGGGGCCTTCTGCAAAAAAGGAATACAAGACTTAAATTATACATCATTTTTTAAAAATTGCCAAAACAATTAAGAATATCTACATTGGGGAGATACCTGGCAAGTGCAAGGTCCCAAGTATGATCCCTGGTTCCAAAAAAATAAAAAATACATCCATTACCAACCTAGAATTAGGAAGGATTTTTGAAATGGTTCCATTTAGAGACAGAAACACATGTCCACTGTCACTTCTCTGGGAAATCAGCTGATGGCTGCCAAGAAAGCAGCTTGCTTCCCTTTGGACACCACTGTACTGGGGAATTCTGTGCAGGCCGCGGAACAGGAAGCTGTGCCCGGCGGGAAGAAAGCGGATCCCATGAAGTGAAAACCAGGAATGCAGATGTGGTTACCTCGGGAAAGCGGAGCATGTCACTTCCACCCAGGGCCTCAGTGAGGAAGGGACAGGAAACAGCCAGAGGATCTGGTGACAATTTGCTCTTCCTAATTCTGACTCTGGCTGGGTGTGGTAGCACACGCCTATAACCCCAGAGCTCAGGAGGCTGAGGCAGGAGGATTGCTGTGAGTTCAAGGCCAGCCTGGATCACATAGTGAGCTCAAGTCTAGCGGAGACTACATAGTGAGACCTTGCTCAATTAAAAAAAAAAATCTGACTTCACCTGGGGCCTCAACAAGGTGACAAACACAGGAATAAGGCAGCAAAAATAGACGTCCTGAGGCTCAGAGGCCATCAGAACCCAAACCTGTGGCTGTTACGGACTCCTCAGGGTAAAAGCTACAATTCTGAAGAAGCCATACCATACATTGTCCACTTTGGGGAAAATATCTCTGAAAAGGAGGCAAAAAGTGAAAATTCAGTCTGGCACAGTTAGCTTATTCCTGAGTGTAAAGGCACATAAAACCCTAGGTCAAAAAGAGGGGTTTTATTCATGCTTTTCAAAATTTAGATTAATATAGTAGAAAGCTGCTTGTTTTAAAGTTATTAAAAAGATAAACTGGACACCATGGTGTATGCTTATAATCCTAGCTATTCAGGAGGATGAGGCAGGAAGGGTATGAGTCTGTGGTCAGCCTGGGTAACTGAGTGAGAGAAACTCTGTCTCAATATAAAAAGTAAGGATAAGGCACTCCCCTTGGCTATACCAGCCCCTGAGTTCGACCCCCAATATTGGCCCCAAGTAAGTCTTGGAGTATCTATTTTAAAACTCACAATTGTGGGTCACAGTATTTCAGTATTATTCTTTGTTGTCCCTGTTCTTTAAAGTGGTTGTTGTTGAAAAGTAAAGGGCCCCAGTGACAGACCCATGAAGTGGAGATGCTGAGTGGTCCCCACCCTGGGGCTGCTCACATCGCTATTCTCTGAGGATGGGCCTGGAGGAGGCTGAGAGGTGTGGCCCCTGGGATGGCCACAGGCCAGGACCTGAGAGGTCGCTGTGGTCCCTCAGGCTTGCTGTCTCCTGGGCTGCTTCATGAGTCTCCTAGCTGGCTCTGCAGCCCCCCAGAGATGCCTGGTAGAAACCTGCACTCCTGAGGGGCCCCCGTCCTCCATGAAGCTCTGGGCCAGCGATGGTGTAGGCTTGTTGGTGTCTCGGTGTCCCCATGGGTGAGCTTGTGCTCTGCCTAGTTATTTGCATCACAACCCCAGAACCCAGTGATGTGAGACAACTATTCAGCTGTCCAGCTGACAGGGCAGTTGTCACTTGGGCAGTGGCCTGGGGCGGGGATGGGCCCGGGAGGCATAAGCGCCGGGGGCTGATCCCTACCATCCCCACGGGCACCATCCCCACGGCCGTGTGGGCTTCCTCACAGCAGGCAGCCTCAGGATGGTGGACCCTGAGATGGATACAGTGTTACCTCCACTATTGGCTAAAGCCACCCTAGTGGTCTGTACACAAAGGGACAAGTGTCAGGGTCTATGGCCACCTTTCGCCCTCTCTGTTCTGGGCTGTGCTTGCAGACAGTGTCCTCCCTGAGCACGCAGCAAGACTCTTGGGATCCACACAGCTCTGGTATTGGTGAGACGGACCCTACCCACTGTCCCAGCTGTCCCTGCAATAGCTCCAGACCAGCAGGTCAAGAATGAATGAGGTGTACACAGATGGCTAAGGGTCACACAGCTTCCTGGGGACAAGACTGAGCCTGAAATTTGTGTCTCTTGACCCCGTCGTGGCAAGGGTATGTGTGGCCGGCTTGTGTTGGGTTTCATGGGGCTCGTGGGGTCCGTCTGCCCCAAGGATGCAGTGCCACAGGGGAGGAGCCCCGTGGTCAGCAGGGACACTGGAAGCCGCCATACTGGCCCTGGCTCCTGGGAAACTCCTTCCGGATCCGCCAGCGGCAGCAGCTGGGCAGGATGCCAAAGTCGGCCACATCCTGGGAACCAAAGCGCCAGGCAGTGTAGCACCTGTAGGCGCAGTGTCGCAGCCGGCTGTTGGTAGCCTCCTCGTCCAGCACCAGCAAGGGCTCCTCGTAGAGCAACAGCTGCCGCAGCGCGTGTCGGGACAGCACGAGGGCCCCGAAGAGCTCAGAGGTGGTAATGCAGGGCCCCTGCTTCCGCCGGCAGCACACCTCCTCCAGGCACTTGCTCTCCTTAGGGAGCTGGGACGGGAGGCACTTTCCACACTGGCACCAGTCTGGGCTGTCCCCAGACTTGGGGGACCCCGCCCCGTGAAGTGGCTGCATCTCCTCTGGTCGTCCAGGGGCCAGGGCTGGGGCCAGGAGAGAGCCAGGCAGCTTGGACAGGCGCGCGAAGTCCACCGGGGCTCTCTGAAAAACACCCAGAGCGTGAGCCATGACCAGACCAGGGAGCTGCGGCCGCTTATGTTTTAGCAGCATTTAAAGCCGCATTTAATGTTAGAGTTGAAACCGCCATTCCTTCGGCGTTAGCACAGGGACTGGCTTGTGTCTCGGGTCCACAAGCCTTGGCAGACCTCGGTAAGGTATCTTTGTTCCCATTTTGCAAACTGAGAAAACGACATTCAGAAAAGCCTCATCTTCATTTAGCTACCGCCTCTCGCCGCAGCCTGCCTCCCTCGTAGCTACCTGCACACCAAGACCAAGGAATCCTCCCTTCTCCAGAGGACTTGGCAACAGCCACAGTGGTCACTCTGTGGCCTAGGTTAGCCATCGACTCGCGACGATCCTCCTGCCTCAGCCTCCCTAGTGCTGGGATTACAGGCGTGCACCACCACGCCTGGCTCGGTCTGCTTTGCTTACTGCCAGATCCCTGGATCTCAGCACAGTGTCCAGGACCCGGCAGACAGCAAGTGTTCTCTGTTACCATACCTATTTGTTACTCTCCAAGGGGGTGGCCGCGTTCCATTGCTATGCCTGTCCTTTGTGACAAAGACCTCATTCAGTGGACACATAAAACCTGAGTTGAGCAGATTAGGAAGTGAGCTCTTTTGTGTGAATGTTCACAACAATACCATTAATAATAGCCGAAAGGGGTCAGAGTAAATTTCAGCTCAGTGGTGCAGTACCTGCCTGGCAAGTATGAGGTCCTGAGTTTGATTCCCAATACCAAAAAAAAAAAAAGGTAATAGCGGAAAGGTGGAAATGACCCAAGAATTCATTAACTGATGCACAGGTAAACAAAGTATGGTCTATCCGCACAGTGGAATATCAGTCAGCCATAAAAAAGGAGGCTAACACGGCTCAGGAACGTGTGAACGAGAACCAGCAGTTGGAGCGCTATTGGTTTGCATCTACTAAAACAAAACACATGCCTGCCTCAGGACTCAGCAGTTCTGGCCTGAGGTGATCACCCATCAGATGCCAGGTGTTTGTACCTTGGTACAACTGGCATCAGCCTTGAACTAGAAACTACATAAATGTTCTTTGGCAGTGAAACATAAATAAGCTGGGTGTTTACCGCATGGAAATAGTACAGTAGTGGAGTGAGCTTCCGTAGTACACGCCGTCATGAATGATACAAAAACAATACTGAGTGAAAAGAGCCAGATACTCCAGTAAGTATATCCTGAGGACTCAGCATATGGTTTAGTAGCTATGAAAGGTCAAACTACGCTAGAAACCCAGATGATGACTTTCAAAAAACTTCATTTTTTCTTTTTGAAACAGTGTCTCACAGTGCAGTTCTGGCTGGCCTTGAACTCACTCGTAACCCAGGATGCTTCAGACTCGCTGAGATCCTTCTGCCCCAGCCACCTCAGGGCTAGGATTACAGGCGTGTGCTACTATGCCCATTTTTTTTTTTTTTTTTAAATCTAAGGTCTCATTGTGCAGTTCAGGCTGGCCTCGAACTCACAGTGATCTCCTGCCTCAGCCTCCTGAGTGTTAGGACTGTAGGGGTGAAACACCACCCCTGGTATAGTGACTATTTTTAAAGGAAAGTAGCAACTAGGAGGGGACATGAAAGGGACTTCTGCTAAGAATAGTTGGGGTTTGGTTTTTTTTGTCTTTGGGGGGACAGGGTCTCACTATGTAGTTCAGACTGGCTTTGACCTCACTTTGTAGCCTAGGTTGGTCTTGAACTTGCAAGGATCCTCCTGCCTCAGCCTTCCAAGTGCTGGCATTATGCACCACCATGCCTGGCTTTTTTTGTTCGTTTGTTTTTTTTTAGAGCTGGGCATCAAAGCCAGGGCTTGTGTATAGTAGGCAAGAGCTCTACCACGGAGGCACCCCCAGCCCAGGACATTCCATTCTTTAATCTGGTGCTGGTCACATGAACATGTTTGCTTTATTAAAGTTCATCAGTGATGATTTGTACAAATTAGATGTATTTAGATTTAATAGTAAGTTTTCTTATTTTTTAAGGAAGGACTGCCTAGCTGGATGGCACACGCCTGTAATCGCAGCATTCAGGAGGGGGCTGAGGCAAGAAGATCACAGCGAGTTCAAGGCCAGCCTGGGCTACACAGTGAGTTCAGTGTCTGAATCACATAGCAAAACTGTCTCCAGAAAAAAAATAAAAATAAAAAAAATAAATAAATAAAAAATAAAAAGACTAAACATTTTAACTTACTGGGACTTCTTGGCCCTTGGCATGTTGCAGGCTTTTCCCGAGGAGCTGCCGGTCCACCATCCGAATGTGGGGTTCATCCACAAAGGACACGTACTTTAACGTCTAGGGAACGGACATTAAAGAGCTTGTCTGGGGCTGGTGAGATGGCTCAGTGGTCTAAAGCACCTACTTAGAACAAGCTTAGCAAAGCACAGGGACCGCGGTTCAATCCCCCAGCACCACATGCCAGCCAGCCCTGCCCCCTGGTGGGCTGAGCTGGCCACACACAAATAAATAAATAAATAAATAAATAAATAAATAAATAAATAAATAGAAAAAGCTTTTAAAAAAATAAAATAAAATAAAGAGCTTGTCTGTTTTTGTACCGAATTACCAAGAGTTGCCGACCTAAACAACGGCCACTACCTTGCCCACTTAGCAGCCGACACTGTCGGACAAGCTACCCCTCGCCTGAGGTTCTGAGTCTGCGGGTCAACCGGAAACAGAAGCCCAGCTGCCGGTGCAAGCTGCGGGCGCAGAGGCCCCAGCCCCCCACTCCAGCCGGGTCCCCACGCTCCGGGTAGCTGTCCTGTGCTGGCTCTCAGCTTTGGGGACCTCAGGCTCAGCATCCTGGAGATTTCTGGTGGTGCAGCCTCTTGCACTACTGTGTGCTGGCTGTTTCACCCCACTGGGGCCATGGAGCGCTGGTTGTTTTTAGTTGTGCAGACAAACTTCTACTTCAGTCAGTGGACAGTGAGCTGCACGGCCAGCCTCAGGAAGAGGAGGGCAGGGATGTGCTTGCGTGCGGGAAAGACGGGGGGGTCCTCTTTGCTTTTAGGGAGCAGAGATTTCTCCCTGGGAGAGATCCTGGGGCTGAGCGCAGCAGGTCTGTGTGATAAGGCCCAGTTCACGAAATCAAAACACACAGACCAGGCTCAGGCTCCCTGTGACTGCAACGCCTGGTGGCAGTTCCGTGCATGCATATGCACACTTGTGTGTGTGTAACACACACGCAGACAATACATACTATTAGTTTATGGTTCTATTTTTTAACATATGCCATACATAATTGTTCTTCTCCTTGCTTTTTTTGTTCGTTTATTTTTGAGACAGGGTGTCGCTATGCAGTGCAAGCTGGCCTTGAACTTACGTAGCCCAGGCTGATGTAGGATTTACAGCGCTCTTCCCGCCTCAGCCTCGCGAGTGCTGGGAACAAGGCGTGCGCCCCCACGCTCCTCTGCAGGGCTGTGCTGAAGAGTCCACACACAGCACTTGGAAGTGCCGCGTAGACGTTCGCCTTTTTTGCTCTACCTCATTCCCTGAAACCGGTGCCTGGTGCGGAGCGCTCATCTCTCGCCACTCACCTCCAGGAACTCGGGCTGCGTGCTGTTTTCCTCCTGTTCACGCTCACTTATTCAGCAGTCACCTAACCACCAAAGCTGCCATACACACCTGGACACGCGCATGGCGTGGGGACTGTCCAGAGGCTTCCTCGGGAGGTCTGCGTGGAGACACCACGCCGCAGAGCGTGGTCCATTTTTAGGGGATTAATCCCTGCCAAACTCTTCCCCTGCGTCGTCCCCCAAGTTTTTCTTTTCTGGCTGTACCAACTTAATAAATGAAAGATGCGACCAGTCTTGGAACACTTGTCTTCTTCCTTGTCTGTCTTGCTTTTCTCTCTCCCACCCCTCTTTATTGACACAGGGTCTTCCTATGTAGTCCAGGCTGGTCTCGACCTTACTATACGTCCAGGCTGCCCTCTAACTCACAGCGATCCTCCTGCCTCAGCCTCCGAGTGCTAGGATTACAGGTGTGCGCCACCACCCCCTGCTCTATTTTGTTTTTATTCTTCCTTAGGACCAAAGTGTCATCAGAGAGGGAGGGCCTGGGCCGTCCTGCGCTCCCGACCTGGTCTGTACGCCTTTCCCAGCCGTCTAAGGGCTCTGCGCTTACCCGCTTGGGCTCTACCACGGCCTCACACTTCTTCCTGTAGTAGAATTCATTGGCTGCACAGGGTTCGCAGCACGGGCACCAAGGATAGACGTGAGACCGGCAGATGGCGCTGGAGTAGGTGTTGATGAGAAAGTCGATGAACACAGTGGCCTAAGGCAACCCAGAGAGCACAAGGTAGTGAGACTTCTTTTTTTTTTTTTTTTTTTTTTTTTTTAATTGCA
>NW_004524652.1:7675396-7691542 GCF_000260255.1 Octodon degus
AAGGCAAAGAGGATGAGACACCCACCTCACTGTCCTTTTATCTCTAATCTTCAACCAACCAGTTTTCCTCCTTCAAATTCTCCCTATCTTTGCTCCATTTTTCTTTTTCTCTCTTTCTTTTTTCTCTTTCTTTCTTTCTTTCTTTCTTTCTTTCTTTCTTTCTTTCTTTCTTTCTTTCTTTCTTTCTTTCTCTTTCTTTCATCTTTCCTTCCTTCTTTCCTTTCTTTCTTTCGTTAGTTACCTAGTTTTTTGAGACTGGTATCTTACTCTAATTCACGCAGGCCTTCAACTCATTATGAAGTCCAGGCTAGCCTTGAACTCGAGGTGATCCAGTGCCTCACACTCTTAGTTCTGTGATAACAGTGTGCACTAGGTTGCCTAGATTCTTTTCTTTTTTTTTTTCTTTTTTAATTTTTATTTATTTGTGTGTGGCCAGCTCAGCCCACCAGGGGGCGGGCTGGTTGGCATGTGGACTGAACTGTGGTCCCTGTGCTTTGCTAAGCTTGTGCTAAGTAGGTGCTTTAGACCACTGAGCCATCTGACCAGCCCGAGACTTCTTTTTGGCATATGTCTACCTCTGAGCTGCACCCCTGGCTCCCTCCCCCTTTAAAAAAATTTTTTGAGACAGGGTCTCACTTGGTTCCAGGCTCGCCTCAAATTTGCAGCGATCCTCCTGCCTCAGCCTCCCAGAGTGCTAGAATTACATGTGTGTGACACTGCACCTGGCTTTCCATTTTCTTAAAACTGGGAAAGAATCTCTTACCAGACCAAAGTAGGAAAGGGTAGATCCGATGTACACAATCAGACTGATAATGTCGAATTTTCCTCCCTGGAAGCACAGAGGGACAAGTTACCAAGTGGAATTCAGAGCCACGCTCTACTGTCCTCACATCCGGGCATCACTGTCAGACCTCGTGTTTGCTCTCCAGGCAGAGACTGTGGGACCTGCAGTGTGACACTCTTGTCCTGTTTATCCCATCCAGACGGGACTTGGAGACTCACCGTGCCAAAAACCAGGATGTCAAAACGGATCCCGAAGACTTTTATCAGAGTTCGTTTTTCCACATTATTTTCCCGGTAGTATTTGGCGTACCTGCAGGAGGGAAAGGACCCGTATTTATCTTGATCTCTTTGAGAGTGCTGACATTTTATGGAAAGAAAAACGAAGCCAGTCACCGATGCTGTCTTCTTGGCTACGTTTTAGGCAGCTGGCACAGCTGGTGGGACAGGTGGGACACTCACATACGGGAGAGGCATGCTTGGGACAGTCACACACGCACCACCAGTGCTTCAGGCCACCTGGCAGCAAGACATACGGACTATGGCTCTGTTGTGAATGTGTTAAAATTGACATTGAGATAGCTCAGCAGACTAAGTGCCTGCTTGGCAAGCGCAGGGCTCAGGGTTCAATCCCTGGTACCGCATGCTGTGCCGGCCCTGCCCTCGGGTGCTCTGAGCTGGTAATCCAGTTCAGGCGTGGTGGCACACACCTGTAATCCCAGCACTGGGGAGGCTGAAAACGAGGATTGTTGCAGGCAGCCGAGTTAGATAGAAATATTACAGGCAGTCAGACAGGGCCAGGCCCTCGAAGGAGACAACACAGAAGGTAAGATACCTTACAACTCTGGCAGGGATGGATGCTCCCGCCTGGGCCAGACCTAAAGACCAGAGATCAAACAAACACGGACCTCCCTAAGGATTGCGTCCAAGATTGATCATCACCCTGAGAGAGCCAGAAGAATCATTAATCCGACTTCTACGGGATGGCTACCTGATACAGTCCTGTTCTACATTCGTGCCCGCTTGCTACGGGACTCGCTTCCCCATTTGGTCGTGGACTTAATTTTACCTGAGCAATGGTGCTTGCAATCCCATTGGGTGACCATAGTTTTGTCCCACCTCATGTCCACCTAAGCGAGTTCCCATTCTCTCCACCTTAGAGCCACCTCACAGCATGGTTTTATTCTATAGAAGTTCTTGGAAGAGACAGCTTCCGGGGGACCACCTGCTCAGGCCCCCTCCTGCCCCTCTCTCAGACAAGAGCTTTCTTTCCCTCAATAAATATATTCTGCTCATAACCTCCATTTGTTCCTAAAATTCATTCTTTGGTTTTAGAGAACACGAACTCGTCCAGGTCAGGTTGGGAGATCATTTTTCCCTCTGTCATTTGGAGGTTCCCTGTGTCATTGGGAGGCTCCCTGTGTCACTGGGAGGTTGTCCACCCGAGACCAGTTTTTCCTCCCTGTATGAGGATCACTTTGAGTCTGAGCTGCGCAGTGAGTGATAGGCTCCTGGCGCAGCCGAGAAACAGGCAGAAGGAAAAAGGAAAGGGCTTTATTTTCTTTGAAGACAAGGAGAGAATCTGGGGAGGTCAAGGAATTCTCTGAACTAGACAAAGGGAGGCTGAGGCTTTTATAGCCTTTTGCCAGGGGTAGAGCTTGGAGGGGATATTTAGGCATACCTGAGGGAGCTGACTGGGGGTCTTCCCTGAGGCAGCGGGAAGGGTGAAAGGAAATTATGTCCTGGGCTAAGTTGGAGAAGAAGAGGGAGGTGGTCCTGAGAGCGAGGACCTTTGTTCTAAGCGTATCGGCCATATTAGATGACCACCGCAAGTATTTCAGCTATTTACACTAGGGCCCGAACCCATCAGTGAGACCCTGTACCAAATCCGTTAAATAAATAAATTTAAAAAAAAAATGGACAGGTCAGGAGTGGTGAAGCACACCTGTCATCCCAGCACTCAGGAGGCTGAGGCAGGAGGATTGCTAAGAGTCTGAGGCCAGACTGGGCTACACAGTGAGTTCAAGGCCAGCCTGAACTGCATAGCAAGACTCTCTCTGTCTCTGTCTCTGTCTCTGTCTCTGTCTCTGTCTCTGTCTCTCTCTCCCTCTCCCTCCCTCTCTCTGGCAGAACCAGGGATTGAACTCAGGCCCTTGCACTTGCCAGCCAAGTGCTTATTCCATTGAGCTATCTCCCCCAAGACTCTATCTCAAAAAGACAAGAGAGAGAGAGAGAGAGAGAGAGAGAGAGAGAGAGAGAGAGGAACAAAAGTTTAAATAACACAGTATTAACAGTAAGCAAAGGATTACAAAAAAAAAAAAAAAAACAAAAAACAAAAACAAAAACAAAAAACCACTTTAAGCAACGTAATATTTTGGCCCCTAGAACAAAGTGGTAGTGGAAGGAAGGAAGGACAAAGGACAAGTTTTAGATACCAGTCATGAGATTGGGGTGGAGGGTGGGGGACAGGTGTATTTCAGCATCTGTCCTAACTGTCCTTTCTACAGTTTTAGCAAAGTTGTGCAGAACTGTCCGCTACCCCTGGACCCTGGAAGCAAATTAAGGTCCAGCACTGTTTACCCTGCTGACGACCACTATGAAGCAGCTCTGGGCAGGGTCGATATTAACCAATTAGCTTTCTGTGTGTGAGTCTGCTGCCTGGGCCCTTAGGAAATGGGCAGCAGACTCATAGCAAGGGATCCTCTGCGAGTCACTGGTCACCCGGATGCCTCAAAAGACAAGACAAGGCCACAGCCAAAGAAGGCCACCTGGCTCCAAGCTCAGGCAACTAGATAAAGACTATAGAGCTCCAGGCATCTCGCTCCAGGGTGGAGTCCTCCCTGTTCTCCTAAATCAACAGAAAGTCCCACTTGGGGACGTCCTGGTTCCTGCCTCTCCTTAGTATTCCCCTCCCTTGTTTGGATAGCCAAGTAAATAGGGACCACCCAGAGAAGATCTTTGTCTTAGCCCCAGAAGATCTCAATTCTGTCGGAGGGCTTTGATCCTCTGGAGCCCTAAAATGATACCACTTGGCTCATTCAAGCCTTCAGCACCCACCCATTCGGGAGACGTGGGCCTGCTCAGCCCACCGCGGCTGGAGGCCGAGAACGCGCGGCACACCCCGCTGCAACCCGGCTGTGGTGAGCACACACAAACCCGACTGGGACCTTTCGGGCAGCCCTGGTGCGTACTCCCAAGCGCGTTTTCCGAGGAGCTCCCACTTACCAAGTCAGTTTTCCCTGCCCTGACCCACCCAGGGCCAGGCCAGCACAGACACCCTGTGACCCAATGCCAGCTGTCACTAGTCACACCGGCTGTCCTCAACGGTCTCCCCAACCCTCCTTGCTTCTGCACAAATTTGCTTTCTGACCACAACCACTGCTCCCCTGTGGCCTGCAAGGTGCAGGCTGTCGGGTTTTTGGGTTTTTTTTTTTTTGTTGTTGTTTTGTTTTTTTTGCAGAACCGGGGATTGAACTCAGGCCCTTGCCAGGCAAGCACTTATTCTACTGAGCCATCTCCCTGGCCCCTGCAGCCTGCTTGTATCCCTTGGGAAACATCTGCAACAACTGTTTCTTCATTTAAAAATTTTTTTAAAAAAATCTTTTATTTGATACAGGTCTCACTATGCAGCTTGGACTCATAATGACCTTCCTGTCTCAGCCTCCCCAGTGCTGGGATTACAGGCATGCACTGCCACAGCCGGTTTCAGGCTGGCACACCTTGGCCTGGCATAGCATGTGGTACTGGGGATTGAACCCAGGCCCTTGCACTTGCCAGGCAGGCACTTAGACCCCTGAGCTATCTCCCCATCCCTCTTTGTTTTCTTTCTGAGACAGGGTCTCACTGTGTAGTTCAGGCTACCCTTGAACTCACTATGTAGCTTAGGCTGCCCTGGAACTCACAGCAATCCTCCTGACTCAGCTCCCCAGTTCTGGGGTCAAGGGCACATGCTACCATGCCTGGTCTTCCTTGTCTCATTGAATTACCTCAAACATTAAGCGCTGGCACAAACCATGATCATCCCAAACAGGAAACTCTCATCAGTGCTGTAGCCAGGAAAAGTATGTTTTCTTTTTCATAAATAATTAGGAAGATTTAAACCATCTGCTTCACGATGCTTTTAATTACGTCCCACCCCCTCGCCACCTTTTCCAGTCCTTTTATGGAAGGCAAAGCCTTTTTGCTCTGGGCAGCACAGAACCTATTTGCAGGTGTGGGGGAAAGAAAACAGAAGATTTTCTGCCAACCTAGTGTGAATGTCCACAACTCATTTTGCTAAAAGTCTGACGCAAGACCAGTTAGATCTTCCCAGGCCCCCGAATGCCTCTTTCCCGGCAGGAGGGTTTCAGTTTCTTGACACTTGATTATCCCATTCTGAGGGCCCTTCCTTCAGAGGCCCTCTTGCTCTGTTCTGAGCACAGGAGCGAGTAGCAGATTTCCTGGGAAGGTTAACATCATGCAGTAAGTGCTCAGATCTCTACTTGCCAGGCCTGATTCCAGAAGTTCTTACACTAAGGGCGAGAATTACCCGTGGAGAATATGTTCAAAAGGCAACTCTGGCGCACGCTTGTCATTGCAGCACTCAGGAGGCTGAGGCAGGAAGGTCACTGGAAGTTTGAGGTCAGCCTGGGCTGCATAGTGAGTTCAAGGCCAGCCTGGACTAATAGCGAGAGCCTGTCTCAAGATCACAAAACAAAGCCAAAACCAGAAGGCACACTCCGGGGCCAGAGCCCAGAGAGCTTTCAGAAGGTCTGAGATGTTCCTAGGAATCTGCATTTCCAGTAAAGGGCTGCCAGGCGGTGGTCCACACTCGCAGGAACACTGGACCCTGCGTGCTTTTGCAAACCACTAGGTTGAACAGCGGCCTCCAAGGAGCTATGCCCTAGCCTCAGTGACAGGACCTTGTTTAGAAACAGGGTTTCTCAGATGTAGTACAGGCTGTCACAACAAGACATCTTGGGTTAGTGTGGCCCCCAAGTCCACAGGCTCAGGTTGCCAACAGCCACTGGAAGCTGGCAGAAGGCGAGAGGCTCCCCTCCCCCCAGTGTCCTGCTAACAGCTGGATTCCTGGCATGGGTGAGGGAATAAGTGTCACTTAAGCCATCGAATTCATAGCAATTTGTTAGAGCAGCCTCAGAAAGCTGACAGGTACTCGTGCTCATTGGGGACCCGAGGGACGCGTGCCAGGCTCTGTCAGGCCTGCCCTGCACCACGTGATGTGGCCCGGGTGAGCCGCAGAGCCCCTGAGGAAGGACGTCTGGCAGTTCTACCTTCTGTTGAGGACTACCTTCTGCAGTGAGACCGACTGCAACTCCCTCTTTGAGAGGTTATTTTTTGGAGACAGGGTCGCACTGTGCAGTTCAGACTGGCCTTGAGCTCACTCTGTAGCCCAGGCTGGCCGCAAACCTACAGCACTCCACCTGCCTCCGCCTCCTGAGTGCTGGGATTACAGGTGTGTGCTGCCACCCCCCGCACTGTGTTTTAGAAAGTTGCATTTTCTCGCGTGCCTCCTGCATCCTGTAATTTCCTTCCCTTTGGAGCAGCTATTTGAAAATAGCTTGTCTGATCAGAGCTCAACAATTTATTCTTGGTCAAAGATTTCTTCTGGTGCTCATGGCAGGCCACAAATGCCCCGAGCTTTATTCTGAAGAACATGAGCATCAGACGTGTCTGGGCTGAGCTGAGGACTTCAGGGACGCTGCTAATGTGTGACTGCGACTCCACGTGCCTCTCTCCACGCTGAGGCCTCAGTCTACTGAGTAGAGAGCAGGGAACGATCAGAAAGTTCTGGGGCTCCGGACGAAAATGCAGAGTTGGAGGAAACCAGAGGAACCTGGAGGAAGCTGGAGGGAGTTAGGGGTCTCCAACTCAGGTGCCGGCTAGGGCCTGGCAGATACCAGCGTGAACAACACAGGCCAGCTCCCAGGCCTCAAGGAGTGGCCTGGAGAGTGACAAGCCAGGAAGCACTGGCCCCACCCTGGGCCTGTCCAACGTGGTCTACCTAGGGGGCCTGAGAATGTGCATTCCTAAGTCCCCACGTGATATAGGCCATTGGTCTGGGCCATAAGTACTGAAAGGCTTTCTAAATTGCTTCTCAAAGCGGGCATGGCGGTACACACCTGTAGTGGACTACATAGCAAGGCTGTCTCAACAAAGGAAACACCGAAAAGTTAAATAAAGAAAAAAAAAAGGTGTTGAAGTCAAATGTGTTCAGTAGAAACCACACGTGGGTTTTATTTCTTTTTTTTAGTAGTAGGGATTGAACTCAGGAAGCTCTGAGCAAAGTCCCTAGACCTTTTTAATTTATGTCTGTCTATCTATCTATCTATCTATCTGTCTGTCTGTCTGTCTATTTTTTGAGACAGGGTCTCGCTATACAGTTCTGGCCTAGTAAACAAAGTCGCACTAAGCTGTCTAGGCTTCCCTGGAACTGTGGTTCCATCTGCCCCAGCCTCCTACGTAGTGGACGTTATAGACATTCACCACCATACCCAGCTCACACTTCTGTGGGGTTTTTTTTTGTTGTTGTTGTTGTTTTTTAATGTATTTGGTACAGGGTCTACAGGGTCTCACTAGGTAGATTGAACTCACAGCGATTCTCCTGCTTGCAGCCTCCCAAGCCCTGGGATTACAGGTGTGCGCCCAGTCTTGATCGCTGTCTCAGTGTACCCCAGGAGCGGGGCTGGCACAGCAGGCTGGGAATTGAACCCTGGCTGCTGCACTCTGCCCAAGCAGGCGCTTTTGTCCGCTGAGCTATCTGGCCGGCCCTTACACTTCTGATTTTGAGTTCTGATACTCTTCTGGGCTAGCAAGATGCCCCCTGCTGGCGTGGGCAGTGGCGCCAGGCTGCAGCTGCCCGGCAGGAGCTGGCCGTGGGAGGCAACGCCTGCCGCTCTGCCCAGCGCTGTTTCTAAGCCGGGGCGTACAGAAGGGTGCACAGGCTCGGCGCAGTTTCCACCCAGCCTGTTTCAGCTGTGATGGGTTTATCAGGACGGGCCCCCACAGAGAGCTGAGGGGTGACCGCACAAAGGATCCCCGCATCACCACAGGTACGTAGAAGTCCAAGACAGAATGCCTGGGGGTGCAGCGCAATGCTAGAGCGCTTCCCTGGTATGTGTGAGGCTCTGGGTTTGATCCCAGCAACGCGCGCGCGCGCACACACACACACACACACACAGTACTGAACTCAGGGCAGAAAGGACACTTTCCTGGATCCTACTCGGGCAGTGGGGTGGCAGCCCTGTGACCCTTAGGCACTTCCTGAGCCTGTCCTCCTCAGGGCAGCTAGAGTTGCACAGCGTCCACAGGTTACAGCGCGTGCGCTGGGCTGGCAGAAACCCCACCCAGCAAGGGAGAAGGAATGGGTTCTTTAGCAGAGAAAACGAATCTCAAGCCCAGAAATCACACTAAAAACTGGCTTGCCGTGGACCACGCACTATACAATCCTGCCAGGACTGGCTCAGGATGACACTGCCCCTCCGGGAAATGCCGGGACGCCCCGCACATGCAGGGCTTTGTCTGAGTTCCTGCCCCTGCAGCTGAGCTGCCAGTGAGTAGCCCAGCGTCCACCCGGGGAACTGCACGCTGGCTAGCTCACACAGTAGGCCAGCATGGACGGAATGGTGCAGAGGAGCAGACGAGAGAGGAGCGTCCACAAAGCAGGAGAAGATCACACAGAAGTTCATGCCTTTGAATACAACCACATTTAAAAAATTCCTAGAAATAAAGATAGCACCGTAGGTTGAGCTAGGATCTTACTAGTCTAGGTTGGCCTGAAACTCACAGCAATCCTCCTGCCTCAGCTTCCCAAGTGCCAGGATTATAGGCATGCGACACCTATACCTGGCAGGCCAATTTTCTTTCTTTCTTTCTTTCTTTCTTTCTTTCTTTCTTTCTTTCTTTTTTTTTTTTTTTTTGTATTTAGTACAGGGTCTACAGGGTCTCATTACACAGATCGGACTCATAGTGACCCTCCTGTTTTCATTTTCCCAAGTGCTGGGATTACAGGCACATGCCACCACGCCCAGTCTCAATCACTGGTTCAGTGTGCCCCGGGGGCGGGGCTGGCATGGCAGGCCAGGGTATCAAACCCCTGGCCCCTGCATCTGCCTAAGTGGGCACTTTAATCCGCTGAGCTATCTGGCCAGCCCCAAAATTTCAATTATACGGGGAGAATAAGTGAGAAAGTCTTGAGATAAAAGGGAAAGAGTACGTTTTGGGGATCACAGCGATCTGGGTTAGGATTAGGACGCCGAGTTGTGGGTCTTGGGCAAATCATTTAACCTTTCCCAGCTTAAGCCAGGAGCACTAATAGCTACTACCTAGGGTCGTGAAGAGGGCTGGCGAGAGGCTGGTACGAGGAAGACCCTCTTTAAACTGCAGTAGCGGTACGCCCACTCCATGGAATGGGATTGTCACAAACACTATGTTCTCTCACCAATTCCAGAACTGCAGAGTGTGTGTGTGTGTGTGTGTGTGTGTGCCCGCGCGCTACCATCTCATATGCTTCTCGGGACAGAATGATGGAAGAAGAGAAAATTCACTCGAGGTTGTCACCTCAAGCCACCGGAACTGTGGGTGATTTTACCCTCCTAGGTGCTTTTCTGCTTTCCAAGTGCTGTGGCCCCAGGAAGCCAAAGTGACCCTCCTGATGGCTGGAGGTGCAGTTCCACCAGGCCCGGGGCCCCCCAAGCCCAGCCCAGCTAGTTGCTCAGCGAGTCCGGGCCAGAGGGCTGTTACCTGAAGTTGTAGCCGGGGTACAAGGACTCATTGGCGGTCTTGTCATCCAGGCGTCGGAAGCTGTACTTGGGGCGGCAGCGGTGGGACCACCTGTCCAGGTTGCAGTCCCAGTTGATCTCAATGCCCATGATTCCTCCCTGTGGGTGTGGGGCCGCAAGGGACACTCTAGGCCAGCTCCCAGAGCACTCCGTCACACATAGAGGCCCTCGCTTGGGGAAAGCGCTGACGAAGGCTCTCAGAGCAATAACTGTGAGCTGAGGCCCCATGCCCGGTGTGTAGGACACATTACTTCCAGGCTTTTGCTGCTGTGGCTGGGATGGGGCTTGCTATGTAGTTCAGGCTGGCCTCGAGCTCAAGGTGATCCTCCTGCCTCAGCCTCCCGCGTTCTAGGATTATAGGCCTGCGCCATCACGCTGGGCTCCACAGACTTCCCAAATACAACGTCAAAGAATCACCACCCAGCAAATCGTTCTTGCACTCAAATCTTGAGTGCCTCCCCATTAAAGATTATGTTGGAACCTGTTGGCGCCATAGCTCCTCTCTGACCTCTCAGTACTCCCTTCATTAATTTAAGGAAGGTTCTTGGCAGTGTAGACAGATGAAGGGTCTTAAGAGGGGAGATTACCCTGGGTACCCAGGCAGGGCTTTAGCACCCATCTTACAATCCTCATATCTTAAAGGCAAGTGTTTTTGCACAGGGGCTCTGACCAGAAGGAGTCACTGTGCCCACTGATGCCCCAGGCAGCTTTACAGATGAAGGAAGAGGCTATAAGCCAAGAAACACAAGGAGCTGGTGGGCACCGCAGCACATACCCGTAATTCCAGCTACTCGCGAGGCTGAGGCAGGAGGATAGCAAATCTGAGCCCAACCTAGACAATTTAGCAAGACTATCTAAATAAAAAGGGCTTTGGTTACAGCTCAGTGCAAAAGCCTTGGGCTCAATCTGCAGTATTGCAAAAGCAGAAGGAGAAAGAAAAAGCCGGCTGTGGTGGTGCACACCTAATCCCAGATCTCGGGAGGCTGACACAGGACGATCACTGAGAGTTGGAGGCCCACCTGGGCTACAAGGTGAGCGCAAGGCCAGCCCGGACTATGTTAGGGAGAGCCTGTCTCAAAAGAACAAAAAGAGGGAGGGATGGGGAGTGAAAGAGCAGAAGAGAGAAAAACAGGAGGCCTCTCTGAAGCAGGCAGGATATGCGTCCCCCCGACAGCCTCCAGAGGGCGCCTGGCTGGGCTGATGCCTTCATCCCGCCCACAGAGCGAGGGAATCTAATTTCAGACTCGATTTTAGTATATGGGCTGCCGAAGTGAGCTCCAGGAATAAAGAAAATGTGGTTGTTTAAGCCACCAAGTCCGTGGTCATTTGTCACAGTGATCACCGGAAGTTAGCATCGCGGGCAGCTCGCTCCAGGGTTGTGGGCCCACGCGGGGCTTAGACCCTCTAGACCCCTTGAGGCCCTGCGGCCCAACCTTGTGGTCGCAGGACAGGGTCCCTCCTGGGCTCTGCGTGGCACTGAGACCCCACCCACCTTCACAGCCACTTCAGAGAAGCGGTCTCCGGCGTCCCGGAAGATGTCTCCTAGCCGGAAAATGGGACACTGAGGGTTCTGCATCTTGTGGAAGGTGCAGGAGGTGTTCAGGCCCGGGAGGATGTTTCTCCTGGGTGGCATTGAAAGCAGACAGACAGACAGACAGACAGAGTCACAGTGCTGATGTGACCCTGGGTGGCTGCTCCTGGGACTCCTGTCTCCCTGGGGACCCCTGTGGAACATGTTGCCACATGGTGCCAGGGTCAGTCTGTGACCAACAGCACGTGGCAGAATTGATGGGACACCGCGGGGTAAGATGCTGTGGGCTTCCATCTCGTCCTGTTTTGGCCCCTTGCTAGAGGGAAGCCAGCCACAGTGTCCTAAGCACATTCAGCCACCTTCCTGCCACCACCAGGGAGAGCCTGGAGCGGACTCCCCGCCCCCATGGGGTGTGGGGGTGACTTTGACCCCAAGGAGACCTGGATGATAACCTGCAAGACTGAGCCATCTACAGAGACACTCCAAGTTCCTGACCCACAGAGATTGTGGGTGACGAGATGTTCCTAGTTCTAGGCTCCGTAGGCGTGGGATCACTTGTTACACAGCATAGCACAGGGGACTGATAGTCAGGCATTCTGGGCACTTACGTGGTGTAGTTGTGACCAGGGAAGTCGACGTTGTTCTTGATGAGCACTGTGAAGTTTTCTGCGCTGCCCAGGAGTGCAGGCCTGGGGGAGAGAAGTGGGGGTCAGTGACTGCTGGACCTGGACGGGCCAGCCCACGGGCCAACAGGGCCCAAGGCTTCTAAGCTTGTAGATTAGTGTTTAGTCTTTGGGATGAGTAAAGAAAAATGGATATAGCAAGCTAGTGGACAAACCCAAGTTCTCCATAAAGCCTCTAGCTTCTCCAAGGAGAGTCAATACCTCTCCCTCTCTCGTGTCCTGTCCTGTCTTCCCCTTCCCTCCCTCCCCCTCCCCTCCTTTTCTCCTTTCCTCTGTTTCCCTTCCCTCTCTTCTCTGTCCTTCTCTCTTTGGTACCAGGGTATGAACCCAGGTCCTTAACACTGAACTACATCTCCAGTCTTCTTCTTGTTTTTCATTTTGAGAGAGAGGGGGCCTGCCCCTTAGCTCAGTTCTTTAAGTGGCTGCTTCAACAAAGCAGTCAGGCTCAGGTTGCTGTGGTTTGATCCCCACAACTTAAGCCAGACAAACCTGCCCTGAAGGCATTCGGAGGAAAAAAAAAAAAATCATTTTGAGACAGAATCTTGCTAAGTCACTAAGCTATCCTGGCTGGGGAGCTGGAGTTGAACTTGTGATCTTCCTGCCTCAGGCTCCCAGACTACTGGCATTATAGGTATGTCAGAATTTCTCCCTTCTTGAGACTCTATGACATTTATAGCACCACTTTTTTACTCTCGGATGTCATTGTGTATCTAGATATGTTCAGTGCCATATTGACAGACATTTAATAACCAGCCCTCTAGGGGAGAAAGGGCCTTCAATAGCGTTTGCTGATTACTGTGGGGTGAAGCCTCCTCCTGTGGCTGGCTTCCCACTGCCCAGGGGACATCTGTAGTTAGGAAGGGATGAGTGTAATTGGCTTGGAGCCAGTCACAGCCAGCTCCAGCCAGTCCTGCCTGTGGCTCTCCCAGGAGGCCTGCAGCTCTGCAGGGCTAGCACAGTAACTCCTGCTCTGGGCATCACCAGCTGTCAGCACGGAGCCACCCAGCGAGTTGATGGCACCAGTCATTCCCAGGAGGCCTGTGTGGCCCATGGGTCTGCACAAGGTAGGGGAGCACAGGCCCTGGGCTGCAGCAGGGCCACCATCATCTGTCCCTCATCTGTGAGCTCAACAGCTATGGGTGGTACTGAGCAGGGAGCTGGGCCCTGGCAGATGGCAGTGAACGCAGTCTACGAAGTAGGGAGAAAACTGGTGGTGGCTGAAAAGCTACAGCTGCCGCCTGCTGCCCGTGTGTGCGGTGGCACCGGGAAGGGACGAGGCTACTGGACGGGGCGCTGAGAACCGACTGCCTACTACTCCAGGACTTGCTGAGCCACGCTCCTGCTCTGCGGGTGATGTTGCTGTCGTGAACACGGTCACCTTCGTCTGTCCACTGTCCACGCCCCTCTGGTGACAAGGCCTGTTTCCGCTCTGTGGGGAAGCCAGCTCTCTGCCACTCTCCCTCCGGAGCATGGGCTTAGGACCCAGGGCTGGCTAAGCAGCGTTGTGGTCCACTTCCTTAGCCACAGTGATTGAGTCACTGGCAGTCACATGACTTAGTTCATTAAGAACATTTGGACGTTCTTTTGTGTATAGACAATTAGGAAAGAGACTCTCATTTGTGCTGGGAGTCTTAGTAGGACAGGGTAAGCCTATAAATTCAAAGCCAAACCGGAAGAAAGAATAAAGGAGAAGAGTGGAAAGGGAGGAGGAAAAATCTTCCTGGTATCTCTTGAAGCCTGCCTCAAGCCTCGTCTGAGGCCAGAAATTCTGGATGCCACTTTTGCTGGAGTCACTGATGCCTGCTTCTCAGGAGCCAGGTTAAGTTAGGTTTCTGTCATTTGCACTGGCAGAAGTTTATTTATAGCAAGTGTCTGCTATGTGCAGGACACACTAAGCCCCCACCTGGGCAGTCCTCTAAGGACCAGGGGCCTTTTCCACCTGCATGACGCTTATGACTTTGTTTCGAAGTACAGCCCTCTGTGCGTGGCTTTTCTGCTTAAGAGACTGCAAGCGCCTTTGGATCCGATACATATTCGGGCCTGTTACATTTCACATGAGACGTCACACACACAATAAACATCTAAAACTGCTACGCAGTGCTGGGTTTGTTGAATGGATAAATTAACCATCTTCGCTCATTTATACAGCAGATGAAGAAACCGACTTTCAGGGGTCGCAGGCCCAGGTCAGGTCACTGTGCAGACCCGGCCCAGGCATCAGGAGCTGTGTGGCATCTGTCCCCGGAGCCGGCTGGTGGCAGAGCAGAACCGAAAGCCAGAGACCATCAAGGCCTCCTTTGTTTTGAACCAAGAACCACTCTGGTGGTGTCCCACCCATAGCATCCGCTCCCTCTGTGCCACAACTTCTGCCATCTAGAAATGAATGTGGGCTGACAAGTGAGGGCCAGGGAGGGTGACGCTGGCCCAGACCTCAGCCCGGCTCCCCCCACACCAGCCCAGGCGCTGGGGGTGGGGGCTCTGTGTCCCACACACAGGGAGCAGTGCTCAGTCACTCCTCTATAGCAACCATTTGGCACGCATGTGTCCATTTCAGTGTCCATTTAATTTAAGACTTTTCTCTATGCAAACGATAAAATTTCAACTTCTAGGGTCAGTCCTGGGGTTTGAACACCCGGCCCGCTAGGCATGCTGTACTACTGAGCTCTATCTCCAGCACTCTGGCTTAGGGTTTTTCCCTAAAGGAAATGAGGCCTCTAGAGTTTCTGGCTTCAGCCAAAGCTTGATCCAGCTGCTTAGGTGCAGCAGCCAGATTTCAAGTACTCAGTAACCACACATAGCTGTCATACACTTTGGACAGCAGAAGTACAGAAGATCCCCACGATTATAGGAAGTTCTGTTGGACAGTGCTGGCCTAGAACCACCATGTGGGCCAACTCTGTGTGTGTGTGTGAGAGAGAGAGAGAGAGAGAGAGAGAGAGAGAGAGAGAGAGAGAGAGCCCAAGCACTCAACTCACTTTACAACATCTGATCAAGATCATCTGATTTAAGCAGCCCCACAGGGGCATTCTCATTTGCAGGTGCAACTGCTGTTCAGTGACAGTGCCACTGTCACTTTCCAAGTTCACATAGATAGATGCACTAGAGGCAGGATTTGAATCCGTGTTTTTTTTTTTTTTTTTTTTTTTTTTTTTTGTCTTTTTGAGACAAGGTCTTGCTGTGCAGTTCAGGCTGGCCTTGAGCTTACTTTTGAAGCCCAGGCTGGTCTCGAATTTGCAATAATCTTCCTGCCTCAGCTTATCAACTACTGGGATTACAGGCATGCACCATCACGCCCAGGTAGCCCTGCACTTCCTGAGATTAACCTTCTGATGGGGTGTTAGAGGATTAATACGGCAGCCTTGCAATCTCTGGCCTGTGAGCTTTTGAGAAAACTTGTGTCTTCCACTCGCTCTTCCCTTTTCCCTCTTCCTTCCCATTTCTTTCCTCCCCTCCTCCCTGCCCTGTTACTCAGTGTGGCACTAACTGCCCCAGCACTCTGCAGGGGCGCTACAGGGAAGGTCAGAAGGGCCAGCGAAGGTGCCGGGCACCCGGGGGCACGCACAGGAGTCACTGGGTGCCAACTGACATAGAACCAGCTCAACACCTTAGCAGCTGGCACGGCCTCTCGGGGGCGCTGGAGGGTACCAAGCGCCGTGCCTGGCACAGGGGTCCCCAAGCCCAGAAGACCCAGTCCTCTGTGGTCACTGCTGTGTCTGTCCCTCCTCCCTCCTTCACGTCTCACCGGGGGGCCTCTTCCACGGTCTCGGTGGGACACCAGGCGGCCACCTCACAGGTCTTCTTGGTCCCGCTGTATACCACACACTTGCCGGTCTGGATTCCTATGGAGGGGCAGGGGTCCCAGAACCCGGATGTGAGCAGACGGTGGGGAGGAAGTTCCTGAGGCCACCGTGGACACACAGGACCCCATCCTTTTCCACTATCACCTCAGACAAAGCAGACAAAAACAGGAAACCTGTGTGAGTGCGTGCGTGCGTGCGTGCGTGTGTGTGTGTGTGTGTGTGTATGTGTGTGTTACCCTACAGGTCTACTATGAAACCACAACTTCAGCCTAATTTTTTCACATTTTTGAGACAGGGTCACACTAAGTTGCCCAGGCTGGTCTTGAACTTACAGGTCTCCTGCCTCAGCCTCCTGAGTAGCTGAGATTACAGGCATGTACCATCACAGTTGGTAACAGTAAGCTTCTAAAAAGGGACCAGGGGCTGGTGAGATGGCTCAGTGGTCTAAAGCACCTACTTAGAACAAGCTTAGCAAAGCACAGGGACTGCAGTTCAATCCCCCAGCACCACATGCCAGCCAGCCCTGCCCTCTGGTGGGCTGAGCTGGCCACACACACACACACACACACACACAC
>NW_004524652.1:7692017-7717749 GCF_000260255.1 Octodon degus
CTCCTGCCTCAGCTTTGTCCCAAGTGCTGGGATTACAGATGTGGGCCACCACGCCCGGCAATATTCTTTCGTGTGTCTTTCCTCTTCTGTGCCCCTCCCCACGCTGGCCTCAGAACCGGAGCGCACAGGCCGGGCGAGAGCTCTACGGAGAGCTACACCCCGGCGCTGTCCACTGTCTTCCTGAGTTAGAGCATGAGAGGAGGGCGTTGTGCGGGTTAATATGGGCTCTGCCCCCAGGCCTGCTCGGGGCTCAAGGTCGCGCTCCTCCACTTTTATGGACACTCGGGGGAACTCTAGAGCAGCCCGAGAATGCAATGGATCATGTGACTTTTTTACCATTTTGACCTGACCGTGAGTGGGTTGGAACTTCTCTCCCCAGGACATCAGGGTCACATTCAAGGTCACAGCTGGTCTGCAGGGACAGAGCCAGAACACAGGACAGAAGCAGGCTCCACTGAGTTTGGGTGTGGAGGAGGAAGGTGGCTGAGAGCCAGAGGGGAAGGACAGGAAGGAACCTGTGCTGTGCCACCGAGAAGCCAGACCAGCCACCTGGGGCTCAGGGACAGGACAGCCGTACCTTTGCTCTGCGGGTCCATCCAGCCCTTCCTACAGCCACGGTCTGAGGAGCAGAGAGTCCTGGGCGTTGGGAACTGTGGAGAAGGACAGGGCGGCGGGAGTGAGCGAGGGTGTCAGCAAGGGGGATGACAACACTGACTCCAGGTCACACAGTGAGACCAGCGTACCCACTACGCACGCTGTCATGGCTCACAACCACCAAAACGTGGACGCAGACCAGATGTCACCTGCCCATTGTGGCTGAATGTGGGAAACGCCCACTCTGGGTGAAAGAAGCCAGTTGCAAAAAGCCACTTCCTGAGTGATTCTCTTCCTAGGAAATGTCCCCAAACAGCCAAAGCCATGGGACAGAGTGCAGACGGGTGTTTGACAGGGATTGGGTGAGGGCGTAGGGATGGATGAGGTGCTTGCCAGCCACCAGGGGAATGTTGTGAACTTGGAGAGCCGTGACGGCTGCACTATGCAGACAGTAAACATCTCTGCGCTGTGTACTTTAGAGCGAGGGCTTTATGGCGTGTGAATTATATCTCGTTAAGAATAAAAATGCAAACACCCAGGGGCCTCCACCTGGGCAGTGCGGAGCAGGCAGCTGATGCACGTGGTCCTAATGTTTTTTTTTCTGTCTTTTTGAGACATGGTCTTACTGCGAAGCTCAGGCTGACCCTGAGTTTCATTTGTAGCCCAGGTTGGTTTCAAACTCCTAACAATCCTCCTGCCTCAGGGCTGGGATTATAGGCGTGCACCACCACACCCAACTCGCCCTATAGCTGCAGGATGGAGCATGCGGATGGCCAGGCTGCAGCAGAGGAGTGAGGAAAAGGAAGGGACTCCAGCAAGCGCTTTCTTCCAGCCTGAGGAGAGGAGGCCATTGTCTTCTCAGGGCTACAGGATGGAGCAAGGAGGATCGAGAGGGCTCGATCCATGAAGATGTGACCAGCTGTTGTTTTGGGGGCAGGTTCCATGGCCCCCTTTGGGAGTAAGCATGCAGACCCGGGGGGTTAAAGCAGCCCCGTCCCCCAGGCATTGACAGACATGCTGGCAAGGACTTGGGGTTTCCTGACAGCAGTTCCCTTTCCTAGCTAAGTGGCAACTCTCTAAGCCTCAGCATCCTTATCTGGAACAGCAAGACAAATGATGTTGCTCCTTATTTTCTTTTCTGGTACCTGGGATTGAACTCAGAACCTTGAATTTACCAGGCAGGCACTTATGCTGCTGAGCCACCTCCCCAGCCAACCTCATCTTCAAACTCATACTCTTTCTCTTCCCAGATTGCCTTCTTTCTGTCAATCCCCTGGGCTAAGGATGCCAAGGCTTAGAGAACTGCCACTTAGCTCGGAAAGGGAACCACTCTCAGGAAACTGAGGCCCTTGCTGGCGTGTCTGTCAAAACCCAGGCCTTGGGGTTCTTCTCCTTGTAACCTCTCAAATAAGAGTGAACACTTGGACCAGAAAGCCCGGGTCTTATCTTTGTAGCCTGACTCTCCACCTGACACATACAATTAGTATTCTTGTTTTGTTTGAGATAGGCTCTTGTAAGGGCCAGGGAGATAGCTCAGTAGAATAAGCACTTGACTGGCAAGCGCAAGGGCCTGAGTTCAATCCCTGGTTCTGGAAAAACAAAAACAAAACAAAACAAAACAAAAACCCAATGAGGTAGGCTCTTGCTATGTAATTCAGGCTCGCCTTGAACTCACTTTGCAGCCCAGGCTGGTCTGAACTCAGAAGGATCCTCCTGCCTCAGTCTCCAAGCACTGGGACTGCAGGTGCATGCCACCACGCCTAGCTACATACAAGTAACATTCTTGACAAACATGGAAGGAATGAACAATGAATGAAGGAATGATCATTTACTGGGGTTCATGGACAGTTTTCACTATCAGCTGGAAGGAACTTGTAGGGAAAAGATAAGCTAATTCTATTTTGCACTCCAAAAGACATTCTAAAATTAGAAGAAAAAATTAGTTCTGTTTCATTCTTCTCTCTTGTGATTTTTACATGGACTAAGGATGGCCATGAGTTTTTGGTCACCCTCTCAGTTAAGAGGTGGAGCATTCCCCCCTCTGATACTGGACCACCCAGTGATGCAGGGCGGACAGGAGGCAGCCGAAGGGACCCAGTGCCAGCTCCAGGGTAAGCCTTTGACCAAGAATGGGTACAGATTCCTCAGAAGGAAGACTCTTAAAGGTTTCAGGAGAAAAGAGAACCTGGCTGTCCCCATGTGCCAGTGGGCCATGTGACAGAGGAGCCACATAGACCCCAAGTGAGACGGGCAGCAGAGACACCCATCTGAGCTCCGCCCACTGCTATTCAGAGCCCACCAGGTCCATCTCGGTGTCCCAGGAAGGCCTGGCTGTCTGTACCGTGCGACTGGAACGTCACACAGGCACCTGCTCATGTCTCTCTAATTCTCAGAGTGAGGCTGTCAGTGTCTCCTTTTGCAGACAGAGCCATCTACTCCAGGTCACCAAGCAAGTAAGTGAGGTGTTGAGTCTTTGCACATCTGGCTGTCCCTGCTCTGCTCCTTCAGCCTCAGTTACTTGGAAAGTGTCTCTGTGTGCACATGGGGTGGCATGCGGCGTGGGGACACAGCAATGGTGTCACCCAAGAGAGGGACCAGCTAACACTGGTGGTCACACATGGACAGAGGGAAGCTTAAGAACAGCCAGGATCCTTCATCAAGATGAAAGTGTTGTGGGAAGAGGCAGGGGGAAATCAAGCACACGGAGGCGGCCAAGTCAAGTTGGGAGGGGGGAAAACCGTGGGGGCAGCCACGGCCCTAGGGCCTGCCACACCTCACAAGGAGGAGGTCAACATGAGAGGCGGGAGTTCACAGTCCCCACCTCCCCAGAAGCTGTGAATGAGGACACCCAGCTTCTAATCCTCCCGCAAGCTGTGCAACCCTAGGGAAATCACTTAACCTCTCTGACCCTGGAAAATGGGGCCGGGGATGCTGCTTTCTGCCTGCAGTTGGTGTGGGGGCCAGTGAAGTGTGGAATTAGTCATGTATCGCCTTGAGCTTCCCAGGGAGCCGGTCATGGGAAGGGCAGGTCGGCAGGGTCCACAGGCCTTGAGTACCACAGCTGGAGGTCAAGGGGGACAGAGACCTGTGACATCTCCACGCTGTCCTCCTGCCCGGCCCTTTCTATCTTTCGGTCACCTCTGACCTGGGGCTCCTCGGAGTCCTCATCGCCAGTGTTTGCTCCTTACCTGGGGGCACAGCCCCTGCTCCTGGCCTTCGGTTATGAGGTAGTTTGTCATCACGAAGAAGGAGTTTCCCTGCAGAGGAAGAGGAGGAGCAGCTCAGGAGGCCCTGGAGGACAGAACTGCTTAGTGCTAAAGACGCCGGGCGAACCCAGCTACTCTGTCCTTCAAGTGCTTAGAAATCTGGGTCCTCGGGCAGCATGCAATCTGCTGAGGGCTTAAGATCAAAGCTGCCCATGCCATCCTGCTGGGCCAACGGGAAGAAAACGAATGACGGTTCTACCCCCCAGCCTCAGAAGCAGCCGGCTCGCTTTTCTGACACAGTAAAATTGCATTCAGTTTGGGGAGGTAAGGGCAGGGTGTGGTGCTGTCCAGATTTTTCAGGACTTGATGGAAGGTGGCAAGGGCCTCCTGCCACCTGCATGGGCCAGATTTCATGACCCGCTGTTTGCCATTCGAAACCAACAGACAGCAGCATCCAGGGCGGTATGGGTTTGTGCGGGCTTCTGCTCCCGGGAGGCCACAAGCCCTTTGTCCCTGCCGCCTGTCCTGGTCCTCACGCATTCTCAGCTCTTGTTTCTGCTCTCCAGCTGAGCAGTCATCCTCCTGTTCTCCAACACCACACCTTCCCTGTCACCTACATCCTTCCTTCATGGATCAGTGTAACAGGAAGGGTGTCCTGCGGACCTCGGGGTGATGACAGGTCATGCAGAGGTTGGCACTGTCCAGGGGGGTACCCATCGCCCTCCTGCACCCACGCAGATCTCGGCGGCCCTACTTCTAGCCAGCTGTGTCCACAAGGAGTGGGCGCAGACCAAACCATGCTGAAACGCACCAGGCTTCGCGGCTATTTCAGGAAGGACCTGAACAGCTGGGGCTGGCCCACTTTCGCAGTTTTTAGGTCTTCTCAGTTGGGATTTTCACAGTGCTGCTTAAATTGGGCCAGTGTTTTCCTGAGTGAGCCTCTGAGACCAGAGGGAAGAGGGCAGGGCCCTGGTCACTGTCACCAGGGCTTGGGGCTGGGAGAGGGTGCTGGGCACTCACCTGCAAAGGTAAGGTGTAATCCGCGGTGTCAAAGACCTTCCGCACTGACTTCTTCATCCCATCCACCACCTCCTCCATCACCTCTGCCACACCCTTCACCTTGGTGTGCACCGAGCTGATGACTGGCTCTTTCCGCTGGTACATCTTGTCGCTCACCAGCGCGAAGCTAAGTGGCAGACACAGCAAAACTTCAATGGCTTGGTTTTTTTGAAGGAGGTCCCCTTGGCCTCTTCCAGATCCTAGCTGTGGCTCTCTGTGGCTCACTTCCCTTCTCCACCAAACAGGACCAAAGGGAAGAGAAGCCACACCCACCTTGGAGTTCCACAAGGATTGAGATGTGTATGCAAATTCCTTAGCCTGCTAGCTGCTGTGGGATGGGCATTTGGCACAGGAAAAATCATCGCCCCATCCCAGCTTTAATATTACATAATGTACATCCTAGTGGGGTTTTTTGGGACAGGATCCTTATGTAGCCCAGGTGAGCTTTAAACTTGAGGCTACCCTCCTGCCTCAGCTTCCCAAGTGCTGGGAGTATAAGGGCACACTACCATGTCTGGCTAAATCTGGATTTTAGAAGAGTTTCTCAAATAAAAAGATCTCCACTCTGGGTCAGCCCAGCAGCTGACCCAAAGCTCAGGAATATTCGGGCACCTTGTCATCTCTCCATGTCTATCACGTCAGCCAGCTGTTTCTCAGTAATACTCACCTGCAAATACGAATAGTATGGATGCTGGCAGGTCCTCCTGACTGAGCACACAGTGTGTGCCAAGGGCTCTCTAAGCATCCTGTCCTTTACTCCCCATGGTGACAGTGAGACAGTGACAGGGACCACGACTCTTGGAGATGAGCAAATGGGCTGGGAGGAATTTGCCCAGGGTCACATAGGCAGATGGTAGGAGAACCAAGGTCCGTGACGCAGCTCTGACTCTAGGCTCCTGCCCTGTGGTCAGCTCACCCGCTCTTTATACTCTTTTAAGAACGTGCATAAAAATTATTACACGGGAGGAAGACAGTGGAGTTAATAATTAAAGATGGCAGGGTGGGGATGATAGCTCAGTGATCTAAGTGCCTGCTTGGTAAGCGCAAAGACCCGGGTTCCATTCAAGCTACGTAGTGAGACGCTATACCAAATAAACAAATAAATAAATAAATATATAAGATTGAAAAAAAAAAGATGGCAGCATGGTAGGGTGGCGTACCCCTGTAATCCAAGCACTCAGGAGCCTGAGGCAGGAGATCGCTGTGAGTTTAAGGTCCATCTGAGCTCTGCCATGGGCTCGCGGCCAGCCTGAACTACATAGTGAGACCCTGACTCAACACACAAATGAATAAAGAATGGCAGGTCTGCAGTCCCATTCTGGAGACTGTCCGCCTAGGACAGGTCTGGGCGGCTACCCGGATGCCAGTGTATATCCTTCCAGTGACTCCAGTGTGAGGCAGCGGTGCGAGCCACTTAGGGGTTCCACACCTATCCGGGAACAGCAAGTCCACTGGAAGAGGAGCATCCCCAGGGCCAGAGCAGAGCGCTCAGAGGGGCCCTCCGGAATCTGTCCTCCGTGTGCCCACAAGGCATACACAGCGACGTGTACGCAGCATCACTTCTAGGACAGGGAACTGGAAATACCGTGAACGCCAGATAAACTGTTGGATTCGTACAGTGGGGCGCAAACAGCACCAGCTGAACTACGATAGAAGGTTTAAACAAAGCCAAAGCAGCACTATATACCCAAACAAATACTTGTACAGAAAGCCCACAAGCCAGGGAGATGGCTCAGCGGCTTATGCACCTGCCTGGCGAGCGCCAGGTCCTGAGTTCAATCCCCAGTACAAAAAAAGAAAAACAGACAGACAAAAAAGCCCACAGGAGTGCTATTCATAATAGGCAAAACAGGGAAACAAGCCAGTGTTCACCAAAAGATGACTGTAATCCCAGCACCTGGGAGGCTGAAAGCAAACTCATCTCACCACAAGTCTGAGCTGCATAGTAAGACCCTGTACCAAATATATAAACACAAATTAAAATACATTTAAAAAAAAAAAATATATATATATATATAGCATCTGCTAAGTGAAAGAAGGAAGATGCAGAAGGCCCTACTCTGAATCAAAGTATGAGAATAGAGAAATGCAGAGACAGAGAAACTATTTTATTTTTTTGGTGGTACTGGGGATTGAACTCAGGCCCTTGTGCACGCTGGGCAAGCGCTCTATCACTGAGCCACATACCCAGACCCACAGAGACAGAGAGAAATAGGGAGGACCGAGGAACGAGTGGGGGATTTCTTCTTAAGGCAATGGAAATATTCTTAGAAACAGATGGGGTAGTTGTTGTAAATACTGTGAATGTACTAAATGTCACCAGTTAGTCACTTTAAAATGGCTTTACGTTATATGAATTTCACCTCCATAAAGAAAGGTTCTCAGACATAGGTATGTATCTGTAAAAAATATCTGAAGGGTGGCTGTACAGGGAACGAAACTGGATTAGTAATGTTTGTTATTTCTTTTCTTCCTCCTCCTCCTCTTGACAGTACTAGAGATTTATCCCAGGGCTTTTGCATTGAGCTACAGCCTGAGCCCTTTTTATTATTTTTATTTTAAGACAGGGTCTTGCTAAGCCACTAGCTCCCCAGGCTGGACTCAAAACTTGTAGCTTTCCTGCCTCAGCCTCCCAGAGTGCTGGGATTACAGGGCTGCACCACTATGCTCAGCAGTCATGTTGCAGTTTATTTATTTATTTGTTTTTATTTATCTTTTTGAGACAGGGTCTCACTATGTAGCTCGGGCTGGCCTTGAGCTCACTTTGTAGCCCAGGCTAGTCTTGAACTCGCTGTGATCCTCCTGCCTCAGCCTCCCGAGTGCTGGGATTATGGGTGTGCACCATCAAGCCTGGTTTATTGTCCTCAAATTACATGCTGCTATAGGAGCATTATATAATTCACAATGCATTTTTGTATTCTTGAAATTCATTTTAAAAGCTTGTCAAAAGAATGCTGGGGCTAGAGACCCAGATTAGGGGCCCAATCGGTATGTGTGATGCACAGCTACTGCGTGGGATTCTGTACATCTCTATGTGTTAGGGTAAATCAAGGTACAGTCGAAATTGAGGCCACTGAGGCAGGCAGAGTTTAAGTAACATGTGAGGATTTACTGCAGACCAGGAGGGGCCAGACCAAGGGTGAAAAGACCACTGGCGCCAAGCAAGGGGTGAGAATATGTTTTATAGGGGAGTTTACATACAGGGGGCATTGCTGAGTGGGTGAACAATTTTGGGTCTCTGAGTTGGGAGTCTGCGGCTGGCTAACAGACAGGGCCATGTGGGGTACGGGACAGTGTGTCTCTTGTTGATTTTGTGGAGTCAGCTCCCTGCGGGTCGAGCTGTGTGGGAAAGCTGGTAGCTTCCGGTTAAGCCTGTGCACCTCCAGGTGTGAATAACAGATTTGCATAGGGCGTTTTTCTCTCCTAGCTGGGTGGGGTCTAGTTCAGAGACCTGACACTATAGCACCGTTCAGTAATACAACCCACCCCGCCCCAATGTCTCCGCGGGGTCGCTACTGCTACATTTTCCTACCTCTTCTGTTTGGCAAGCTCAGCTCTGGACGATCCCACTCATCCCAGAATGTGCAGCATGTTAAGTGATCAGCCTTAACCGAATCTGGCCCTCTCAACATCAAAAAGGCTAATCATAAAAAACATGTCCAATTTCACAATCAAATTTCTTCAGAGCTAGCCAGACATGGTGGTATAGGCCTTTAATCCCAGCATTGGGAAGGCTGATGCAGGAGAATCTTTTTGAGTTTGAGACTGTCCTGGGCTACAAAGTGAGCTCAAGGCCAGCCTGAACTGCATAGCAAGACCCTGCTTCAAAATTATAAAAACAACACAAAGCAAAACTCCAGAGCTGGATCAAGGGACAGATGAGTGAAAGAGAAAGCTTGTGTATCCTGCCCTTTGGAACAAGGTTCCAAAGTCCCAGTCTTACTGTCTGACCCCGCCAGTGACTCAAGCAAGACATGTCATTTCTGCAGGCCAAAAGTTTAGTCCTGAATGAAGGGCTCATTCCCTGTCTTCCTGAGCTCTGACATTTCAGCTCTAAGAAGCTACAGTTCTATGCATCTTATAGCAGGTAAGGCCACTGATACCTGGAGCAAACAGTATGGACTTAGGGCCCTCACTGGGCCCTGTGGGACAGGTGTAGGTGATGGGAGAGGACAGCTGGCCAAGGAGGGGAGCTTGGAGTGGGGGTCTGGAGCAAGGTGGAGAAGGGGCTGAGCTGTGTCAGTCTGGGCCCTCAGACTGGCTAGACTCACCAGATGTAGGCACAGGCGGCAACTAGGAAGACGAGCCTCAGAGCCCCAATGCCCGTGCTGCGGATGTGAAGGACCCTTGCAGTGGTGTATGTGCAGAGCTGGGACTGCATGCTGTGCGGTGCTCAGCGCTCACCAAGAGGAAGTGTGGCCCTTCGGTCTCCTATGCCTTATAGCACCTGGGCCCCTTGAGCAAAGGTAGCTCTAGAGCGCAAGGAGGGGCCCTGAGGCCAGCTGCCTGCGCGGGCGCTGAGCCCGCACCTGGCCCTGAGCTCCCCTCTGTGCCGCTCTTTCTGCCCACCCCAGCCTTGTGCACTTCAACACTTGAGGCCTTAACGCGCGAGGATACGCGGGGGTGGGAGGTGTGCACATTTCGTACATTTTGTCAAACCACAAAAGGTTGACCCATTTCACACTCCCAGAAGCTGAGCAAGAGTGTCCATGCTGCCGTTTTTATTCTTTTCTGGGGTACTAGGGGTTGAACCAAAGGCCTTCCCTTAGGCTACATCCCCCGCTCTTTTTAAAATTTTATTTTGAGACATCTTTCTAAGTCACTAAGCTGCCCAGGGCTGGGATTAAATTTGGGATGGTCCTGCCCGGGTCTCCCAGGGTGGTAGGGTTACAGGTGCGTGCACCACACCCGGCTATGTACACAGCCTCGAAGAGTGGGGGGGCTGAAGGGTGCGAGTGACGTTAAAGGGTCTGGGCCGCATGTTGGGGGCATTGGCCAGAGGGACCCGGAGCATGAGCGCGGAGGGACTTCTCGGCACCGTGGAGCCCCCTGAATACGAGTCGGGGCAGCAGAATGACCGAAGGGGAGACTCCCAGGGGAAAGGTGAGAGCCATCCCGGAAGAGAACAACCTTTGCTGTGGCTGCTGGTTGGTGGCAGTGAAGGTGCCAACGACTCTGATGGTGACTTCCATTTATCCCTTCAGCTTCCTCTTCTCCCCTGCCTGTTCTCATCTTAAAATAAACCCTCCCCCAAGCCCACGCGCTCCTGCGCTCTGCGCCTGAGTCACCACATCCATTTCCGGCTCCATTCACCGCTCCACCCACGCCAGCCTGGCTCGCATCCCTGCCCCTTCCCCAGGGCCGCCCATGATGCCACTGAAGCCACAGACTTGATCTTTTTGGAGCCCAGTGGCACCGACACCTTGACCATGTGGCACAGCCCTGGACTTCGAGGACTCCACATCCTGCTGGCTCCTGGGTCGCTGCCTTACTTTCCGGGGTTTCTCTTCTGCTGGTTGGCCACACTCGTTGCCTACGTGCTGTCATGCGCGCTGCACGCCACATCTCTGGCTCACTTATCTACATTCTCACCAGATGTCTGTGTACTCCCCATATACCCCTCAGACTCAATGCTTCGTACCCCAAACTGGCTTTTCTTCCTTGCACTTGCCACCCTGGGTGTATGATTCACCACCCACAAGCTCTGGCTCGGACCACTGACTCCCTCCTGGCCCCTCATCCACTGGGTCACAGGTGAGTGTAAGAAGAAGGTTGTCCAGAACAGGCAAACTAGAGGGGCAGAGGAGGACACTCAGTGGTCACCTGGGATGGGCAGCCACAGGGGTGGGGACAGGGATGACCGCTAACTAGTATGAGGGGTCCTGATAGGGAGAAAAAATGCTCTGAAACTGCGTTGTGGGTGGTGGTGACACAACTCAGTAAATTTACTAAAAAAATCAGTGCAGTGACTTTAAAAAGGGTAATTTTATGATATGCCCATTACACCTCAATAAACTTGTGAAAAAGAAAAGATTCTGTAAAGGGGGTCAGGCAGTGCATGCACTTAACAGAAGGGGAAAAACCAGGTTCCCTTGGACACTGAACAGCAGGGACAGTTACACAAGAAGATCTCTGCTGGCCACTGTCCAGCCCCTTGAGGGAACTCGTAACAGGAAGTGGCCGGTGCCACTGGTGTTGGGTATCGAGGACCGGGACCTGACTCCCCACCACTCCTTGAGTGAGCTGGAGGCCATCAGGGATACCTCTCCCATAGAGGCTGAATAGTGGCCCTAGAGGTATCAGATTCCAGTTCCTGGAAGTCACTGGAAATGTGATTAAGGAAAGGACCTGAGATGCAAAAATATTCTGGAACAGGCTGAGGGAGCCTGGCACACATACACACACACACACACACACACACACACACACACACACGTGAGCACTCACATGTGCACGCACACACACAAGTGAAAAGTAAGCAGAAGGAGATTTGGAGATTTGGAAGACTGGCGCAATGGGGTCACAGGCCAAGGGACACTGGCTGCCACAAAAGCCGGAAAGACACAGTGAACAGATTTTCCCGAGAGCCCTGGAGGGATCACAGCCCTCCTGTACCTTGATTTCAATTCAGTGATTCTAATGCTGGGCATCCGGCTTCCAGAACCATGAGAACACTTGTTCTAAGCTACCAAGCTGGGGGTGGTCGGTTACAGCGGTCCTAGGAAACGTATTTGGCCACAGGAATAAGTGGAGGCAATATACTACATTTAAACCCTTCAGTGTCATAACAAACTTCAAATAGGTCTCTCATTTATCCTAATAAACATGCCTTCTTACAATGTGAAAAACCAGGTTCTAACTCTGAGTTCTTGGAGTGCTCAGGACCCACGTGAGAGCATGGAGGTGCCAGGTGCAAGGCGTCCAGCCACCTTTGCGCCTCACTTCTGGTGCCTTCCACACACCTGTGTGTGTGCGTGCGTGCGTGCATGTGTGTGCGCGCGCATGCCCAGAGCGCACGCCCATGCTCCCTCTGTGCCTGCCATCCACACAGCCACCACCTGGCCACCCCTCGGGTCTGGGAGCACGCCGGTGGTGCCCTATTTTCAGGAGCTTAGATCTGTAAAGAGGTTCATAAATATTTAGGAAGAGAACTGTGAGGTCCTGGTACTCAGAGCATCATGCGGCTGGAGTGTGGCCGGGTGGGCAGTCCTGCTCCCGTGCCAGGCAGAACTCCAAGATGACTGGGACTTCCGGCATCCTGCATATCCTGCACAACTCTCAGAACTCTGAGGACACCAGATGGATGTCATTCTGCTGTAACTAGGTCACGTTTCATGGTACAGTTGACCTTAGAATAGGAAGTTTGTATCTTGCTGGGCCTGACACAATCACAGGAGCCTGTAGAAGAGCTTTCTTCAACAGGTACAAGAGGAGAAGTCAGAGGTGTGAAGCTCAAGACAGATTCATCGTGTCACTGTTGGCTTGAGGATGGGAAGGGTTACACAGGAAGGCACACGGGCAGATTCAGGACCTGACAGTAAGGAAGCAGAACTCTCGGTCCGACAACTGCAAGGAACTGGATTCGGCCAGGCACAGACAGCTCAGCAGTGGACCGTTCCTCAGTGTTCCCAGATAAGAACTCAGCCCTCTGACATCTTGATTTAGGCCTGTGGGGCTGGAATTAGTTTCTGCTGTACAACAAGTAGAAGTGAATACACTCCACAGGGAAGCCTGCTGCTGGCAGAGGGACAGATCAGGACCAGCTTAAGCTTGGGTCCAGAGAAGCGCGCAACCTGTTGCGTAGGTCAAAGGCCAATCCTGACCCCTTCCTAAATTTGAAGTCTGCTTGCACTCACCACCTTATGTTATGTCCTATATGTCAAAATGCTGCATTGTGCATATATTTGAAAAGGCTGGGGACAGGTGTGGTGGCACACACCTGTAATCCCAGCACTCTGGAAGCTGAGACTGGAGGATCACTGAGAGTTTGAGGCCAGCCAGAGCTACAAAGTGAGCTTAAGCCCAGCCTGAAATGCACAGCAAGACTCTTTTTGTCTCAAAAAGACAAAAAAGTAAAAGAAAAAAGAAAAACTTGGGTCTTATCTGCATCCTAGCTACAAGGGAAGCTGGGAAATTAGGATATGGAAGAGATGTTGCTTCTAACAGAGGGGTTTTGCCGGGTGGTGCACACCTGTGATTCCAGCACTCAGGAGGCTGAGGCAGGGTGACCACTCTGAGTCTGAGGTCAGCCTGGGCTACACAAGCAAATTCAAGGCCAGCCTTAACTACACAGTGAGATCCTGTCTCAAAAGAAATGACTATAATAGGATTTTCCCAAACATAAGCTGTCCAAACTATAATAAAACCAATCCCGGGCCAGGGAGATAGCTTAGTGGCATAAGCACCTGCCTGGCAAGCCCAAGGTCTTCAGTTCAATCCCTAGTACAAAAAAACAAAAACAAAAAAAAACTATCTTACAGGGTTATTTATGGGACTTAAAGATGCTAATCCATGTCCCATGTTAAGAACAGAACCTGGTTCATGCTGAGCCCTCAATACTCAGGTAGGTATTATTATAAGTGAGGCAGAATCTATTTCTAACATGACATAGGGGCATGAAAAATTTAATATGTTTTAATTGTTGAAAGGAACATGCCCTTACCTCCCTTTCCTTCCTTTCCCTCCTTTTCCTTTTCCCTTCCCCCCATCTCTCCCTCTCCACTCCCTCTCTCTGTCTCCTTCTCTGTGTTTCCAGCTCCTCAAATTTTTTTGTTTTGTTTTGTTTTGTTGTGTTGTCTTTTCACTTAGGCATTTGGTACAGGGTCTCACTACACAGCTCGGACTCATAGTGATCCTCCAGTTTTCAGCCTCCCCAGCCCTGGGATTATACATGTGTGCCACCATGCCCAGACTTGTTCTCCGGCTCAGTGTGCCCAGGGTGGGGCCGGCATGCGGGACAGGGGTTTGAACCCTTGTCCCTGCGCTTGCCAAAGCAGGCACTTAGTATGCTGAGCTATCTCGCCGGCCCTTCCTCAAATGTTTTGAGGCCATACGTTAACAAAAGGGGACCAGAGAGTAGTGGTTGGGGTGTCTAACTCCTTGCTTGATAAGGGCAATCAGTCCACACCCTGCCCCTTCTAGGTCTTGTTCATGGTACTAAAGCATCATTGTCTACCCCCTAGCAAATCCATCAGTCCTGCCTCCAAAGCACATCGCAGCTTTGTCTAAATCTCCCAGACCCATCTCCCCAGTGCAGCCATGGCACCAGCTCCACTCTTCCAGGTCACCCAGTTGGCTCTCACCGGGCCCGGCGCCTTAGTCCCACCTCATGAGATCTTCACCCTGCGTGCGGCTGGGTGTACTTGTGAACACATGACTCGCAGGGCTCCTTCTCTCGGTCAAACTTTCCAGAGCCCTTGAGAATCCAGCTCCATCTCGTCCTGCCCTGGCCCTGGCTCTCCCCCGTCACAGGATATTCTGGATCCCGCTATCCTTGCAGTTCATTTTTGCTTCCAGATCTCTGCTGGCATTGTGCTGCTGGCCCCTCGTGTACTGCGGCAGGGTTCTCCTCCTGCAGTCGCTCTTCCCAGACTGGCCCTGCACTCCCAAGTCCCTCACAGCAGTAGAGGGAGGCAAGGGTGGGAGGAGAACAAGGTGAATCTCCTGTGGCTCTGCGCCCCTAGGGCCTGTGGGAGCCCTGCCCTGCCCTGTGTCCTCCGGGGTCTCCTCCACCTCTACTCTCAGCCTCATTCCCATCTCAAGGGTGAAGCCAGCTCTGACAGAAATAGCATTAACAGTCCCTGGAATCTCTAGGTTTTGAAAAGAACTCGTCATACATGTTTGGTTTCTGTCTAACCTCCGTGCTTGTACTTCCCAGTTCTTACAGTACAGAATTCTTTCAAATCCACTGCATGCCTCGCCCTACTCTGCCAAGTCTCGCTGCTTCCTGCCACGAGAACCAGCACGTGACCCAAGCCTGGCCAATGAGATGGCACCACGGCTGATAGCCACAATGATTGGTTCAGAAATGCGTCTGTGGCTCAAACCTAACCAATCAGAGCCTTTCCTCAGACTGTAGTGTCAGAATTACCAGGAGAAACTTGTTTGTTCCTCTGAGACTGAGGAAAGAGGATGTAAGGTTTTGGAGTGTTTTTTTTTTTTGGGGGGGGTTGTTTTTGTGGTATCGGGGATTGAACTCAGGACCATGCGCTTGCCAGGCAAGTGCTTATTTAACTGAGCTATGTCCCTGGCCCTGAGGATGTGAGTTTATGAGTGTGCCATTGTGCAAAATGAGAAACCTGGGCCTGAGATGTGGCTCAGCAGCACAGCACCTGCCTGGCAAGCGGGCAGTCCTGAGTTCAATTCCTGGTACCAAAAAAAAATTAATAATAATAATTCGAATGCAAGTAAGAATCTGTTCTGGAAGAAGCAAGACACAGACAGTGCCCACCTTAAAATGGTTTAACCTTTGATTTTTCAATTTTACAATGGTGTGAAAGCAAAAATCAGTCAATGGAAACTATTTCCAGGCCTGATGCAGTGAGGAAGGCCTGGAACTCCTGGACTCAGGAGGCTGAGGCAGGAGGATTGTTGCGGATTTGAGGGCAGCCTGGACTACACGGTGAAAGCCTATCTCAAACAAAACAAAACAAAAGATGTGGGGAGACTGACTCCGATCTGTCTCTGATAACAGAGTTAAACGCATGCACTCACCACCCCTTTCTAAGGACTGCCCCATCTCTTCTATTGGCCAGCTAGATAATCCAATACCTTTCCTCTTGTGGATTTGTGGTTCTGTCACTTATCGCCACCATCTCCAATTTTTTTTTCCTGGCTGTTCAGACTGACCTTGAAGTCACTTATGTAGCCTAGGCTGGTCTTGAGATCATGGTGATTTTCCTGCCTTAGCCTCCCAAGCGCTGGATTACAGGCACGCGCCACCACACCCAGTCTGATTTCTTACTAATACAGCCCTAGTGAGCATCCTGTCCTCCCAAGCCTGCACCCCAGAAGCCGGAGACACTTGGTGCCTCTTGTTTCTGAATTCCTGCCTCCACCTCCAGAGTTGAGCTTGGCTTTGAGGCTCTGGGAGCTGATCAGCCCCTGTCTTGATTCCCCTAAGGCCAGCCCTTGCCTTGTGCCCTAGGCTCAATAATTGAGGCCTCTTCTTACTTTCTTAGCCAGTTCTTTGCTTTGTCCCCCCAAGCAGGGCCAGGTGGCCAGAGCCTATCACCTGCTGCTGTGTCCCAAAAGAGGTGGAGCCTGTCCAGGCTTCTGCCTGTGGTGCACACCAGCCCTGATGTCTGCCCATCTCCCAGGTGACTAAGTCCCATTTCCACCTCGGACCCCCAGAGCAGCTCAGGGCAGCATGGCCAGACCGTGCGCTGAGACTCCCTCCAGTGCCGTGTGAATAGCTCTTCCACTAACAAAAAGAAAGAAAACAAATCTGACACTACTTGTCTTCTAGTTTAAAATACAGTAAAAACAGAAAATAAGCTTTTTACGTGAGACTTATCTTTCTCTTGGGGGGAGGTACCATGAATCAAACTCAGGACCTCTTGCCAGTCAGGTGCGCCACCACTGAACTAAATCCCCAGCCGGAGGGTTATTTTCTGAACTCACCACTTAAATATGTGGTCAAAATTACCTTTGCTGAGCCCTTAAACTGCCTACAGAATGTAGCAACAAGACTTTGGCCCTGCAGGGGGCCCTAGTGCCAGTTCTCCCTCCAGCTCTGTAATGAGACACTGTACTGTCCTCCCAGCTTTGCTCCAGATGAAGGAGAGGAATTGACTTATTACAGAGGCCACTTGGGGTGGAAAGTTTGTATCTAGATTAAATGCATGGAGTAAGTGTCTATACACTCTGAGCAGGGCATGGTGGTGCACACCTGTAATCCCATACTTGGGAGGCTGAGGCAGGAGGATTGCCATGAGTCTGAGGCCAGCATAGGCTACATAGTGAGATTCTGTCTCAACAAACAAACAAACAAAAAAGGCACTTGCTCTGAGAAATGCATGGGGACAGAGAGTGGCAGAGTGGACTCCCACTTAAGTATTTCATCTCATGTTTTTTTTTGTTTGTTTTTTGTTTTTTGTTTTTTTGTTTTTTTGCGGAACCAGGGATTGAACTCAGGCCCTTGCGCTTGCCAGGGAAGCACTTATTCCACTGAGCCATCTCTCCAGCTTATTTTACAGCACTCAATGGTGGAATCACTGCACCAGGTAAATTGCACACCCGTCCGTGTTCCCATGCAACCTGTACGGAGGAATCTGAGGAGTTCAGGGTTCAGGCATGTTTCCACCTTCTGGAAAAAAAAAAAAAAAGTAGCTATCGTTGTACAATGTTCTCATGGTCTTACACACGCCATGGTCTGCTTGTAAGAAATGATGTGGTGAGGGCCATCCAGATGGCTCAGTGGACTAAAGCGCCTGCCTAGGCAGAGTACGGCAGCCAGGGCTCTATCCCCAGTGTGCCGTGCCAGCCCTGCCCCAGAGGCACACTGAGACAGCAATCAGGAGGCTGAAAATAGGAGAATCACTACAAGTCGGATCTGCATAGTGAGATCCTGAAGACTCTGTACTAAAATACATTTTAAAAAGAAGAAGAAGAAATGATGTAGTGGCACACACCTGTAATCCTATAATTTGGAGGTTGAGGCAGGAGGTTTGCTACAAGTTCAAGGCTAGCCTTGGCTACATGGAGAGAACTTGTTTCAAATTAATTAATTAATAAATAATTGTGGGAGGCCAGTGAGATAGCTCAGTGGACTAAGCACCTGCTTAGGCAAGTGCAGGGACCGGGGTTTGCTCTCTGGCCCCATCCCCCGGCATGCTGAGTCAGTCGAGACCAGGCGTGGTGGTGCACGCCTGTAATCCCAGTACTAAGGAGGCTGAACACAGGAGGATCACTATGAGTCCAAGCTGCATAGTGAGACCTTCTACCAAATACATAAAATAAATCAATAGATAACTGTGTGCTGGACCCAAGAATGCTAAGAATCACATTCCCTGCTTGTGCAATTGTGACATATGTATATACAAAAGTCATGTACCACCACAAAGGGAACCTTTAGTCACTAATTATGCTTTTTGTGGTTTGCCTTATGCTAGATGGACTAAGTCTAATTTTAAACATATCTAATTTTTAGAATATGAATATATATGGCCATTTAATATTTGTTGAACAATGTCATGGCTTGGGGCTTACTAGGGGAACAATACAATACAGGGCACACGCTTTATAAGATTATTTTATAATCACCCAAAGAATCATACAAAGAATGCAGGAAATCTGTACATACACTAAAGACCAAAGAATGCAGCAGAGAGCCTGGATCCCATGGTATGTCCTGCATGAGTCCAGCTGAAGACCTACAGCCCATAACTATGCCTCCTACAAGTCCAACTGGAGGCCTAGAGCCCGCGACAATGTCTCGTGCAGACCAGCCTCACAGATCTGTGCTGGGAAGTTCCGAAAAGTTAGTGGTAGAATCGAGAAAGTCTGCACCAGCGGGATGAAGGACCTGTGCTAGCAGGCTGAGGGATCTGCCCTGGAGCCAGGAAGCAATGCTCAAGGTAAGCACCGGAGCGCCCCCAAAAGCAGCACAGCCGTCCTCAGCAGCAGTGAGGTCCGGAGCTCTTCTGAGAATAAAGAAAGCTGAGTCCCCACCAGGAAAGCCAATGTGACAAGTTTTTCCAGGAGACTGAGCTGTGCACCATCTTCCCCTCTGGGGCCAGGAAGCGATGCTCAAGGTGAGGACCGGAGCTTGCTCCCAGTGAACTGAAGCCATTCTCAGTGACAAGATACCGAGCTCCTCCTCTGAAAAGAGCAGCCAAGTTCATCAGGAAAGCCAGCATGACAAGGTCTCCCAGGAGAATAGCCCAAAAGAACCAGCAGCTCCCTACAGCTTCCCTAACAGCCTCTCAGCAGCTTCTCCAGTTCTGCCTCTTATGACACCGGCAACAGCCCTCAGGTGGGCCTCCCACGCCCAGCACCACTGGGCTGGTTCAGTGCAGCTGGGTGTGACAAGCTGACCCCCAGTTGACATCCATCACAAATAACAAACATATAGATCCAATAATGATAATCCTAATATCAGCATTATTAATAAGCACCAATACTTAACAGGGGCTTGCCATGCGCCACCTGTTTCTCTAACATCTTTGTATCTATTCCCTCATTTAATAGTCCCGACAGGGATTATCCCATTGCAGAGGCAAGGAATCCAAGGCTCCAAGAGGGAAAAGCTATTGGAATCCCCATTTGCAGTTCTCAGACTCAAGAGTGGATGTGATTATTTTACCCCTAAAAGGGAGAGAATGTACAGAAAATTATCTGGAATAGCCACAAAGATGACTTTTAAAAAGCAGCTACCGGGGCTGGTGAGATGGCTCAGTGGTCTAAAGCACCTACTTAGAACAAGCTTAGCAAAGCTCAGGGACCACGGTTCAATCCCCCAGCACCACACACACACACACACACACACATAAATAAAATTTAAAAAATAATAAAAATAATAAAAATAAAAAGCAGCTACCAGATATGTAGCTCTTACCCTATGCCAGTCATCACGATGATGAATTTTTATACTGTTTTTTGTTTAATTATCACCACAACCCTATGAATAGACACAAAAATCTGAGACTCAGAGAGGTCACGTAACATGGCCAGGGAGACGTGGCCGGGAATATAAAATAGATGATGCTAACAAGTCCCCACCAGCATGCCCGCTGCTGTCATGTGGAAAAGGAAGGGCCTTCGTCCCCAGAGAAATGCAAGCAGAACTGCAGTGAGAAAGCATCTCACAGCCACGAGGTTGCCCACAGCACAGGTCACAGTGACAAGTGGAGGACGTGGACAGACCACAGCCTCACACTGCGGTGACAGAGGGGTGCAAAAGTGCAACTGCTGTGGAAAACAGCCCAGCACTTCATCTGAAAGTGACACGCAGTGACTGTGTGACCCAGCAATTCTATGCCTAGAGAGAAACAAAAACATACATCCGCACGGAACCTGTATGCAAATGCTTGCGGCTGCATTCTTCACGACAGTTGCGAAGGAAGACAACCCGAAGGCCCATCTCTTGATGAATGAATGGACAAAGGAAAGTGGTCTGGAGCTGGCCGTGGTAGCACATGCTCGTAATCCCAGCATTTGGGAGGCTGAGGCAGGAGGGTTGTGGAGAGTTCAAGGCCAGCATGAACAAGAGTGAGACCCCGTCTCAAAAAGCTAAAGAAACTTTAAAGAGTGGTCTGTTTATACAATGGGCTAGGGCTGGCGACATAGCTCAGTGGACTAAGGGCCTCCTTACGCAAGCACAGGGACCAGGTTTGATCCCCAGCACCACATGCCCCACCTTGCGCCCAGTGCACACCTGTAATCCCAGCCTGGGAAGGCTGCGAGTCCGAGCTGTGTAGTGAGACCCTGTACCAAATACATTATATATAATATGTAGAAAGCATGCTAAGAGGAAAAAAGCCAGCTATGAAGGACCTCACATGTATGATGCTGTTTACAGGACAGATGAATCCCAGCAGACACAGTGGGTTGTCAGGTCTGCAGCCGAGGGCGTCCTGGGGAGGTTGAGAGCCATGGCAAAGGCTGTGGGATTTCGGGGTGCTGGGACAGTGATGTAAAGCTGTGATGACTTAACAGTGCCATAAACAGCTAAACACAAGCCGATCACGTAGAGAATGAATTACACCCCAAGGCTGTTAAGAAAACAAGAGCGGATCCTCCTGACATTTGCAGAGAACACGGAATGACATTTACACGCCTGGTCCCGTTTTCCTCCTAAGCTTCATGACTCAGATGCCAGTGCCGTCACCAGGTGTGCCCGCAGTCCTCGCTCCTTCCCGGGAGACAGCGTGGCCTGCGTCCCCCACCCGCCTGCCCCTCGCGTGCCCCAGCTTCCTCCTCCCGCAGCCAGCGCGCTTCCTCCAGCCTGCTGCGAAAGCGCTTCTGCGAGCTGAAGCCCGCGCGGCAGGTGCTCAGGATGTGGCCCAGCGCGCTCGGTTTCCTGTGCTGTCTCGCACTGCGGAGCGGCTCACCCGACTTACCTAACGTAGGAGAAGACCATCACGTGCAGCACCCACTTCACGGTGCCGTAGTTCACACTCTGGATGCGGGTGACTTTGTTGGTCTCGTACTGGAAAACATCGTTCCAGCAGGAGCAGCCCGGCATGGTAGAAGGCGCCTGCCCTGCTCCTGTGCCCGCCTGTCCCGGCCTGGACCACCGCAAGACCCCCCAAGGACCAGCAAAGAAAACCTCCGGTCCCCAGCAGGAGCCTTCAGCGCCGAGTCCTCCTCGCTCAGGCGGGGGCGGGCCCTGGCAGGGCCCCAGCTTTGGCTGGAATAAACAAGAAGAGCCGAGTTGTGCAGGCCGCGCTGCCAGTGACCCCACCCCAGCTGGCAGCCCCCGGACGCCTGCACAAAGATGGTGTTCACAGCACGGGCATTTCTAGAACTTTCTCTCACCCTCCCCTTTCTTTTCATTTTTTGGAACCCCTTTTCCTCTGGGAGAAAGGGGCAGCCCCTCAAATGGCACCAGACTTGCCAGTACTCCCTCTGTGCCTCAGAAAGGGTCTAGATCATTCCATTGCTTCCAGCTCTGCTCCGAGGTTGATTCGTTTTTATGACCCTTTATTTAGCCCTAGACGGATGGAACCGGGTGAATGAAAGTGTTGCCTCCGTCCCCTGCCCTGGGCGACACTCCGCAGCCAGCAAGGGGACTAGATCGGCTGGAGAGGACTTTCTCTCTGTCCTGGAGCTTTCCCGCGCGACCCACTAGATTTACTCTCTGCCCTGCACTGTGCCACAGGAGGTTGACTACCCAGCCCCAGATCACTGGGAACAAAGCTGTAATAAAACTACAATAAAATTCTCTTCTTCCTCCTCCCCCTTCTGCTTCCTCCTCTGAGTGGTACTGGGGACTGAATTGTGCTAGGCAGGTGCTCTGGCACTGAGCACTGCCAACCGCCCCCCTTTCAAATGTTTATTTTGACAGAGGGTCTCACCGAGTTTCCCAGGCTGGACTGTGTGATCCTCCTGCCTCAGCCTCCTAGGTGCTGGGATTACAGTCCTGGGCCAGCACACTGGGCCCAAACTAGGTTTCTTGACCATTCAGTGAAGGAGACTTGCCACCAGAGAAGCCCAGGACATCACCAAATAAGGGAGGAGGTGGGATAACTGCAGGTTTCTGAGGAAGCCAGAACTGGGTTAAAATCATAATGAAAGGCTGTTGGACGGACTCTGAGGAAATCAGGGGTATGAACTCATGCAATCGACGAGACCAGGCATTCTGACGAGAGTAGATATATTGGGGCATCAAGCCGGCCGGCTGTCTAGCAGACCAAGACAGCAGCAAGTAAAGAGGGGACAGGAGACTCTGAAGGATCTTTCAGGGAGGGTGATTTCGGCTGGAACAGCCAGGTCGCAGGTGGACATCATTTATCTTCCTTGTGGTTTAATTTTGTTTACATCAGAAGGGAGTGAGCTGAGACCAACATGAGTCAAGGGGAAGTAAGCCTAGACCAGAGTACAATGTGGGGCTGGGTTGGGATTGGGATTGGTGTAGGTTACCTAGGAAACCAAGGGAGGGAATGTTTGGGACAAGGTGCCCAGGAAGCTTTGAGTCCCGACCTATCATGAAACACTCAGCTTCAAATATGGCTTGCAGCGCCGTCCCTGGGCCGTGTGTGCTTTGAAGCAGTACAGGTAAAATCATTGTCAAGTGATGCTCCCAGCAACTCGCCTCTGAAGCTCTGCAGTCAACGTGTACATCAAGGCCACTTCTCTGGGTCAAGGTGACTTAGATCCTCCAGGCAAAGCAAAACGCTGTTTTCAATCATCCAGTTGCAAATAGCAGATTTTCACATAGTCTCTGACTTCAGAGAGCAGGGCTTCTGGGAAGGAAGGAAGCAGCAATCACTGGAAAACAGGGCAGGGAGTTAGCACTCCGTAGCTGCAGGGAAGATGTTCCCTGAGATCTCTGCAGCTGGCTTTCTCCATTTCTCTTATTCCAGCCAGGTAAGTGGCCTGGCTGGTTTTTACTTTTCCAGTCTGAGCTAGCTTGATTTTTCCCGCACCCTCTCCCTCTTCAGTCCGTGGCAGGAGTCCTCAGTGCTGCGCTGATCTTCCATAAAGAGGAGAGAGGAAAAGGACTCCCACTTGGGCAGTAGAGTCTGATGGTCAGAATCTGGGCTCTGGAGGGCTCCTGCCTGGCTCCCAGTCCTGGCCTTCCGTTGCGACAGTGCTGTTACCACGTTCATTCATCCCTTCATTCCTTCATTCATTTCCGAGAGCACAAGAACTAGTGAGTGGATATAGCTGTGAACAGGCAGAGAGACCAAATGGCCATGCACTGGTGACTGGATCAACAAAAGGCAGCTTCTCTATACAATGAAATATTACTCAGCCATAAAAAAGAACTGACCTGCTCCACAACATGGATGTACCCGGAAAACAGCTCAGGGAAAGGAGCTAGGCCCAGAAGGCCACGTCGGTGACTCCTGAGGGCCTCGGGTTCTCCTGGTTTCTATGGCTTCCTTCCCTTCACAACTGTGGTTCCCGGAGCTTGTTCCATTCACTTTCTCTCAGTCAGCGCAGTAAGAAAGCACCTTGGGAATCTTGTGGGGTACAACGATGATGATGTCTTTGTCACTCACACTGCGTGTTCATGATGGGTCATCCACAAAGCTGTGCTCTCTGAGGTCACCGGAGACCAAGACTAATAGAGCAGCCACTGCCTTGGACTTGAATGGGAACGCTGGAGGGCTCATGGCAGTAATTAAATCCTGTGACCTACAAATGATGTACTCACTGGCTAAAATTAGTCACTTGGTTCTACCCAACCACTAGACCAGGACCTAGTGCAGGAAGTTCAATCCCGCCACATAGAAGAAGCAAAAATAGTGACCACAGCAATGATGCCTATTGTAGCTTCTTCGTAAAAAACTGTATCCACACACATTGTTTTAAGAAGCACCAATACCATGGTCTGAGGAGATAGTTCAGCGGCGCAAGTGCCGGCCTGGAAAGTACGGGGTCTTGAGTTTGATCCCTGGTAACAAAAAAAAAAAAAAAAAAAAAATCCCCAAGTGTGGTTGAGCCTGCCTGTAATCCTAGCTCTCAGGAGGCTGAGGCAAGAGGATCACCATGAGTTTGAGGCCAGCTTGGACTACTTAGTGAGTTCAAGGCCAGCCTGCAATACATACCAAGACTTTTTTTAAAAAAAAATGTATTTGGTACAGGATCTCACTCCATAGCTTGGGCTCGTAGTGATCGTTCTGTTTTCAGCCTCCCCAGTGCTGGGATTACAGGCATGCATCACCATACATGATCTTGGTGGCTGGCTCAGTGTGCCCCGGGGGCAGGGCTGGCCTGACATGTGGTGCGGGGGATGGAACCCTGAGACCTTGTCTAAGTAAAAAAAAGAAAGAAGGAAAAGAAAAGGAGAGGAGAGAAGAGAAGAGAGGAGAGGAGAGGAGAGGAGAGGAGAGGAGAGGAAAACACTGATGCCACTGTGGGAGAATCAAGTTTCAGCTCAGCCTGGACAACTTAGTGACTTAGTATGAACCTGTCTCAAAATAAAAATAAAAAAGGTAAGACAAGGAGGGCTCAGGCGTAGCTCAGTAAAGACCCTGTATTAGTTCCTAATTACAAAAAAAAAGATAAGTGGGGAGAAGGGTGTGAGACGAAGGCAGAGTGGCTCTTGGGGGCGGGGTCGAGGGAAGGTGGGCGTGGTTAAGAGTGAAGCGCTAGCCACTCAAGGACCATGATGATGGCAGCGAATGAGGACAATGATGCTCTGTTTCTTTCTGATGTGGGAAGCCAGCTGTGAACCGAAGGACCTTTGGGACCTTAAAGGGGGATGTCTTAGTCCACTCTTTTTATGATTCTGATTGCAAGTGACTTTCTTCCATGGAAAAAGGCGGGCTTTGTCTTTCTTCTTTTATTTTTTTTTAATTTTTAAATTTTTATTATTATTGTTGTTTTGTCTTTTTGAGACAGAGTCTCGCTGTGCAGCTCAGGCTGGCCTTGAGCTCACTTTGTAACCCAGCCTGGTCTTGAGCTCTTAACGATCCTCCAGCCTCAGCCTCCAGAGTTCTGGGATTACAGGCATGAACCACCATCCTGCTCTCTTCTTTTTTATATTTTAAATCTTTATTTTTTATGAGTAGATGTCTGCAGAGCCCCATGTTTCCATCCCCTGTGGGGTCTCTGTGTACAGACAGAACACATCTTCCTTTTGCCCCCTCCTCCCCTCTCCTCCCACCTCCTCCCCTCTCCTCCCATCTTTTGATCCCTTTCCCTCTTTAGAAAGGTCTTCCTATTTCCTGTCATCTACCTTTTAGCTTGCTTTTTATTTATACTTTCGGTTTCTTTTTTTTTTTTTAATTTTATTTATTTATTTATGTGTGTGTGTGGCCCGCTCAGCCCACCAGGGGGCAGGGCTGGTTGACATGTGGTGCTGGGGGATTGAACCGCGGTCCCTGTGCTTTGCTAAGCTTGTTATAAGTAGGTGCTTTAGACCACTGAGCCATCTCACCAGCCTTTCTTTCTTTCTTTCTTTCTTTCTTTCTTTCTTTCTTTCTTTCTTTTTTTTCATGCTTTTAGTACAGGGTGTACAGGGTGTCACCACACAGATAAGACTCGTAGTGATCCTCCAGTCTCCCAAGCACCGGGATTACAGGCACGCACCCCCACGCCCAATCTCAATGGCCATTTTAATGCGCCCCGGTGACAGCAGGCCGGGAATCGGGTTTCTTTCTTTCTTTCTTTTTTTTGGTGGAACCAGGAATTGAACTCAGGCCCTTATGCTTGCCAAGGAAGCGCTTATTCTACTGAGCCATCTCCCCGGTCCCAATTGT
>NW_004524652.1:7718704-7722139 GCF_000260255.1 Octodon degus
TGTGGCCAGCTCAGCCCACCAGGGGGCGGGGCTGGCTGGCATGTGGTGCTGGGGGATTGAACCGTGGTCCCTGTGCTTTGCTTAGCTTAGCTTAGCTTGTTCTAAGTAGGTGCTTTAGACCACTGAGCCATCTCACCAGCCTTTGTGCCAGTTTAAAAGCTGTTCAACTTGATACGATTCCGTTCGTTGATTCTCGGAGCTAATTTCTGTGCCACTAGCGTTCTGCTCAGAAAGCCCTTGTCTACATCTATGACTTCAAGAGCTTTAGCTAGCTAGTCTTGGAGCAGGTTACACGTCTCGGGTTTAACCCTTAATTCTTTGATGTTCCCCGCAAAGTCAGGAAACAGCCTCGCGCTCAGGCTGCCCTTTCAGCTCCTTTTGAAGCCGCGCTGTTCTTCCGCTGTGTTTCTCTGCATGAATCCTGGCTGATTCTCTGCTTCTTCACCCCGGGCCCGAGGCCCGACCAGACTCAAACCCCAACCAGACTCAAACCCCAGTATGCACAGTTCAAGGGCAGACCTCATCAACTGCCCAAGCCCAGAATCCAAAGGCGTGAATCTGATTGGTGCTGCTGTTTACCCCTGGCCCAATCAGAAGTGGCTGTGGGTGGGGCCACAAAACGGAAGTGGCGTTGCGGCCACCTTAAAAGCCACGCTAAACCTGTAATTAAAGCAGTACTAGTAGGGCTGGGGTTATAGCTCAGTGGCATAAGCACCTGCCTGGCAAGCGCAAAATGACAGATAAACTGGATTTAGCGTATGATAAAATCCGTCAATGAGGAGGAAAGAAACTTCATGTAGGTTCAGTTGGATGGACGCAGGAGGGGTGTGGTGTTCAACTTGTCCAGTTCAGCTGTAAATGTGATAGGAACCCCTCCCACACACACCAACTGGCCAGATGAGCTGAACAAGATGAGTGTGCAAGGCACTGTTCTGTTGGGGTTACACACGTTTTGCACTCAGGTAAGAAATGCAAAGATAATTGGACGCCCTTTGAAATAACTCCCCGGAGGCTGCACCACCTGCTGCTACCAGCCTGCTCTCCTTTCTTCCCCTGCCCCGGCTCCCTGTCCCTGTCCCTGTCCCTGTCCTGTCCACGCTTGCCTGGCTCCGCAGCCATGACGCATGTGTCTGTGCTGGCACTCCCAGGTGTGCCAGGCCACAGTTCATGGTGATTTCTCGTGCATAACTGTAATGACTGAAAACGAAACTGTCAAGGCAAGGCTCTGTCCCTCTATGTCTCCACAGCGATTTCCCAGTGAATGTGTCCCCCAGTCCCCTCCTCCCCCCTTCCCACCACCTAACTCAGTTCTCATAGTAGGTTGGGCAGGAACCTCCCGCTAAGTGATGCCGGAGGAGTAAGAGAAAACCAGTGCCTGGGTAACCAAAAAAGCTGCTCTTTGAGTTGCCCTGTCTATCAAATACGTTGTCCTCTCCCACATGTGGCTATTTGTATGCAAACTGATCGAAGCGAAAGGAAAAATCTGGGGCTGGTGAGATGGCTCAGTGGTCTAAAGCACCTACTTGGAACAAGCTTGGCAAAGCACAGGGACCGCGGTTCAATCCCCCAGCACCACATGCCAGCCAGCCCCGCCCCCTGGTGGGCTGAGATGGCCACGCACGCGCACACACACGCACACACATAAATAAATAAAAAATTTACTAAAAAAAAATTAAAAGAAAGGAAAAATCTCAGCTGTTAGTCATGCCAGCCGTGTTTCTGCAGACGCATGTGGCTACCCTGTTAGGCAGCAGAGATCTAGAACGTTGTTAGCGTTGCAGAAGGTGCCGGTGGCCAGCACAACCAGCCATGGGTGTTGGAGGAGGAAAAGGGAACTACTGGCAAGAGAAGAAGGTGTCAGGTGTGGCCGACCTGCAGCCCACGGGTTCAACTTGCCTGGGCTGCACGGAGTGAAGAGGACTTGTCTTCAGTTGCGCAGAAAATATATCATGTGGCCAACGTACCTACAACTACCTCTTGATTGTTTTCTTTCATTTTTCCATTGTAACACGGGCATGACTACCATCCAGACTGCAGGCTGGACACACCTGGATGGTTCTCGTCAGCTGACCTCTATTTCCTGTGAAACAGGAGACAGAGTTGCCTGCGGACAGTAACAGGGCAGACACAGGGGTAGGAGGTGGAAGAGTTATGAAGATTGTAAATAGTTGCTATGGTGATTGGAAAAGACAGCCAATTCTGGGGTGATGCTGAGAATTAGTTGTTGCAACAGAGATTCCAGCCCGCCTGGGGCCTTCCCACCTATGCGATTTAGCAACTCCCAACTTGCCTCCCCCTTTCTGCCTGGCAAGTCCCCTGGTTTGCCAGGTGGTTTGACCGGTTTAGGATTTGGAATCGCTGGTGTATTATGGTTTTCTATATTTGTTTCTGAAGCAATCAGAATAAAACCTTCTCACCCTACTAGCCTGGCCCAAGACACAGGCCCAGAGCCTGACTATATTTCTCAGCTTCCCTTTGTCCCTATGTCACCTTTGGCCAAGGTTGTCAGCTGCACAGCGCAGGGCAGGAAGCCGCTCTGTTCAGTGCTCAAGCCAGGCCTTGGGAATGACATAGTTGACGCAGTGTACTCTGGGTAGAACTGCCCTTCCCTTCCTAGGCATCCTTGAGTCTCCCACGTAATCTGTACCAGGCTGTGGCGAGGACTCCTCGTTGCCCAATCGAAGCCACTGTCTTCTCCCTCATGACGGAATGTCCTCTTTTGTTCTGATTTCAAACCGTTGATCTCCAATCTGAAAGTGGCCTGCTAATGTCTTTCTACCTGTGGGTGACCAGGGACAGCAAAGCGCATGAAAACTGCTGAAACATGATGGAGAGTTTGTCAGCAGAAGTTTGAAGAAAAATAGTACTCCTAAAAAAGGACCATCATGAGAGAAGCTCCCTCTAACATCACACGTTCTGGATGGTGAATAATGGCTTGAGTTAACTAGCTCTGGAGCACACCCCACCTTGGCACGGCACACAGTGTCGGGGTTGTGAGGAAAGTGGGCACGGGAGGGAGGCTGGAGCCCAGGAGCCGGCTCTCGCCCTCCTCTGCATCCCTCCCTGTCCCCTTCCACTGGAACCATCTCCCCCGAGCTTCTGCTGCCAGCCTCCCTCCTGCCTTCCATTCAGCTCCATCTCCTGCCCAGCTCCTGACAACACAAGATAAAGGATTATACCTCTCTCCTCAAAGTGCACCTCTTCAACCATATCCCCGGGATTGCCATACACGAAGGTCCCTGGTTGCCAGATTGTCTTTCTTTTTTTTTGAGATAAATTCTCACTATGTAGTCTAGGCTGTGCTTAAACTCACTATGGAGGGGCTGGCGAGATGGCTCATGGGCTGGAGAGATGGCTCAGTGGTCTAAAGCACCTACTTGGAACAAGCTTGGCAAAGCACAGGGACCACGGTTCGATCCCCCAGCACCACATGCC
>NW_004524652.1:7722239-7734658 GCF_000260255.1 Octodon degus
GGGCTGAGCTGGCCACACACACACACACACACACACACACACACAATAAATAAATTAAAAAAAAAAAAAAAAAAACTCACTATGGAGCACAGGCTGGCTTTGAACTCCTGGCGATCCTCTTGCCTCAGCCTCCCAAGTGCTAGGATTATGAGTGTGTGCCACCACAGAAGATTGCCAGATTTTCATGAAGAGGATTACGAGATCACTAAAGATACATTACAGTCAGAGCAAATGCAGCTACTATTAATAAGATGATGAGGGTGAGGGCAGTAATGGTGGCGGTGTTGGTAACTGGGTATGAGAAGCCTCAGGCCTCAGAAGATAAGGACGTTGGCTACTCCAGCCCAGGCTGAAGAATACAATATTCAAATATTTTCTTGTAGCCAAGATGAACAGATTTTTCCGTCCTGCCCAAGTTCCCCTCCCAGCTCAGCCTGAAATAAGTACACCTTTGAATCTTGGCCATGGCCGTGAGAACACCGCCCCCTGGCGGCCAGTTGGGACTTTCACCCCACCCCCCACCCCAAGAAGCAGGGGTTGGTGGCACACACCTGTAACCCAGCACCCAGGAGGCTGAGGCAGGAGGATTGTCATGAGCTTGAGGCCACCCTGTGCTACACAGTGAGACCCAGTTTTTAAAAAATGAAAAACAATGACAATAACAAAAAGTATATCCATTAGGAGATAAAGATCCCAAGGAATCACCTAAAAAGGGAAGCAGAAGAGTGAAGGTTCTCCGACTCCTATTGATGTGGTGTCACTGTTTTCTTTCTTTCTTTCATTCATTCGTTCATTCTTTCTTTCTTTCTTCCATCTTTTTGAGACAAGGTTTCACTGTGCAGTTCAGGCTGGCCTTGAATTCACTCTGTAGTCCAGACTGTCTCGAATTTGTAGCCATCCTCCTGCCTCAGCCTCCCGAGTGCTGGGATAACAGGCATCAGGCGCCACTCTGGGTCTTGCCCTAGCTTGGGCTATGACGGATTGTCTGGAAGAACCCCTGAGTGCTGTGTCCTCATGAAACCGAGCTCTTCAGGAAGAGGAGGACAAAAATGAGCCCCATTTTCTTTCCGTCGCCGTGGGCTCGCCTGCACTGGATGTCTCACACACGGGGAACGACGTGCCGCGTGCTCTTTGCTTTTGGCTTCTGTCACCCACTGTGACATTTCCAGGCTCTTCCAGGTGGAGCCCGGGTCAGCACTCCATCCTTTCGCGGCTGAGCACTATTGCACTGCACAGTCGGCCCTTGACCTGAGATGATGGCTGCTTGTGGCAGTTTGATGTCACACTGGTGCTGGAGCAACACACCTGCGGGAGAAGCCACACGGTGAGCTCCCAGTTGGCATCCATTCCCCTTCTCATGATGCTGGGCTGCAGCGATGGGCTGCAGCTCCTGGGAGCCCGAGATCACGAGGCGCACTGGTGGCTACGCTGTGACAGGCTAGCAATAGGTTAGATCCATGAAATGCGTTTTTGTTACAATATTTTCAATGGGTTTATCAGTGTGACCCTGTGGTTAGGTGGAGGGACGTCTGAACCACATCTTGCCAATTCATCATCAGTGTAGAGCTGGTTGGGCTGTTTCCAGCTCCAGGCTCTGAATAGTGCTGCTATGGACTTTTGGATACAAGTATGTGAGTCTCATTTTCAACTTTTTTGGTAAAAATCTAAGAGTGGGATTGCTGGGTCATAAGGTGTAACTTTTTTTCTTGGTACCGGGACTCAAACTCAGGACCCTGTGCTTGCCAGGCAGGCACTTAAGCCACTGAGCTGTCTCCCCAGCCCAAGTGTAACTTTTTGAGACCGGCCAAACGGTTTCCCCCAGCAGTGCACCGTTTTACATTCCCAGCCATGCACCATAGTCCCAGTTTGAAATGACAACCATCAAAAGGCAGGAGGTACCCTCTCCATGGCCTTGATTTGCCGGTCACTAGGGTGCAGCATTAGCATCTTTTACGGACACCTTGGCCATTGGCGGATGTTCTCAGAGAACTGTTCATACAAAGCGCGCTTTCTTTCTTTCTTTCTTTCTTTCTTTCTTTCTTTCTTTCTTTCTTTCTTCTTTCTTTCTTTTTAGAGAAGGTCTCACTGCAGTTCAGGCTGGCCTTGAGCTCACTGTGTAACCCAGCCTGGCCTCAAACTTGAAGAAGTCTTCCTGTCTCAGCCTCCCGAGTGCTGGGATTATAATTGTACACAGCCACCTCTCCTGGCCACTTGTCCGCTTTTGAAATGGGTTGTCTCTTTGTCATTTGAGTTGTAAGAGTGAGGGTTGAAATTTTTAATGGCGTGGTCAGGAAAGACCTACCGGAGGAGATGGCCATTAAGTGAGGATATTAAGGAGAAACAACAAACCTACCCAGGACCTCAAAATATGGGGTCTGAAACAGATCAACAGGATTCCCAGTGTTGAGCCCTCGAGGAAGGACACCTTTACAAGATGCCACAGGGGCCTCACAATGCGATGGGCAGTGGTGGTGGGGAGCTGGCCAGCCTGACCCGGCTACCATATGCCTCCCCCTACTTATGTCCTTAAAAGCATGCTTTACTTACTTACCCCATCCTGAGAGATTAGAGCTTTCATCCAGTGACTGCGGCCAGATTTCTTAACCTCTTCAAAATCAGTGTCCTCATCAGTGCCTCAGGGTTAGGGACAGAATTTGAGATCAGATATGTGTGAGTGGAGAGTGACAGCGTGTGTGTGAACGTCACCCACACATGCGCCAACATGTACCTGTCCAGAATTCCTTTGCTCCTTCTGGTACTGGGATTAAACCTAGGCCCTCATGCACGCTGACCAGGCATTCTGTCACTGAGCAACATCCTCTGCCCTTTTAATTAATTAATTAATTTTGAGACTCCTCCAGGCTGGCCTTGAATTCATAGGCATCGTTCTGCCTCAGCCCTCCAAGTGCTGGGATTACAGGCATGCACCACCATGCCCTGCTGAACTTATTTTTTGAGACCGTCTTGCTAAGTTGCCCAGCCTGGCCTTGAACTTACGATCTTCCTGCCTGGGCCTCCACAGTAGCTGAGATCAGAGGTATGAGCTGCCGCTATGCCCAGCTGCCCTGTTTTTCTACCTCTAGAAAGTGAAAAGATCCAAAAGCTTCAGGCTTGAGACTCCACTCCATTTGTGGCTAGCTCTGTGCTCTTGGTCAAGTCCTTTCCCCTTTCTGTGCCTCAGTTTCCCAGGAGGAATATATCTATTGAAGGACCCTTTCATTATTACAACCATAGGCGGTACCAGTTCTGACCAGCAGAGGGCAGCAGCGCACCAACATGCACTATGAAGCCTGCGCTATATTCTCTGATCCTGGACAAGGAAACTGAAATACAGTAATATTAATGGTATATGCCATTCTTTCCCTAAAAACCTTATTTTGGCCTCAGCACATAGAACAGGATCTCGCTACAGTATGCAGATAAAAAAAATCAGGGCCTCAGAAGTATAAGAAACTTACCAAGTTCACATATAAAGACTTTAACTGGTAATACCACACCTTATATTTAGACTATCTGCATGCTATAGGTCTGGAATGTGCAGTGTCCATAATCCCATGCCTACTTTACCATTCATGAAGTGCTCCAGTAATCCCCAGTGTCAGCATTCTCATCTTACCCTGCCCACTTTACAGGTAGGGAAACTGAGGCTTCAAAATTTTGCCTTTTACCTTAGCACTTTTTAATCAGCCCCATCTCAGAAGCAGTTGGGCGGCCTCCCAGAAGTAGCAGCTTAGTAACCACACAAGTTGGTTTTGTGCAGCTGTTTTTATGTGATAAGAGGTAATGGGTTCTAGTCTCACTATCGGTTCTTTTTTTTTTGGAGGGGTGGGTACTGGGGAGAGAACTCAGGACCTTGTACTTGCCAGGCAAGCACTTATTCTACTGAGCTATCTTCCCAGCCCCTTTGGTTCTTGTTTTGCAAAAGGAACGAAGACCGTTTCTCCATCAAGCATCTGGACCAGTTATTAGCAATTCCTGAGGGAACTGAAATAGCTTTTGATTCACAGTCGTTTTTTTTTTTTTTTTTTTTTGTGTTCGATACAGGGTTTCACGCTGCAGCTTGGACTCACAGAGATCCTCCTATTTTCAGCTTCCCCAGTGGTGGCGTTACAAGTGTGCACCACCATGCCTGGTGACAGTGGCTCTTGAAAGACAGCAGCAGACCACAGCCCTGGCACTCACGCCCCAGTCTCTCCCTTGCTGTTGTGGTTTTCTAATCTATGTGCATAATGTCTTCCATAGACTTCTGGGGTGACTAAGACCACATGATAGGAGTGTGGCTCAGGTGGCTTAAACACTTGAACATGGGGAACTCTTTAATATAACAAGCAAAGTACCAGACGGCTCATGCAGCCCCTCAACAGCTTGAGCAGATTCTGTCCTGCAGTTTTCACCTTCGTTCCGATGCCTTTGCCCTTGAGTGAGTGCCTCTCGTGGCTGCAAGTTGGCAACTGCATTTGCAGACTCACATCCAAGTAAGGCAAAATCCTGAGGACCAGCAAACGGCACCATCTCCCTGCCACTTTATAAAAGGAGCTACCCTCCCCAGGTTTTGTGCTCACTTCTTATTGGCTAGGATAGGTCACATGACTCTGTCTGAGCCAATCACTGGCCAGGGCAATGAGACTGACATGAAGATTTAGATCCAGGGGGTTGTCGGCTAGAAGCCATTTTGTCCTCTAGGTGACCTTTGATTGTCACAGTGTTAGGGGAGGGGTGTGCTGCTGACATTTGCCAGTATGCATGGAGGCCAGGGATGCTGCTGAACACCCCACATGCACAGGACAGTCCCCACAACCTGAGCCTCCTTGTCAACAGTGCTGAGGTTAGAAAGCCTGGGGGCAGACTTGCTGCAGGACTAAGGCAAGGGCTGTCTCCCCGAAGCGCTTGGCCACAAGAGGGAAGGAGGGTACCACGCAAGTGGGGTTCAGAGAATTCGAAAGACAGGAAAGGGATCAGTGTCGTCATAACCCCAGTGCTGTCCATTTAGCTCTAGCTGTCCCCAACACTGCATAGTCCTAGCTGCTGAAGGCCCTGGGGCATAGCTGAGCCAATGCCTGGTCCTGGCTTCATGTTGCTCACAATCTAGCTGCTTAACCAAACTCGCATGGCTTCCGGTTTGGTATTACCGTCTGGATTCGGTTTTTTCCCCCCTCATGGTAGAAAATATTGAAAGGACTAAAGCAGAAAAGGCAGACTTGCCCATAATCCCACCATTCACCACCGCTAACAGGTTTTGTTTATTGTTTTTTGGAGAGGTTGTTTGTTTTCTTTAGCAGGCATCCATTCCTCTCTTCTGATAACAGCATGCAACTCCTTCCTACTCTAAAATCTCAGCTCTTCTTTGGGAGTGCTTAACCCAACCCCTCAGCTACTAGTTGATCACATGACCTGAGTTTGGCCAATCCCTGTGGCCAGTGATGGGTTCACGGGTTAGCATGTGACTAGATCTGGCCAATCAAAACCAAGGAGACTTAATTCCATTTGCTGGGAAGGTTTGGAAAGAGCACTCTTCCCACTGGATTTGAAGCTAATACGATTTGACAGCTGGCAGCTGTCCTGCCATCAGGAGTAGAGTGGCTGCTTGGAAATAAAACCAACTTAGTAAAGCAAGATGGAGAGGGAGTGACAGAGCCCTGAGGACAAGCTTGGGGCTCCTCAGTCTGCTTGTGCTTGAAGTCCATGGCAGCTCTGGATTTTCCAGTTACACGAAGGAGTCAATTACCTTTTTGTTGGTGTTTAAACTAGTTTTAGTTAGCTGTCTTGACTTCTGCAACTATAAGTCCCTTTTTTGCTTTAAGTGACGGAAAAATGTCAGACGTAGAGTCAGGGGGACTTTTCTCTGCCACTACTAACCAGCTATGTCCTTGTGAGTCAAGCATGTCATCTCTTCAGATCAAACTCCCTAAAACGGAAGGAAGAATGCATACACCTAGGGGTGCCGGAATATGTGAACGATCCAGAGCTGATTCCGGCTTATAAATGTGAAAGGAAATGGAACTGTGAGGGATTCTTACCGGAGAGCAGGGAGGACGTTAAGCCCTCCTAGAAAGGCACTTCTAGGCGGGCTGAAAAGGATGGCAGGCTGAAGGGCAATGCAGGCGCTGCAGGAGCTGAGGAGCTGCGTGGGCTTGAGTGTTGGGGCAGGAAGGAAAAAGATCCTGGTCCTTCTGGTCTCCCCTTTCCTTTCCTCTTTGATAAATGTGTGAGACTAAGAAATAGTGCTCTAAGAAAAATAGCATGAACGTGACAGTCGCCGTCAGCCGGTGCTGGCTGCAGGATCAGAGACAAGAGGGAGTGGTGGGACTGTGGTACACTGGCGGTGCATGCTCCGTGGAGCACAGCATCCCATCAACTCCAGCAGCGGATGCCAGGCGGGATGGCCAAGTTTCCTCATTTACCAGGCAGCAGCCCAGATACCTAAAATCTCTTGTGAGAAAAAGAAAAGGGTCCTGCAGCTCCACGCCCTGTCGCAGACTTTCATTCAGCCCTCACAGCAGCCCTGTGACTGGGGGTGGTGAACCCCTCATGCACGTGGGGCAGGCAAGGCAAGGCTGGTGGGCGCCCACAGCCACAAGCCACACTCGGTGTGCTCACTGTGACACTCGCATCAGGGCTGGCTGTGATCATCTCTCCGAAGCCCAAGGCTGTGCAGCAAAGGAGAACACTCGTGCCTAAAGAATGACAGCCTGTCTCTGTCACCCACTGCGTGGCTGCTACTGCCGTTTCTCTTGGGTACTGGGAATTGAACTCAGGGCCTTCCCACTGAACTAAATCCCCAGCCCTTTTGATATTTTATTTTGGAACAGGGTGTCACTAAATTGCCTTCCTCACCTTCCAGGGTGTTGGGATTCGAGGCATATGGCACCACGTCCTGCTGGCTGGTGACTTTCTTTTCTCTTTTTCTGGTGGTTCTGGGGTTGGAATTGAAGCCCTGGATGCCTGGTTAGTGCTGTGCTGCTGAGTTGCATCCCCGGTCTGTGCTGGTGCCTTAATTCTACCTAAAGGAGAGGCATTTGCAATGGCAGCCGTCACTGCAGCCCCTCCGGCCCTGTTGAGTTCGTGCCAAGGCTGCCCTTCCCCAGAGACTTGCACGCAGTCTAGAGCAGCCCTTTTGCTGCCTGGTCTGAGATCCCTCTTACGGGAGCCTTGGGCTCAGGCCTCGTGGGCGGGTGGCTTGGCCAGGAGGTTCCCAGCATGCCTTGGGGCTGAGCCCCGCCCACACCTTGCTTCTGCCCTTTCCCAGGTGTCATTTTAAGACCCTCCTGTTCACTGTGGCGCTCTCCACTCCTTCACAGGTGGGTGATGCTTTTTGGGATCTCTTGCAAGTCTGAGTTCATCAGTCCCAGCTCATCAAAGGACTTCTTTTTGTGGAATGAGACACAGAAGTTTACAGCCATACAAACTCCCAACTGTCTACGTGAGGAAACAGAGTTTTTTCAGTGTTGTGGTTCAGACTCACACTTTGGAATCCGAGGGACCACCCGGGTGGGAGTCCTGCTCACCGGTGACAGTGACCTTTAGAAGCTCCTTCCCCAGCCTGATTCACTTTGCCTGCCTTCTGCGTCGGCCCGGAATGACTCTGCCCCCACCCCAGGTGATGTGTGGCGGTATATGGGGATATCATTTTGTCGCAGCTGGGAAGAAGGGATTGGTTGATACTTGTATCTAATGGACAGAAGAAGCCAAAGATACTGCTAAATCTTCTCCACCGACAAAGATTTATCCAGCCCAAGATGTTCATAGTGCTGAGGCTGAAATATCCTGTCGCAGAGCCATGACAATGGTAGCAGGTGCACCCTGCTGCTGTGAGGAAAAGCCTAGGGAATTGTCTCTTCACGTCAGCCACCACGGCTGCCTGTGTCACCTCCTTGTGAATAAACTCCACACATCGGGGACCGGATGACGCTCCACAAATGTTCTGATTCATTGATGACTGCAGCGTGGAAAATGCTAAGTAGATTGTTATTAATTGTTGAAATATTTATCCGAAGGGTGCACATCAGTGAATCGTAACCATGATTGTCATTGGCAGCAGCCTCGCCGTCTTCCCAGCCCTGGCCCAGGGTGTGGAATGAATGAATGAGGCATGAAGGGTCATGGACTCATGGGGCCCTGATGGATGTGCCTTTGCAGCGGTGCTGGAAGCTTGAGAAGTACGCCTGGTCTTTTGTTTTCTATTTGTGTTGAGAAATTTGGCTCATCTAGGAAATGATTTTAAAGCCCCAAGACCTCTGCCAGCTGAGGAAAGGCCGGAGTTGGGGGCCAAAATTGAAGCTGTGTAGTTAGGGTGCACATCTTGCTCAGCTTTGGCTAAAAAGGAAAACGGGCGAGGCTTTGTGTGGCCTCGCTGCGGAACAAGAGCTGTTTTCAGGGCCCAGGAAGACGCTCTGTCCCATGTTTAATTTCTTCCATCTGTCTGGTATCTGACCTGTGCTGCCCTCTAAGCCATTGCCACACATTGTCTGTGCATGTTCCCATATAAGGTGATCTCTCTCTCTCCCTCCCTCTCTCCCGGTCTCTCTCTCTTTCTCAGGGTTGGAGGGCAGCGGCACTTGTTCCCCCACCCTGGGCTCCCGCCTCTGCCTCCCCTGGCACACTCTGCTGCCCCATGGACGGTGCTGAGCGGGAAGGGGCAGGGGGCTGCCAAAGAATGTGGCAGGTTTATTTTTACTCAGCTGCATTCCTTGCCTGGCCTCCTGGCTCCAGTCGCTTGGGGATGTCACATGCTGATAAGACAGTGGGAGTGGCTGAGATCCCCGGCACAACGCTGCGACACCCCAGGTGTGAGCCACTGCATCATTGTCCTCACGGACTATGGAGTGTGCATAGGGGGGTCCTAAGCAGTGAAGGCAGGGGCTCTGAGGTCCCAGGACCTGCCTGTTCTCACTGCTCTGGGTCTGATTCCCCGAGGACAAATTTGATTCTCCAAGGAACAGTGGCAGGAATCAATATCTGTAACCACTGAGGCCCATACTGGGCAAAAGCCAACATCTGCGGCTAAGTGGTGAGGACCCAGGTGTCAGGGGTGCTTATTAGCTCTGTGACCTTGGGCAAGGTGCCTGACTTCTCTGTCAGTTTTCTTCTCTGTCGAAGGATTATCAATGAAGCCAGGCATAGACACACTTGCCTGTAATCCCAGCACTCTGGAGGCTGAGGCAGGAAGATAGCTACGAGTTCAATGTTAGCCTGGGCTACACAGTCTAGAGTTCAAGGCCAGCCTGAACTGCATAGAGAGCCTGGCCCCTAAAAAAAAAAAAAAAAAAAAAAAAATCAAAGAATTTATTCATTAGTGTCCTGTGTCATGATGAACATCTACTCCACAAGGGCTGGAATTATAGTCTATTTTCTTGTTGCAACAGCAGTTTGACTAGTGCCTGTAGCTGAACACAGTAGGTATTTAGATACGTGTAGAGCACATTAAAATAATACTTTTCAGTGTTCAGCTTTTCAATGTTCAGCACCCAAGAAATGATAGCTGATTCAACAACAACATACTTAATGAGAACTGCTATTTATTAAGCACCTATTACGTATCCAGCCCTGTTACATGTTGCCTGGGCTCACTGCATTTTAAAAAGATGTCGACCAAGACCCACCAAACCGCTCTCGGTATCCTCTGAGAGGCCGTGACCCAAAGTGTGCGCAGTGCAGTGATGGAGAAGGACTGGGACGGTGCCTAGCTTAAGAGGATCAGTAAAGTCCTTGCTGATAAAGAAGTATGTGAGCTGAGCCCTGCATGAGGAGAAGAGCCCAGGCTTGGGGAAGCCTGGCTGAAGAAGGCGGGGCTGCAGAGAGCAGCGCAAAGGCCCTGAGGCCCGGACAGGTCTGGTGTGCTTGCCCTACCCAAGGGAGCCAGGGTTGGGGAGCTGAGACAGAGGCGAGGTCTCCGAGGCCTGTGCCCTGCAGTGGCTGGGACTTCAGGTGCAGAGGGATAAGACGGCTTGAAGGACTTCCTAGGGTGTGGCTGCCACCTCTTCTTCTTTTTTTTTTTTTTTTTTTTTTTCAGTTCAGGCTGGCTTTGAACTCGCTTTGTAGCCCACACTGTTCTCGACCTCACGACGATCCTCCTGCCTCTGCCTTCGAAGTGCTGGGAATACAGGCATGAGCCACAACACTGGGCTAAATCCACCATTTTAAATGGAACAATTCAGTGGCATCTTAGTAATTCACAACATAGTACAACCATCACCTCTATTTCCAGAACACTCTCATCATCCCAAAAGGAAACTCTGTGCCCACTAAGCACTCGCTCTACCTTCCCCCCTTTACCCAGCCACTGGCAACTCCCAATTTTGTGTTTCTGTCCCTGGATTTTCCTAGCCTCCATGGTTCATGTCAGTGGACTCAGACCACGGCACCCCTTTGTGATTGGCTCCTTTCGCTGGGCATAGCATCTTCCGGCTTCAGCACTCGTTTCTTTTTATATCTGCCTTCCACTTTTCCGCCTGTACCCAGTGTGATTTGCTGACCTGCTCACCCCCTCGCCCACTGTGGTGATTCTGTAATTCCATCTACGGCACAGTCGCAGCCTGTGATTTGACGTCACCAACCCAGGAGGATGAAAAGGTTTTGGCAACATGAAGGACAAAACCCATTTATGCCCCGCTGTCCTTGGCCTTTTTCTTGTCATCACCCATCAATCATTTTCTGCATGATTCCGAGTTTCCTGATGGCCCTCCATGCAGCTCCACTGCCGCTTACCCTTAAATACTCCCCCTGAATTCTATAAATACACCGAGCATTCAGCTGGGGAAGAAAAAAAAAAAAGCACTTGAAAGGCATCTGAAATGAAAATACGCTTTTTTCTCTGTCATCAGCCAAGGGTTTTCACTCCATCTTCCCTGCTTTGATAATAGTCAGCCCACCTGGCTAAAGAGAGCGTGCTCCTTGGCAGACCCCAGGAGCAGCGAGAGCGGGACAGCATTTCCTCCCAGCCATGGCAGACAGTCCCTTCCCTCCTGTCTCGGCTGCCGACTCCGGTCCTTTCAGGCTCTGCTAAGCAGGTGTTGAGCCAGTTTAGTGGCTTGGTGAAAATGACCTTGGGATCAAGCGGATCCCAGTTTGAACCTTAGCTCAGCCAGTGGCTGGCTTGGTGACTTGAGTCTTCAGTGAACTCTCTGGGCCTCAGTTATAAAATGGAAAAGCATAAGGTGCTGGTTGGCAAGGCCAAGGTTCTGTGCAGACTTGTTAGCAGTGATGATTGAATGAGATGATGTTAGGTACAGGCGCTGAGGTGACTCCACGCAGTACCCGGAGGGTCAGCTACAAGTGAGGGAGGGAAGAGGTGTGGGCGGGTGGGCTGGCCTCGAAGGCCTCACTGCCCCTCACTGTGGTCAGAGAACCCAACCTATAAAGAATCAGCCTGTGGGGGCCGGGGAGATGGCTCAGTGGAATAAGCGCTTGCCTGGCAAACACAAGGGCCTGAGTTCAATCTCTGGTTCTGCAAAAAAAAAAAAAAAAAAAAAAGAGAATCAGTCTGTGGGCTGGATGTAGTGGCACATGCGTGTAATCCCAGCACTTGCGAGGCTGAGGCAGGAGGATCGTTTTGAGTTTGAGACCAGTCTGGGCTACAAAGAGAGTTCAAGGCCAGCCTAAACTAATAGTGAGACTCTGTCTCAAAAAGAAAAAAGAAAAGAATCAGTATGTGAAACTGGGTGTGGTGGCGCACACCTGTCATCCCAGCATTCAGGAGGCTGAGGCAGAAGGATCCCTGGAAGTTCAAGGACCCCCTGGATTACATAGTGACTTCAAGGCCAGCCTGGCCTACAAAGTGAGACTCTCAAAACAAGACCAAAAGCCTCAACAATAAAAACATAAAGGATCAGTCTGTGTTATGTATATGGACCAGTTCCCCAAGATGAATGCCATTCTCATGTATCACAAATATATACTAAATAACAACACAACGTTCAGTCCCCTCTCTCACTCTGCAGTCTTCTGCCTTCCCTTTGTCTTAGCGGCAGCCCCGCCAGCCAGGTGACCCTCCTTCCCCTTTGGCTCTCTGTTGGGTTTAGCCAATGGGAGAGCAGGGGGGTGTGGTGGGGTTAGATCTAGCCGCCTTCAGAGGCTGCCGGGAGGCTGCCCGCTCCACTCTGTGGCTCTGTCAGGCTTTAGCTGCCTGTTTCCTCCTCTTTCCTCAGGCCCTGGGGCAGCAACGGCTGCTCCCCCTGAACGCTGCCCATACCCAATACACGGTCCTCAGTTAAGCGTTCCTTAGTCACCTAGAGTGTCTCATCTTTTCTCTGGCAGGATGCTAACAGAAGTCACCGATTTCAGGCCACCACTCAGATTTGCAAGACGAGTAGCATTATTTTATAATCTACTGAAATCCAACTCTGAGGCTCTACTGCTAGGTTGGAGAGAAACAGGATCTCATTACAAAGAACACACACACACACACACACACACACACACAC
>NW_004524652.1:7735308-7735843 GCF_000260255.1 Octodon degus
GACATAGTTATGACGGGCCTGCGATCACACTGGCCACGTCCTTCATTCCAGTCCATATAGACAGCCAAGGCACCGGCCTGAGCTGCACATCATTTTGGCTGCTCTGTATTGTCCATCCGTCTCATCAGTGATTTCTGTTCTTTGAAAACCATCATCCATTTACAAGTGCAATCTCTATTTTAAACAAAATAAAACTATGTCACAAAGATGTAGTACCAGACATGCATTTTATAAATCCTCTGGAATCTCATCCATTTAGTTGAATCCATCATGTTATTTTTTTTAAGTGTGTGTGTGGGGGGTCTTCACTATGTAGCTCAGATTGGCTTTGAACTCACAGGGATCGTCCTGCCTCAGCCTCCCAAGGGTTGGGATTACAGGCATGTGCCACCATGCCAGGCTTTCTTTTTACCTTATAAGAAAGCACATTCAGCTACCAAACATACCTGCAAGTTTAAATTGAAAAAAAAAAAAAAAAGTTAAAATGCCAGATCAGAGACAACACAGGATATCTGCAAACCTCCATTTGGGTTAC
>NW_004524652.1:7738248-7739051 GCF_000260255.1 Octodon degus
GAGTCAGGATGAAAGGTCTAAATTTAATACCGAAAACAGAAAATTGGCTTGGCTTCCCTGTCCTCAGCACAGGAAAGTTCTTGTTTGGAAGTTCTGGGATGAGAAGGGGTGGGGGAGAGACACAGTGTCTATAGCACCCTCAGATTTCCATGGGGACCAGGGAGTGGGGCGCAGGCATGGAGGGTCTACCGTAATCCCAGGACCTCTCTTGGCCCACGACGGAGACCTGCTTTAGGGCTGCGGTCTGCTGGAAGGAAATCAAGGAGGTTGTCTTTGATACAGATCCTCCGTTCAATCAGGAGCTGCGCACTTCTTCCTCTTCTAGTTTTCTTTAAGCAGCCTTCAAGGAGTAGCCACAAAGTATGGGGCACCTGCTCTTACTGCATGGCATCTCTACCTCCTGTAACAAATGTGGCCTTCCTCATTCAGTCTTCTGCTATGACCATCAGAGTCACAGCGATTGATTCAAGAATGGTCTGACATGTTTTGGGCCAATGAGCGTTGGCCCTGCAATTTCCTGAGACAATTGGAGAAAAGATTCTACTTTCATAGGGGTTGCCGAACTGACAGAATGTAAACCTGCTGTGCCTAGCAGCTCCATGCGGAGGAAGCTTGCCTGGCATGGCCCGTAGAATCTTTGTCCTTAGTGTTTACCTATCTCTGTAAATATGCTAAAAAGTCATTGAATTATACACTGAACGGGATGAGTTATACACATGTGAATTGTATCTCAATAAAGCAGCTAAAAAGGAAAGTGGAAGGCTGGGGATATAGCTCAGCAGCATAGCACTTGTCTGGTAAGC
>NW_004524652.1:7739346-7750718 GCF_000260255.1 Octodon degus
GTCAAAACCAGCATGAATTACCTAAGAGACACTATTTCAAACACACAATAAATACATATTAAATAGAGTTCAGCCTAAAGGCATCATGGGGTACTTACATAGAAGACTCCACATAACCTCCAAGGGACAGTGAGTTGTGATGAAACTCTCTGTGGTGTGGTCGCGTGTGCGTGATACTGTCTCAGCACTCAGGTGGCCAAAGCAGGTGGAGCACCATGAGTTTGAGGCCAGCCTAGGCTACACAGAGAGTTCAAGGCCATCCCGAACTACATAGTGAGACCCCGTCTCAGCAAAACAAAACAGCAATGCCTCCCCATTGTGAAATATTGTTGAGATTTCCTCACAGAGCTCTCAGTGACTCTACCCAACTTTTTACCTTCATGGAATCCCAAGATGGTAGCAAAAAGGGGCCCTGTCTCTGCATCTCCATCTCTGTCTCTGTATCTCTGCCTCTGCCTCTTTCTCTCTGTCCCTACTTGTACTATGAACTTGTCAACATAGGCACCCCAAGAAGCGTGCTGACTGTCCCTCCCTTTCTCCTCGATGTTTCGAGAGCCACCGTAGTAAGCACAACATCCATCCCAGGTTAGTGCAAAGAGTGGATTCCCTCACCTCATGGACTTCACAAGGGTGACAGGCTTCTAACTACCCAGCACAGTGTACATGCAACAGGTGGAGGAGGAGCTGGGAGGACCAGGAAAGCACAGTATCTTCCATGGCCTTTATTCACAGCTTTCATAGAAGGAGCAAATCTAACTGCCTCATTTGAAACAAACAAATAAACAGGGCCAGGAGATGGCTCAGTGGAATAAGCACTTGCCTGGCAAGCGCAGTGGCCTGAGTTCAATCCTTGGTTCCGCAAAAACAAAAAACAAATAAACAAAAAAAGGTGAAAGGTCTTCGAAGTTTCCAGTACCAGCCACTGCTCTGACTGCTGCCCCTGTATCTACTCACTCAATCCTTGCGTGGGCTTCGGTAGGAGGTGCTACTGTAGCCATGCTTTGAGATGAGAATGCTCAGAGCTGTGAGGAAAACTCTCAGCAGACCCAGCATTTGACCCTGGGAAGCCAGGAGGCCTCCTAAGACCCTTGATGGAATCAACTCATTGCCCAATGTCTGTACAGTCTGGTATTGTTTCTCCCAGATTATTTTAACTAACTTTTAAGTATATAACTATTGACTTCTCCACCTGGTTTCGAGCATCAAGGAGCTGGGAAAAGTTTCAGCCTCTCCAAGCGGCCAGGGTATAGCAGCCAGCAATCAGATTGATCTTGGAATGCGCTGCTCCTTCTGCCTGAAAAGTTCTTTTTTCCTGTTTGATTATTGAACCTTACACGCTGCTGTATCAGAAGCATGCTTTCCTGGTAGTATGGCTCCTTCGCCTCTTCAGATAAACTTGGAGCCTTTATCTATGCTTTGTCATCATTGGATTCTTTTATTATAGCATTTATCTCAGTCCTGGCTCTTTTTAATCATCTTCCAGGACTGGACAATCAGTTCCAGGAGTGTAGCAGCCAGGTTAAGTCCTGCCCTCCACTGCAGTCTCAGCAGTCAGCATGGCGCCTGGCAAGCAAGAAATGCCTAATAGCTGAGCACGGTGGCACGGGCCTGTAACCCCAGCACCTGAGGGACTGAGGCAGGAGGATCGCTGTGAACGCGAGGCCAGCCTGGGCTATGTAGTAAGACCCTGTCTCAAAAAACTAAGCCAAACAATAAAAAATAAATAAATAAAAATAAAAAACCAAGCAAAACAAACAGAAACGCCTAGTATTATAAATCATTACATTTGGGTTGTTGTAACTCTGGTGATGTTAATCTGCAGCTGGTTTTTCCTAAGGTGTCTGAGCAGTACACTCTCCTTTCAGGGTCAAAAGAATATGATTTTTTGTTTACTTGTTTTCTTTTCATTGCCACCTGATATCACCAATTATAGTGATCTCTAGTCTAATAAGGATAGGCCCAAAATGCTATTCACCAAGACCTCCCCCAAACCAGAGGGGGAGGCCCATGTTTGGTGAATGAATGAATGAATGAATCAATGAATGAAAAAGCATGCACATTTTGCAACAGTTAATCATGTAGAGTATTTCATAAATTGCAGCTGCTGGACAGACATTCCGGAAGGTAACTGTCTTGCATCTAAGTCAGGGTCAAAGGCCCAATAGCTCAGGGCTCTAAAAGGGGTCAGTGCCATTTTGGTCTCTGTCTCAGCGAACTTCCAAACTTCATCAGTGATGTGGGCACAATGACCTTATTGCAAACTGTTCAGTGTACGACCTCTATAAAGACAAGGATGACATTTAATATATTTCTTTATGTGCTCAAAGATAGCCTCTCAGAGGCCAAGTGGAGCTTTAAGTCGTTTACTTTTTTCTTTTCTTGCTCTCAGCATATTAAACAAATTACTGTATTAAAAAAAATTAATTCCCACTACAGGCAACGTGGCCCAATAATGTGACACAGAAGCTGAAGCCTCGATGATGAATGTGTCTCCTTTTAATCCTGCCAGACTCTCAGACTCTCTCCAACTGTTCCTATGCATAACCTACTTTGGAGATACTTACATCAAAAACCTAAATTTGAAGCCTGGGCCACATGCTTCTTCATCTGAAGCCCCAAAGGCCCTGCCTTAAACAAAGAAGTCATTGCCGGTGTTTGGTGAATGAATGAATGAATGAATGAAAAAGAAAATTTTACATTTTGCAGCGGTTAATTATGTAAAGCATTTTGCAAATTGCAACTGCGGGACAGACATTCCGGAAGGTAACTGTCTCGCATCAAAGCCGGGGTCATCGGCCCAACAAACAGCTCGGAGCTCTGAAAGAGGTCAGATCCCGGGGCTCTAGCCTGAGCGCGGGCGGATCCTCAATTAGGGCCCCGCCCCCAGAGCGCGCCCGCGCCCAACTACCGGAAGTGACGTATCGCCGCAGCCTAGCAACCGAGGAGCTCGTCCTTAGGAACGAGCTAGAGCGCGGTTGCCTCCTGGGTGGGGGTGGGGAAGTGATTTCTCGGGGAGAATTTGAGGTAACCTCGCCAACTCGCGGTCGGAAGCTCCCCCAAACCCTGAAATAGGAGCGAACTCCGGCCCCCGCACGGCCCAGAGCTGCGCGAGGAGGGGGCGTAGCGGGTCAGGCCCACGTCACGGGGTCGGCTGCTAGTGGGCCAGGCCGGGATGCGGGCCGAGCCCCTGTGAGATGGGCGCTCGCGCAGCCCGGAGCAGCCCCCGGCCAGTGGCCTAGTTGGGATCCCCGAGTTCCCCCTCCTCCATCCCCGGGCTCAGGACTTTTTCTGGAACTCCCAGCAGGCTGCGGGTCAGCGTTTGGGCCAGCCTGGGACCAGGGCAGCGTCGGTGCTGTGCCGAGTTGTGCCAGATAAGACGCACGTCCTGGTTTTAATCCCCCCCCTCAGCCCTCTCGGGTGGTTATGTGGGTGAGTGCTTGTGCATTAGCGTGGCCACGGGGCGCTGCGAGAGGAAGAGTAATTGCTTTTGCTAATTTTGGAGCGCAGAGCCCGCTGGGCACGGGCAGCCTACCTGGTGCAGAGCATCCTGGTCCTCGGCGGGGACCGTTGGGAAGCTGGTGGCCGACCGGGGGTGGGGGAAACCCAGCAAATCTCTTTTTCCCTTCCTAGGAACGTTTTACTCGTGTATCTAGGTTTTTGTTTTGGGGGCGTTTTTGTTGCTGTTGTTATTGTTACAGAAAGAGGTGGGAAAGTAGATTGATAATTTCTGAATCATTTAATTAATGTGTGGGAAGGTTATGACGTGGACTTTTCCTTAAAATGCTTTTAATAGTGGAAGACTTGCACCTTCAATGTGGATTTTTAAAAACTTGTGTTAAAAATTTTCATTTACGGTTTAAAGGAAAGCTCAGCTTTGTAAACGACTGGTTTTATCCTGTCCTTTTTTGATTTACCTTTTTACAGTTTTAATTATTCACTCATAATTTTATCATCGTTATAGAGAAATGATAATATCTTTACATTTTGATGTTTTTTTTATATCCAGTTCCACACACCCAATTTAAAAAAAAAAAAAACCCAAACATTTCGAAGCAAGATGTTTGTCACTTGAGCTTGTAAAGTAAAATGTCATCTATCCATTTTGTGGTTTTTAGGGTTGGGCACTGAAATAAATTTGTTCCTTTTTTTTTTTTTTTTTTTTGACTTTTTATTTTTAATTCTTCAGTTAAAGCAGTGTCTGGTGTTAAAGCTGTTTCTGGACCTAAGAAATCAGATATTTAATTTGTAAAACAGGATCTTTCTTTCCACCAGAGCCTGATTTCCTTTAGACCAAAGTTTCCATTTCTCTGGCTTTAGGCCTAAGAATGAATTGAGTCAGTTTAGTGGAAAAATCACTGCTTTAGACCCTTCTTGGACCCTGAAGTTCCCTTGCCAAAGAGGAACTTGAATTGTTCGTGACCAGGGGCCGGAAAGATGGTTGAAATTTGCTCTTTTGGGATGTAGGGAGAGAAGTCATTCTTGACAGAGAAAATAGCATTAATTGAAGGGAGCAGTGATTATTTTGGTGGCTGGAATTTGAAAGGGTCAATGGTGACAGTTTGGAAATAAGGAAAAATTAGAGCTAGATTACAAAGTAGGAAAATGCAAGACGTTTGAACTTTATTTTGTATGCAGTAACAAGACTACAAGTGAGTTGGAAAGGGGAGCGGTGTAGACCAGAAGGCTGAAGACTCCCTTCCTCACTGAAGCCAAAAGGAAGTGAAGGCCTGTGTGCAGTAGGGTGGCAGAGCCCTTGCCTGTGTGCTAAGTTGCTAACAGAAACAAGAGTGCTTGGTGAAAACCAAAACAGCAGGCAAGCGTGCAGTCCCTGTGTAGCTTCTGTCTCGGGCCAGGCGTCAGTGTGAGCCCAGGTTTTCCAGCTCTGATTTTCAAGAGAGCTCAGATATCTAGATTTTATTTTAAAAATGTTCAGTGTTTTAAATGTGAACTGCTAATTAGAAATCAAAGTAGAGGCATGTTTGCAGACTTAATGTTTAACCCCTGGATAGAAATTATGGAGCTGAAGCAGGGTGTGGTAGCTCACACCTGTAATCCCAGCACTGGAGGCAAAGGCAGGAGGATTGCTGCCAGTTCGGGACCAGCCTGAGCTACATAGTGAGCTCAAGGCCAGCCTCAGTTGCATGTGAAACACTGTCTCAAAAAGAAAAAGAAAAATTATGGAGCTAAATTGGAGAACCATTAGTGTAAATAGGATATATTCCTCATTTCCTGTGTTAATTCGGGTGATTGCTGTTGCAGTTGAAGTACATACACAAATTTTTGATATTAAATTTAAATAGTATATACTGAAGCTTTTATAACAAAATCTTCACACTCTGATTCCTTCCTTCCGTACCAGATCAAACTCAGGACCTTGTACTTGCCAGGCAAGCACTTATTCTACTGAGCTATTTCCTTGGCCCACTCTGATCTTTTTCTTTCTTTTTTCTTTTCTTTCTTTTTTTTTTTGGCAGAACCGGGGATTGAACTCAGGCTCTTGCGCTTGCCTGGGAAGTGCTTGTTCCACTGAGCCATCTTTCCGGCCCCCTGATCTCTTTCAAGTGGCCTTTTCATAGCATTTTATGTACCATGCAGAATTGCACCTTTCATGCCTATTTCTATGAACTTAATTCTGATTTTTCCCCAGAACTTTTGCTACCAATATTGAGGATTTTTTGTGTCTGTTTATATTCCCTAGTTTTAAGTCATAAAACCTAATTATGAGTGACCAAATCAAATTCATTGTGGACAATCTCAATAAGGAGCCTTTTAAGAAGAACTATAATTTAATCACTTTTGATTCCCTGGAACCGATGCAATTATTACAAGTTCTTAATGATGTTCTGGCTGAGATTGACCCAAAGGTAAGAGTTTTCTCTTTGTAATTAAGAAGGTGGCAGGACAACCAGTTTCTTCTGTTTTTAAATAGCTGTATGCCTTTCCAAAATTACTTAACTTCTCTGGGTCTTATTTGCCATGTTTATCAGGTGATAGTAAATGATCTTGAAGGTTTTTCTGCTAACCCAAAACTTAAGTTCTCAACTTGTACTTTATTTAGAAATTAGTTCTCTACTTCCAGACATAAACAGATTTGATCCCTAGTGAAAAAGCTTTCATGAAAGATTTTATGATATTGCAAGTTAGCTCATGTCTCTCATGTACTGGCTCACCAGCGGGAGACTTTTTCTGAAGGCTAACAGTCTTAATATGAGTCCTGATCTGCCTTGTGCATTCCCTCACTTGGAATCTGGGGCCACCATGCTTAATCTGTCTTATGAAGAGACCATTGTGCCTGTTAGGCCCAAGAAAAACAATTTTGTCAGTGAGCTTAAATATTGTTCTTTGTTAGATATACAACAATGACATACTTTTCAATTTCTTTATTTGTTAGCAAGTTGTTGATATCAGAGAGGAGATGCCAGAACAGACAGCCAAACGGATGCTGAGCCTTCTTGGGATCCTTAAATACAAACCTCCAGGAAACGCCGCAGACATGTAAGAGTCTGTTCACGTATTGCCTTCTGAAAAGGGTGCTTAATCAAGTGTGCTGGTGCAAGCCTATAATCCTGGCTACTCTTACTTGGGAGACTGAGGCAGAAGGATTGCAGGTTCCAGGCTAGCCTGAGCAATTTAGCAAAACTGTACCTCAAAGGGAAAAAAAAAAAAAAAAAAAATGGAAAAGGTCTGGGGATATAGCTCAACCTTTCTTGGGTTTAATCCCTAGCATTACAAAACCCAGCAAGAACAAAAAAGCATGTTATCCTGGCCAACCTTCATCTGCTACAGTCAGGCTTTTTAGGCTATACCTGATCTCCCTGATTCGATGGCCTCAGGATATTGGTGAATTTCAGTCTCAAGCCAGACTTGGTGGCACACACTTTAATCTCGGGAGGTGGAGGCAAGAGGATTGCTGGGAGTTGGAGCATCCCAGGTTGTAGTAAATTCAAGGCCAGCCTGGACTATAGTGAGACTTTTAACTCAGACAAACAAAGACAGAGGAAACAAAATTCAACCTTTTTACTGCTTTGCCATGCATAAGTCTTAAGTGGCTCCGTTCTTGCCCCTAACCAAGAATGTTAAATGCTGTTTTATTGTATATTTCTGTCATACTAGATAAACACAATTTTATCACTGCCCAGTTACATACTAAGGCTGCCTGTGCCGATGAATGCTTTCTGTGCCGCTGCCTTGGATACCACAAAGATGTATTAAGGGCCTACTTTTCTGATTTTCTACTTAATGTAAGATTGACTGAAGAATAGCTTTGGGTCTGTCTTTTAAAAATGGTTTTAGGGGGCCGGGGAGATGGCTCAGGAGGACAAGCGCTTCTCTGGCAAGCACAAGGGTCTGAGTTCAATCCCTGGATCTACCAAAAAAAAAAAAAAAAAATTGGTTTTAGGAAGCCGTCAGGACATTGTAAATCCTATTTTGAGCAAAGACTGTCTCTTTTCCAGCTCCACTGATCAGTGTGCACATATGTGTGTGTGCGTGTGTTTCTTTCCTCAGGAGCCCCTTCCGCCAGGGCTTGGTGATTGGAAGCAAACCTGTAGTTTACCCAGTACTCCACTGGCTTCTTCAGAGGACTAATGAGCTGAAGAAACGAGCATATTTAGCCCGTTTTTTAATAAAACTTGAGGTACCAAGTGAGTTTCTTCAGGATGAAATTGTGACTGACACCAACAAACAGGTACACCATGTATAAATGGCATTTTGAAACCACCTGTAATGGATTGCAAGGCGAACACATTCAAATACACGTTCATCTCCCTTTAATTGCTGTGTCTTATTCCAGGTGACCCCAGAAGGTAAAAACAGTCTCAACTTATGGTTAACTGTAGTCAAATCTTCAAATAATGACTCTTGCGCAGAAGTACCACTTTAGTCCCAGGAGTGTGTGTGTGGGACTAGACACCCTGAAATTAGAGTAGTTTTTTGCTTAGCAGTTGTGGGCAGGTAAGATCCGGGGCTTGAGGCTGTGGAGCACTTTGCTGATCAGTAAAGTGACTGAATGGTTTGTCATCCAGGTTAGAGAAAAGCGGTCTGCCATGCGTAATGCAGCACCGCCCTGGGCCAGTTGGAACCTGTGAGCCCTGTGAGAAAGAGGGCAAAGAAGCCAGGCTTGCAGCCTTGAATTGGACAGAAATGGGTCTGGGAGTTTGAGGTGTCAGTACACTTTTTTCACTAGAGTTACAGAAACGTTTTTGTGTGTCGTCGTGTGCCCCTCGTGCAGGTTGCTGCTCCTCCTGCTGTAACTCAGGGACTGCCCCCCCCCCCCCCCCGCCCGGTACTGGAGATTGAACTCAGGACCTTGTGCTTGCCAGGCAGGTGCTTGTGCTGAGCTGTTTCCCCGGCCCAACATTGGGGTTTGACCTAAAGTCTTAAAACTCCTGGTTGCTAAGGATTCTGCCTTATCTGACTCCAGGTCCTGGAGTCTCAGACACATTGCTAGTCAGACTGCAGAAAGAGAGAAACCAGGCTTAGAGTTTTAAAAACTGATTAAAAAAAGACACCTCTGGCTAATGTTTTATACTTTATTCCATAGCACTTACACTCGTATGTGTGAATTTGTTGTGAGTTTTTGTTCCGTTTTGTGTTTTGAGAAAGTACCACTTTCTCAAAATTTTTGTCTCCCAATCAAACAAAGAATTTTTGTTCTTGCGATCAAACCGGAATGTCACAAATGCTAGGTATGTATTCAACCCTTGAGCCAAACTCCAGACCAAAAATATTGTTCTTAAAAAAAAAAAAAGCTGGGTGTGGTGGCACACGCCTGTAATCCCAGCACTTGCGTGGCTGAGGCTGGATGATGCTTGTGAGTTCAAGGCTAGCCTCAAAAAAAGCAAGACACTATCTAAAAACAAAAAAAGTGAAGCTGTGATTTCTTACATTAGGTGACTATTGAAAATGTATATGGCTTATGCATTGTGCTAGGCTCTAGGGGTGCAAGGGCACAGGCAGTGAATATGATTCTTACCTTTTGGATCTCACTGTCTAAAGGAGCGAGATATACAAGTTGCTACCTTGGTAGGTACGAGGCCAGAAAAGGCTTCTCTGAGAATAGTGATATCTGTGGTGAGGCCTGTAGGGTGAACTGGAAATACCCAGGCTAAGGTAGGGAGTCTCTGAGTGTCCTCAGATGGGAGAGGATGTGTCAGCTGGAGGAAGAGCACGGAGTGTTCCAGGGGCTGAGGGAAGACGGACAGAGCTGAGTGCAGAGTATGAGGGGAAGGGTGACTAGAAGTGAAACTGGAGCATGTTTGCTGGACACATCGCACAGATCCACTGTTTTGTGGCCTGTATAAAAGTTTAAGGACGTGTTTTTAATGCTGTTCTTCTTATGATTAAGTGATTTAAGTAAGTACTGTAAAGTTAATAAATAACCTGGTTAAGAAAACTGTACTGGATCTAGTCACGCATTTATAATTTATTAACTTACTCTTTTAGTATGAAGAATTGATGGAAGTCTTTAAAACTTTGCATAAAGAATGTGAACAACTCAAGACATCTGGATTTTCTACAGCAGAAATAAGAAGGGTAAAGAATAGAGAACAATAATTCAAAAAAAAAAAAAAAAAGAAAAGAAAAGAAAACAGTCTTCCTGGACTTGAGTTGTTTTGTTTTGTCTTGTTTTTAAAATGTTTTGGGTACTAGAAATTAAACTGAGGACCTCTGCTTGCCGGGCAGGCCTGTGCCGCTGAGCGCATATTCTACTGAGCTATCTCCCCAGCTCCCTTAGTTTTTTTTTTTTTTTTTTTTGTGGAACCGGGGATTGAACTCAGGCCTTTGCGCTTGCCAGGGAAACGCTTATTCCACTGAGCCATCTCCCCAGGCCCCTCCCTTAGTTTTTTATTGAAGAGATTAATGATACCAGTGAAAATTTGCAGTGAGTTGTATACAGACCACTAGTGGGGACTGAAAAATATTACATTTTGAGTCTTTATCTGATATATATACTTCAAATATGATACAGAAAAGAAGAAAATCATTTTACAGGATTTGGAATCACATAAACATTTATGTCTTGCTTTTAAATTATTTTTTGAATATATTCTCATTGTTATCTTTTTACAAAAATTGTTTTACTCACCAAATTCCATAGTATAGATATGAGGTATGACTGAAAACTATGATTAATATTTAAGTTAAAAAAAAAAAAAAACAACTTTAAGGGCTGGCCAAATAGCTCAGTGGATTAAAGCACCTGCAAGCATCCCTGGGCCTGCTGTGCTAGCCCAGCCCCCTGGACACTCTGAGATGGCAACTGAGACTGGGCGTGGTGGCGCACACCTGTAATCCTAGCTCTTGGGAGCCTGTAAACAGGCGGAGCTCTACTAGTCTGATCTAGTAGTGAGACCCTGAACACCCTAAAATAACAAACAAACAAAACAAAAAAAACACCTTTTAGTAAAGGCCACGTTATCCCTAATCTCTCAAAATGCCCCGTCTTGCTTCAAACATTTACCACTCTTGTCATTTTCCAAAGTGTTCTGGAAGTCTCCTCATGTATTTGGTTGTACTGTCAGGGCTGCTGGCTGGCCTGAAATCAACTCAAAATGTTTACCTTTTATGGTTATTTTGACTTTGGGGAAGAGGCGAGGGTCACAGCTAGCAGAGCTGCTGCGTAAGGTGGCTGGAGATCATATTTTTATGTACCTGCCGTTTTGCTCCGTGGTACTTTGGCAACAGCATTCTGTATTCTTTTTAAATTTTATTTATTTATTTTTGAGATAGGAATTCACTATGTAGCCCAGGCTGGCCCTGAACATCCTTCTGCCTCAGCCTTCTGCATACCGACTGAGCTTACAGGTGTGTACACCACACGCAGCCAGCACTGCTGTTTTTGATCACACCTGATAAAGACATGAAAGAGGACTTCAAGAGCTGCTTTAGAAAGTGGCAAAAATGATAAAATAAGTCTGCTTGAAATGAGGGGGAATATATTGAGGGCAATTAGTGGCAGTATGCCTTTCACTATAATCCTCAAATATTTTCCATGCATCTTGATCACACCTCATAGTTCAAATATTTTTCATTTTTTGTTTTTATTTCATTATCTATTATAGATAATGCTGTGATTATCATGGATATACATATTAGCATATATCTGATTGTTTCCTTAGGATAAATTTTTAGAAATATCAATTGCTAGGGCTGGCCAAATAGCTCAGTAGATTAAAGCGCCTGCTTAGGCAGAGCGCAACGGCTGGGGTTCGGTCCCCCGTGTGCCATGCCAGCTGTGCCCCAGTGCCTGCTGAGATGGTGATTGAGACTGAGTGTGGTGGCACACACCTGTAATCCCAGCCTGTGGAAGGCTGAATACAGGTGGATCACTACGAGTCTGATCTATGTTGTGAAACCCTGTAAGACCCTGT
>NW_004524652.1:7751528-7755898 GCF_000260255.1 Octodon degus
GAAGTGGAAGATGAACTGAGATCTAATAGAAGAGGAAAACAGGAAGTAGATAGCTAGAGGAGGGAAGGAGAGCAGTGCGCAGCTTGCGTACCCATAGTGTCCCGCAAGTAAATCAAAATGATAAATGAACTGAGAGCCTGTGTTTTTTTTGTTTTTTGGGGTTTTTTTTGGCAGGACCGGGGATTGAACTCAGGCCCTTGCACTTGCCAGGGAAGCGCCTATTCTACTAAGTGAGAGTTTGTATTTTAATTTCATTTACTGTTACCAAAGTATTATTATTTTTTTTTTTTTTGGCGGAACCAGGGATTGAACTCGGGTCCTTGCGCTCACCAGGCAAGTGCTTATTTTACTGAGCCATTTCCCCGGCCCCACCAGAGTATTCTTAAATATATTGTTTGTAATAAATTTTATTTTGTTTTAGTTAATTAATTAATTTTGAGACAGGGTCTCTCTAAGCAGCACAGGCTGGTCTCAAACTCATGGTAATTCTCCTGCCTCAGCCTACTGAGTGCTTGGATTACAGCTGTGTATCATCACACCCAGCTGCAGTAAATTTTGTTTACTTTTTGTTTTTTGAGATAGTCTCACTATGTAGCCCAGGCTATCCTTGAACTTGAGGCAATCCTCTTACCTCAGCCTCCCAAATGCTGGGATCACAGATGTGTGCCACCATACCTGGCTGTAGAAAAAAAATTATTTTTATTTTTATTTTTTTGTATTATAGGGAAGGGTCTACAGGGTGTTCAGGGTCTCACTGCTAGATTGAACTCATAGTGATCCACCTGTTTACAGCCTCCCAAGTGCTGGGATTAGAGGCACGCACCACCATACCCAGTCTTAATTGCTGGCTCAGTGCGCCCCAGGGGCAAGGCCAGCATAGCTGCTTGCAGGCACTTTAATCCACTGAGCTATTTGGCCAGCCCTTGTAGTAAATTTTATTTTTATTTTTTTGTTTTTGGCACTGAGAATTGAATTCAAGACCTCGTACTTGCCAGGCAGGCACTTAAGCCATTGAGCTATCTCCCTGGCCCCATAATAAATTCTAAAAAGATGATTAAGAAGCAGTTTCCTTTAGAGTTCTCCCTACTTGTCCAGAGTAGCTATCATCGCTTCTTCCTTCCCCACTGTCAAATAAATTGTCTGTTTTTGGTCTTTTTTTATTTAAGAAAAAAAAGGTGATTAAAAAGTAGAAAATAATTCTTCATAGCCCCATGCTCTAGTGATAACTAAGATTAACTCTTAGTAAATATATGTAAATCTTTTTCTTGGTGTTATATTATATATAAATGTTGTAATTTGCTTCTTACAAGAAATGTGTTGTGAATTTTCCTTGTGTTATTAAACATTTTTCATAATTTTTAAATGACTGTCATTGTGTTATGCTATAGTTTATTTAACAATCCTCAGACATTTAGAGTGTTTCAAATTTTAGATTTAATTGACATCAGTGAGATTCTGTATAGAGAAATCTGTGACTGTTCATGAATATTTTATTAGACAGATCTTCCAACGTGGAATTACTGAGCTAGATGGGATTTGTACTTATCCTAAGACTTCTTAGATTATTCTTGAATATAGTGGTACAACTAAGAAGAGAGAGTGCCAGTTTACCCAAATTCTGCCACTTTTGACTACCATGTACATTTTACCTTTGGAGTCACTACTTTTTTTTTTTAGGTTTAGGGAGGATTTTGTTTTCATTTAATATATCATGGAACTAGTTAAAAGTAAGATAAGGGCTGGTGAGATAGCTCAGTAGACTAAGCGCCAGCCTGGCAAGTGACAAGTGCAAGGTCCTAAATTTGGTCCCCGGTACCAAGAAAAAAACCATAATTTATTTTTAAAATCTTTATTTTCAGGAGAGAACTGGTTAATTGGCAAAACTGGATACAGATTTGTCTTGAAAACATCATATCCTTAAAAGTAATTTTGATGCGAAATTGGCAGGCTATAGGGCTGGCATTTAACAGAGCAGATGGGGTGTTGGCAGCTGCTGTTCATGCATTTAGACCTGCACACTTTCCATTATAGAAGAGTGTTGAAAAATCCTGTGCCCATATTTGGAGTCAGAACACAAATGTGCTGGTTGGCAGCATTACCTTGCTGCGTTATAACCTGCTTTAGTTACTTCTCTACATGAACTGCCAAAAAAATTACCCTGCATAAAGAACCCTGGGGGAAAAATAGACATGCCCTTTATCCCAAAGAGAGATCTTTGTTCCTTAGTGCTCTGGTTATAAATGATGAAAATAGTACATGCCTAGCAATAGAAAACCCTTATCTGAATCCTACAGACTAAGAATACTTTTAATATTTTCTTTTTAGGATATCAGTGCAATGGAAGAAGAAAAGGATCAGCTCATTAAGAGAGTTGAACGTTTGAAAAAAAGGGTAAGGCAAGAATTAGCACCTTTGGGCTGGCCAGATAGCTCAGCTGGCTAAAGCGTCTGCTTAGGCAGACACAGTGACCCACAACCAACATACCCAGTGGTGAGCCGTAGCGGCCCCGCCCCTGGGGCACGCTGAGACAGAGACTGGGTGCGGTGGCGCTTGCCTGTAATCCAGTGCTTGAGAGTCTGAAGACAGGAGGATCACTAGAGTCTGATCTGTGTAGTGAGATCCTGTAGACTCTGTACTAAACACATTTTTAAAAAAAGAATGAGCGCTGTAGTGAATGGCAATGCCATCCTGCACTTGCTGGATCTCATCTGATCTCAGAGGCTAAGCAGGGTCAGGCCTGGTTAGTAATTGGACAGAAGAATTAGCACTGTAGACTTTGGCCCTGCATCCAGGGACTGGCAAAGACTTAGGAATGCAAATAAAGATTAAGCCAGGCATGGGTGTCCATCTGAGGATGGACTCAAATAACATTGAGAGAAAGGGAATCTCCCTAGGCAGTAGCCCAACACCTTCCAGGACTTGAAGTCTCGATCTTCGCTGTCGTCTCTGGAGAGTACTGTTTACCACGAGGAAATGAGAAGTGGATGTCTGAGTCATGTGCTAATTTCTTTCTCTGACAGTAACATGTACTGCCTATTCCCTTGCTGTAGGTGGAGACAGTTCCGAATCACCAGCAGATGCTTAAAATAGCAAGGCAACTTCGAGTTGAAAAAGAGAGAGAAGAATCTCTTGCACAACACAAACAGGAGCAAAAGAATCAGGTATTCACATATACTTCGTATTCACGGGATGAATAAAATAGCTCATTCTGATCATTCAGATATGAAGAACAAGAATTTTAGAATTACAGAATTTCACATTTTCCTTTGTTAGCGCAATACTCTTAAAAGCGTTGTATGGCCCCAGTAGCATCCACAGCGTCTCCCTTTGGGTTCTATGCTCTGTGTGCACCTATCTATAGTCTCTCTTTGGATTATGCTTGGTTCATGTTCTTCCAGCGCTGTAACAGGAAGCAGTAAGATAAACTGCTGAGGAAACGTGTAGACTCTGTAAAGGGAGTCCTTACGTTCTGGGACTACAGGAGCATCTTTTTGTTCCATTGCTTACAGTATCATCTGATGTGCTCTGATAATACATAAGCAGTCATGAAAAGGCTCAAAATCACTCACACTGCACGTTTTTAAACTTGCTCTTATTATGTTCATGTACTAAAACTTTTATCTATTTTTATTTTTTTGCATTTTAGGGAAGGGTCTACAGGGTCTCAGTACTAGATCAGACTCGTAGTGATCTGCCTGTTTACAGCCTCCCAAGAGCTGGGATTATAGGCATGCACTACCACACCCAGTCTCAATTGCCATCTCAGCGCACGCTGGGGGTGGGGCTAGCACAGCAGGCCCCGGGATTGAACCCCTAGCCCCTGCACCTGCTTGCAGGCACTTTAATCTGCTGAGCTATTTGGCTGGCCCTAAAACTTTTATCTAGAGTCAGCCATGGTGGTGCATGGGAGGCTGAGGCAGAAAGATAACAAATTTGAGCATAGGTTGGGCAACTTAGTGAGCTTCTGCCTCAAAATCAAAATAAAAAATGAGCTGGTTATATAGCTCAGCATGAAGGCCCTAGGCTCAATCCCACGACTAAAAAGAAAAAATAAATGTGGGTAGATTTATATATAAAAGCAATATTGCAAAGTGGTTTCATTTCTTAAGAAATTGGCAGTTTATATATTGAGCTCTGTTGGAGCTTGACTTGGCATCATAATAGTTTCCTTGCAGCAGTCAGCTTGTATTTCCTAAACCTTGAGCCGTTATTTATCACCAGTTTCTGGTTCTAAAACATCATTGTGAGAATGTTAGCTTTTCTTAGGTTTAAGAAAATCATGTTACAATGAGAAAAGCCTGATGCAATATTTCTTTAACAAATATTTTTCCTCAATCAACAAATTAGCTATAGTCTGATCTAGTAGTGAG
>NW_004524652.1:7756344-7764126 GCF_000260255.1 Octodon degus
TGTGTGGCCAGCTCAGCCCACCAGGGGGCGGGGCTGGCTGGCATGTGGTGCTGGGGGATTGAACCGCGGTCCCTTTGCTTTGCTAAGCTTATTCTAAGTAGGTGCTTTAGACCACTGAGCCATCTCACCAGCCCGGTGCTTAGAAAATATTAATCCAAGGGGCTGGGGAGATGGCTCAGTGGACTAAGCACTTCCCTGGCAAGCTCAAGGGCCTGAGTTCAATCCCTGGTTCCGCCAAAAAAAAAAAAATAATAATAATAATCCAGCCTGGCAAGCAGAAGGTCTTAAGTTTGACCTCCAGCACTGGGGGAAAAAAAATTTAATCCAGGATCGGATATATAGCTCAGCAGCACAAACATCTGCCTGGTGAGGGCAAGGTCCTGAGTTTGATTCCAGGTACAAAAAAAAAAAAAAAAAACTGAATTAGGAAATTCCTTAAAGCAATCAATTAATGGACTTTATTATTATCCAGTGATATAGCAAAGGTTTGGAGCACTATTTCACAGGTGGTGAATGGAGCTCTGGCTAAGACATCTGTGAATTTTCAAACAAGCTCCTCCCCAGGTTTTCCCTCCTAAGGGCACGGTAATGCTAGTGACTATGCCGGGAGGCTGTCTGCTGTGTGGTCCTATAAGAGTGCTTAGGGTGGGTGTTGTGGAAGAAAATGTGACTTGCTGCCTTAGAGTCAAGGTTATAAAGAAAATAGTAAAATTTGTATGTTGGTTGTTTTTCTCATTGTTGAAACAAAATACCCAATGCCCAAAGTTAAGTAAGGAAAGGTTTATTTAGCTCAAAGTTTGTGGAGGTTTTAGTCCATACTCAGCTGCCTTCAGGGCAGGGTGGCAGGGCAGAGAGAATAGTTCGTGGTGGACAGAAGGCAGCAAAAGCAACAACTGTCCTAAACAGCATATTTCTACCCCTTTTATACGCTACCTAAACTGCTGGGTTAGAGTGGTACCAAACCAATCAGTGAACCGATCCCATCCTTAATCCTAGCATCACACACTAGATTCAGCCACTCAGAAAAGTCCCACCTATGGGCCGGACTACAGCGCCTGCTTAGGCAAGTTTAGGTAAGCGCAGGGACCGCCCTGGCACCATATGCTGTGCTGTGCCAGCCCCACCCCCAGGGCAGGCTGAGCCAGGCCAGAGTCCAGGCGTAGTGGTGCACGCCTGTAATCCCAGCGCTGGAGAGGCTGAAAGCAGGAAGAGACCTTGCAACAACCAAATACATTAGATTAAAAAAAAAAAAAAAATAGCCTCACCTATGACTGCATGGGGCTTTGAGGGGACAGCTCCACATAAATGATAACACTATGGGACCCTTAATTCTGTGTGTTTTTCATAGTTTGTTTTGTAGAATAATATGGGTATGTCATAATCTAACTGATGGGGGTTTATCTGGCTCTTTTCATACTTGGCTTTACATGAAGATGAACACACCTGCTAGCACAGGTTACACTAGCAAACCCACCATAGATGTTTTAAAAGTGGTTTACTTGGGGCCGGGGACATGGCTCAGTAGGATAAGCGCTTCCCTGGCAAGCGCAAGGGTCTGAGTTCAATCCCCACTTCCACCAAAAAAAAAAAAAAAGTGGTTTACTTGCCAGAAAGGAGACCATGCAAACTGGAAGAGCAGTACAAAGATATCATTTGTATTGGAGAAATCTTACATGTAAATGTCTACCTGAGGCTGGGAAGATAGCTCGGTGGTTTAAGTGCCTGCCTGGCAAGCACAAGGACCCAGGTTTGGTCCCCAGTACTGCATGCCATGCCACCCCAGGACCCCAGGTGTGCCATGCCAGCCTGAAACTGGGCGTGGTGGCACACACCTATAATCCCAGCACTAGGGAGTCTGAGACAGGAGGGTCACTATGAATCTGAACTACACGGTGAGACCCTGTATCTAGTAAATTAAAAAATATGTATTTTTGGCTGATAGTTGATCCATTTTCCTATGGTAACCTGGCACGTATTATATGATGCATAAAATGACTGTAATAAAAATGACAGATAATTCTAAATGTTGAAAAGAGTGTGGAGAAATGGTACCTTCATATGTTGCCTATGGGAATGTTAAATAATGCAGTTGCTTTGGAAAGTACTTTGTTAAACATAGCATGACATTTGTTACCATAGGAGCCAGCTTCTCCACTCTTAAGTATATGTCCGAGAGAACTGAGAACACGTGTCCTCACAGACACTTGGGCATCAGCGTTCACAGCGTTACTCGTAATGGTCGACAAGTAGAAGCAGTGCATGTCCTTAAACTGATCAGCAGACTTAACAGAATGTGGCATGTCCACACAGTGGAGTATTATTCTGCCACCAAGAGGATGAAGTGCCAGCTCGCTTAGGACGAAGCAGACAGACCTGAAGGGCACGCTCAGTGGAAGTGTCCAAGAAGCAAAACCATAGAAACAGAAATCAAACGCATGGTTGCCCAGGGCCGGGAGGACAGCTGTGTGGACAGGGAGCTGGTGTTGGAAAGTAGCTGCTAATGAGTTTTGGGAGTTTGGGGGGACTGATGACAATGCTCTAAAACTGATTGTGATGATGGTACGATTGTGAATAGTCTAAAAAACCACAGAATTTTTTTTTTTTTTTTTTTGTATGTTTGTTATTTGCAATACGGTCTCACTACATAGTTCAGGCTGGCTTTGAACTTGCAGTGATCCTCCTGCTTCAGCATCCCTAGTGCTGCGATTACAGGGGTGCACCTGAATTAAACACTTAAATGAGTGAATTTTGTGATGTGAAAATTCTATCTCAATGCAGCTGCTAAAAGAGCTAAGACTATTTTCGTAATTCTAGACATTAATGTTTTTTCATATTCCTATTCCTACTCCTATTGGTTTTGCATTTGGGGTATAGCTTACATTTTAAATGGCAGAAGTGTTTTTGTTTTTTTTTTTTTTTTGCGCCGAATGCCTTCAAGGCATGACTGGCTGTCTTGTGTTGTGGGGATCGAACCACAGCAACCTGAGCCTGACTGCTTTGTTGAAGCAGCCACTTAAAGAACTGAGCTAAGGGGCAGGCCCCCTATAGCTTACATTTTAATGTGGTATTTGTAACTTAGTTGATAGTATCTTGTAATTGATGACATCTTTAAAAATCAGGAAAATAAGGTATGTGCTTGGGGGGACCTGGGAGATGGCTCAGTGGAATAAGCGCTTCCCTGGCAAGCGCAAGGGTCTGAGTTCAATCCCCGGTTTCGCCAAAAAAAAAAGAAAAAAAAGAAAGAAAAAAGATATGTGCTTGGTATGTGGGAAACCCGGTACCACAATGCTCCTTACAAGATGAGTGGTTAATGTATGTTAAATTGTAACTTTCTACACAGTCTCTCATTCCCTTCTCATAAATTCTGACGCCAGCACTGTCTGGAAGTAGATGTGCTTGTGATTGTTGGTATCACTTGACTAACTGAGTCTTTACTTTTTAGGAGAATGTTTTTAACACAAGAGAATTTTTTCTATAATTTAAAAATAATACTCTAAAATAATATGTTTATACTTTATGTTCTTTGGAATTGATACAAGGTTCCTTCACATCTTTCCTATAAAAAGTTCAGATGAATCTTCAAAAGAAATCCATTAAGTTATTGCCATTTAAAAATTAATATCAATAAGCAAGTTGTATAACAACTATTGTTTTTTTTTTTTTTCTTCAGTGCTGGGGACCAAGCTTACAATCTTTAGCTTGCCGGGCAGGGACTGAAGCCACTGAGCTGTCTCCCCAGCCCTGTATATCAACTATTTTTAATAAATGTTATGTAAGGAGTTGGAAGTTGAGTCTTAACCCTCAATAGAAAAAAAATTATTTTTCCACCGGGAGGGGAAACAAGTAAGAAAAAGTGGTGAAAAATGCAGATTAAAATAAGATTTTGTTATGTTAGGCATGGTAGTGCACACTTATAATTCCAGCACTCAGGAGGAAGAGGCAGGAGGATCACCTCAAGGTCGAGGCTAGCCTGAGCTGCATAGTGAGACCCTGTTACAAACCAACCAGCCAACAAATAAATAAATAAAATAATATTTTGTATGTGAGATCTGTGTAGTTTGTGGATAGAGAGTAAGGAGCAAGAGGGTCAGAAATCCTTGCTTTGTTAATGTCTGGTTGCGAAACAACAAATCATAAGGAAAGTAGAAAAATAATAAATTAGCAGATGTTTCTCTCTCTCTCTCTCTCTCTCTCTCTCTCTCTCTCTCTCTCTCTCTCTCTCTCTTTTGACAGGGTCTTGCTGTGCAGTTCAGGCTGGCCTTGAGCTCAATTTGCAACCCAAGCTGGTCTCGAACTCACAGTCCTTCTGCCTCAGCCTCCCAAGTACTGGGATCACAGGCGTGCCTCATCATTCCTGGCTTTGGTCCAGGCATTGAGTTTAATAAGGTCTAATTTTTAAAAATCTTTTTATGTATTTATTTGGTACAGGATCTTGCTACACAGCTCGGATTTGTATTGATTCTCCTATCTTAGCCTCCTCAGCACTGGGATTACAGGCATGCACCACCACACCCAGTCTTGGTGGCCAGGATGGCAGCAAGGCATGCAGTACCAGGGGTCGAACCTGGGTCCTTGCACTTGCCAGGCAGGTGCTTAGGCTACTGAGCTATCTCCCCAGCTCCTAATAAGGTCTAATTTTTTTACAACAAAAATGGCTTATGAAATTTCTTCCTGTTTACTTAATATAAAAATAGTTTTAAGGGGCTGGGGAGACAGTTCAGTGGAAGAAGCGCTTCCCTGGCAAGTGCAAGGGCCTGAGTTCAATCCCTGGTTCCGCAAAAAAAAAAAAAAAAGTTTTAGTGTGACAACATAGTTTATGATTTTGTAGAATAATAGCCATATTAAGAAAACACTCCCTGAAGTTAATATAATTTCACAGACTGTACACATCTGTGATGTTTCGAGGTCAGTCAATTATGCAGGGTCAGTGAGATGTTTTAGAGGGGTTAATAATAAAGTTGGCTGTGATGTTAGTGACTTTATATTGAATTTCTCCAAAATGTTTAAAGATATTTTAAAAAATTCTACATAGAAATTAATGACTAGTTTGAGTCCAAATTAAATTTTTAAGAGAACTTAAAATTGGTGGACGCTCTACATATTTTAAAATACCTTTGTCCTGGTAAAACTGACTTAGTAAAGTTACTGATTTAAAGTACATACCTTCCAGACATGATAGCACACACTTGCATTCCCAGGACTCAAGAGGCTGAGGCAGGAGGATTGCCAAGAGTTCTAGGCCAGCTGCACTATATAGTGAGTCCCTGACTAAGGGGTGGGGAAGGAAGGGAGGGAGACAGAAAGAATATATTTGAAAAAAAAAATTAAGCATATGCTGTAGCACATGCCTGTGATCTAGCACTTGCAAGACTGAGACTGAGGCAAAAGGATGGCCTCAAACTGCAGGCCAGCCTGGGCTATATAGTGAATTCAAAGCCAGCCTAAACTGCCTAGAGAGACCTTACCTCAAAAAGAAAAAAAAAAGTGTGAACTTGGTAATTTTGACATAGGTATTCACTGATGAAGTCATCAACATTTTTTAAAGATAACAAATACATCCATTGCCCCATGCATTTCCTTGTGTCGCTTAGTAATGTTTTACTCTTTTCTCCTCATCCTCAGGGAACTATTAATCTGCTATCATTATAGATTAGTTTGCATTTTCTTTTTCTCTTTTCTTTCTTTTTTGTTTTCTTTTTCGAGACAGGATCTTGCTGCTGTAGTCCAGGCTGGCCTTGAACTCACTATGGTACTGCCAAAGCGAATGCTAGTTTATATTTTCTAAATTTAATTTTTTTTTTTTTTTTTTGGTACTGGGAATCAAACTCAGGACCTCATGCTTGCTAGGCAGACACTGTGCCACTAAGCTAAATCCCCAGCCCCCATATTTTATAAATTTGAAACATTTTTATGTAGAAAAAAATGTATATTTTAAGAAGCATTTTAGGTTTTGATTCCATGGATCTGATTACATAAGCTATCTTTAAGACCCTGAAGACAGAAAAGCTAGGCATCTAATTGCCAAAGTTTCCAAAGTATGAAATTGGAAACCACCTAGGAATCACCTTGCATGATTATGGTGTGATTCATTAAACAGTTTCCTTCCGTTTCTCAATCCTAGAAATAAAAAGGAGCGATTCAAAAAAATAAATGGAAACTTTGCAAATTTACCATTAATAAATTTTTATATGTTCTGTTAACACAACAGAACTAAAAATAATTTTAAGACTTTGGGCCATATTTTATTATGCAATCTACGTACGTAAATTACTTAAACCGGAAACCCAGCATTTTAAAAAGTCAAGCTACAATTTGTAATGTGTAATGGAATGATCTGAAATAAACTTTATAAAGCTCTCTAAGCTAGGAATTTGTAATGAAATCATTATTCACTGAAAATCTCTGTGTATAGCTGTGTATCTGCCAAAATAAAACTATTAAGTTTTAAAAAATAACTTGTCACTTAACTGTAAACTAATACTGTACTTTAAAAAACAAAAGCTACTAAACCTAAAATATTTATGAATATAATTTACTTATCTTTTTTTAACTTCTTGTATCTTTAGTAATGTCTTTATTGGTTTGAAACTAAACATTATATAATGTACCACTGTTAAAAAAAGCATTGGAGTTGGGCATGGTATGCCTGTAATCCCAGCCCTGGAGAGGCTGAGGCAAAAGGGTCCCTGTGAGTTCAAGGCTAGCCAAGGCTACATAGTGTGTTTAGGAGCAGCCTGAACTACATAGAAGACCCTGTCTCAAAAACTAAAAGGAATTAAAATATAAATTGCATTGCAAGTATTTCAAAAGAAATGATCACTTGTGTAAGAGTACCAATGTTAGATTTTATGTAAGTGTCTTTTGGATGGATTTCTTAGACACTTAAGAGGCAAGATGCAACGCTGGCTCTGCAAGAGTTGTTTCTGTATATTCTGAGATGTTGAAGAATTAGGTTATAAAGTTGGAAAGATGCTGTCAGTTCTTGTATAATTATTTAAGTGCTTTTCCATGCAAATTATGCTTCATAATCATGAATATAAAAAGATTTCAATGACCATTTGTTTTTACTGTACTAGATATTATACGGAATGCTATCAATAGAGATGCCCTGCTTTTTAGGTCTTAGGTATAAAACAGTGTATGCAATGTACCTGCTCTTTTGGGCTGAATGTTTATTTTATTTTAAAGGTTTAATGAAGAGACTAGAGGAAGAGATAAAATTTAATTCATATATAGTAACTGAAAAACTCCCTAAGGAATTAGAGAACAAGAAAAAGGAATTGCATTTTTTACAAAAAGTGGTTTCAGAGCCAGCGATGGGCCATGCTGATCTTCTTGAACTTGAGTCTAAGGTGAGTGGCAGTCATCTGTTACAGCTCCCGGTTTCGTCTCACCTCAGCTTCCTGTCGAAGTGCTTTCTCCACTCTCTGCTCATGGCTCTAAAGTTAAGCCCTGCTAAGATTGACAACTCTTATGAGGAACTGTAGGATGTTAGGCTTTATTTAATTACCATTATATTATTATTGTTATTACTATTGTTATTAGTGTTGTTGTTATTGTTACTATTTTGGTACTGGGAATCAAGCTCACTACCTCACCCTTGCCAGACAGACACTGTGCCCTGAGTTACATCCCAGGCTCCCCATTATATTATAAAAGTAAGATTTTGTAACTAAATAATTTTAATATGTAAATTAACACATACAAGTTTATAGCTTGCTGGGGAGATAGCTCAGTGGTGTAAGTGCCTGCCTGGCATGTGCAAGGACCCAGGTTCAATCC
>NW_004524652.1:7764226-7779317 GCF_000260255.1 Octodon degus
ATAAATAAATAAATAAATAAATAAAAGATTAAATGCAGCTAATGCAAAACTGTTGGGGCTAAGGAGATAGCTTAGTGGTCTAAGCACATGCCTGGCAAGTGCAGGGTCCTGAGTTCGTCGCGCATACCCCGTGCTGTGCCAGCACCACTGAAACCGGATGGGATGGTACATGCCTATAATCCCAGGGCTGGGGTGCTGAGATGGGCGATCACTATGAATCTGAGTTACATATTGAGACCTATGCCAAATAAATAAATAAATATATGAAAGATTTTTAAAAAATGTTTATGTCTTTATGAAATAATCATTTAGATAGTAAATTTTGTTTGTTTGTTTGTTTGTTTATTTATTTATGGTCTTTTTGAGACAGGGTCTTGCTGTGCAGTTCAGGCCAGCCTTGAGCTCACTTTGTAGCCCAGGCTGTTCTCAAACTCGCAGTGATCTCCTAACTCAGCCTCCCATGCTCTGGGATTACAGGTATGTGCCACCATGCCTGGCCGATAATGATATATGTTTAATATAACTTTTAATTTCTTTTATTTAGTTAGTTATTTATGGGCTTTGTTTTTTTCTTTTTTTTTTTTTTCCAGAACCGGGGATTGAACTCAGGCTCTTGCGCTTGCCAGGCCAGCACTTACTCTACTGAGCCATCTCCCCGGCCCCTATAACTTTTAATTTTTAGCATAATAGGGTAATTTTATACATAAAGCTAGCACTTTTCATAGGAGGTTTGAGATTATTAAACTTTGTTGTGCTGCTCGTTATATTACAACTTTCTTCTTAAGTGTTTTTGGGTTTGGTTTCTAGAGTCAAGGTCTCACTGTGTAGTTCAGGCTGGCCTTGAATTAACTATGGAGCCCTCCCTGGTCTTGAACTCACAACAATCCTCCTGCCTCTGCCTCTCAAGTATTGGGATTACAGACATATACCACCATGCCTGGCTACTTTTGTTGTTCTCTAGAGATAAAATACTAATTAGATGTGTTTTAAAATTAGTAATTATTGTGAAAATTGATCAAAAGGTTTGACTTGCTAATCCTTAATGTTCTTAGTAGTCACTGTAATTAAATATGTAATTCTGACCTTTTTACTCTTTTAATTTACTTTAAGAAATTAGAAGTCTAAGTCAGATTTATCTGAAATTTAATGTTACAGAATTAACAGGAAAACTTTTTTTTGGTACGGAGAATCAAACTGATGATCTTATGCTTGCCAGGCAGGCGCTATGCTGCTGAACACATCCTTGGCTCATGATAACACTTAATCTTTTAAAGAATATTTATACTGAAAGCTGTGTTTTGTTTTATTTGTGTGTGTTCATGGACTATATACTTCTGTTGGCTTTACTAGGTGTTAATGCATTTTGGAAAGGTTTAATGCCTCGCTAAGAGACATCCATCAAGGAATCCAGAGATTGTGGCAGAGGGCTGTAGGTGTGGTTGTGTCAGCTCTCAGCTGAGTTCCCCAATTGTTTGTTCTTGGCCCCTCGGGGGGTTTGTCTGGCTTGACTTTATCATTTACAGTTACTTGCAAGTCAAGGCTTAGGTGAGGGCTAGCTTCAGATTTTTAGAGAGCATCTTTTTAGTAATATATAAATATTTTATCTAAAGTACTTTAAAGGGGCTGAGGAGATAGCTCAATAGAATAAGCGCTTACCTGACAAGCTCAAGGGCCTGAGTTCAATCCCTGGTTCCGCAAAAAGAAAGAAAGAAAAAAAGAAAGAAAGAATGAACTTTAGGATGATGTAGACATGGATGATTAAATTCACATAAGTAATGATTATATAAATAATATCATGAAATGTAAAATTATTTCTTAAAAAAAAGTCATCACAATCCATTTATGAATAGACGTGTTCCTCCCATCCAATCTCTAAGGTAAGAAATTAAACTCAAAGCTTGGTTGGCCAGATGTCCTTAGTTTGCACAATTATAGTTTTAACGTTTTTTTTTTTACTTTGACTCTCTCTTAGATAAATGAGGTAAACACACAGATCAATCAACTGATTGAAAAGAAGATGATGAGAACAGAGCCAGCTGAAGGCAAGCTGTCACTCTACAGGCAACAGGTACGATCACTCCGGGCCCATATACGTGGAGCTCTAATTTGCTTGGTGATGGAGTTATCAGAACCACCAGCTCTGTTGTCCTAGTTGTCAGATGAGAAGGAAACAAAGAATAAATGTTCTGTCATTGCTAATCTCCAGATTATTGCAAAGAATTAGTGGGAAAACCACAAAAGACATCAGTTCAAGTCTGAATTATAATACACAAGATGTTTAATTTCCTTCGTGTCTGCTGACTGTGGTGATGGAACTGTTTGTGTTTATATTAGTGAACATGGAATTTTTTTACTATTCATTTTTTTAAAAATATTTATTTATTTATTTATTTATTTACTTATTTATTTAGTGTGTGGCCAGCTCAGCCCAACAGGGGGCGGGCGGGCCAGCATGTGGTGCTGGGGGATTGAACCGAGGTCTCTGTGCTTTGCTTGAGCTTAGCTTGTTCTAAGTAGGTGCTTTAGACCACTGAGCCATCTCACCAGCCCTACTATTCATTTTTAAAATGAAAGTATTAGGTAGAATAAGTAAAGGGGACTTGTGGGCTAGCTCAGTTGTTTAAAGCACCTGCTTGGGCAAACTCAGTCAGGCGCAAGGGACTGCGGTTAGGTCCCCTGCTCCACATGCTGCACCAGACCCGCCCTTAAGGCAGCCTGAGCCAGCCAAAAAAAAAAAAAAAAAAAAAAATCCTTCTCAAGATAGTATAAATAAAGGGCTGGCCAAATAGCTCAGCAGATTAAAGCACCTGTAAGCAGGCTCAGGGGCTGGGGGTTCAATCCCCAGGCCTGCCTTGCCGGCCCCACCCCTGGGACGTGATTGTGACTGGGCATGGTGGCTCACTGGTAATCCCAGCTCTTAGGAGGCTGTAAAGAGGTGGATCACTACGAATCCAATCTGGTAATGAGACCCTTAACACCCTGTTGACCCTTACCTAAAATACAAAAAAAAAAAAAGATAGTATAAGTAAAAATACTTAGACTCTTTAGGGAGTTGAAAACAATATACTTTTTGAGATTTAAAATTAGTTTGCAGAGCAAGGCGTGGTGGTGCATGCTGTAACCCCAGCCCTTGGGAGGCTGAGGCAAGAGGATCCTTGTGAGTTTGAGACCATCCTGGGCTACAAAGTGAGCTCAGTGTCAGCCTAAACTGTGAGACCCTGTCTCAAAAAGACAAAAAAAAATTTGATTGCAAAGACTTTTTTTAAAATTTATGTAATTGGTACAGGATCTCACTGCATAGCTCGAACTTGTAGTGATCCTCCTGTTTCAGCCTCCCCAGTGCTGGGATTACAGGTGTGCATGACCACACCCAGGCTCTGTGGCTGGCTCGGCACACCCAAGGGCGGGGCCAGTGCAGCCTGTGGTACCTGGGATGGAACACTGCTCCCTGCCTTCGCCTAAGCACATGCATAGTCTGCTGTGGTCAGGCTATCTCTCCAGCCCTTGCAAAGGCTTTTGTCTTCTGACTTTGTTTTTCTATAAAAGCTATTGATTTGTTCACTATAGTTTTTTCATTGATTTTTAAAATTAGGTGTATAATATGCAAATCCCACTTTTATTTTTTATAGTGGTGGTTGGTATTGGGCATGTTATTATTCCTGTCCTAGATGGAAATAATTCATGTTTTTCTGTTAAGTAAGATCCGTATTGGACTGAGCTTTATATATATATTTTTTTTCCTTCTTCCTCTTCTTCTTCCTCCTCTTCTTCCTCCTCCCCCTCCTCCTCCCCCTCCCCCTCCCTCTCTTCCTTCCCCCTTCCCCCTCCTCTTTCTTTTTTCTGAGTGCAGGTTATCAAACCCAAGTTCCTGCACACATTAGGAAGTACTGGGGATATATTCCTTTTTTTCTTTCTTTTTCTAAGACAGAATCTCACTCTGTAATTCAGGCTGGCCTTGAACTCATGACAGTACTCTTGCTTCAGCCTTCTGAGTGCTGGGATTACAGGTGCACTGGCACCATGCCTGGCTACCTTCTTCATTTTTTAAGATGGAATATTTGCCTTTCTTTTCCTTTTCTTTCTTTTTCTCTTTTTGAGACAAGGTCTTGCTGTGCAGCTCTGGATGCCCTGGAGCTCACTTTGTAGCCTAGGCTGTCTTTTTTTTGTGTGTGTGTGTGTGTGTGTGTCTGGTTCAGCCCAGGTGGGGTTAGTGCAGCATATGGAGCTGGGGATGGAACCAAAGTCCATGCACTTTGCCTGAGCTTGCTTAAGCAGGTGCTTTAGACTGCTGAGCTATCTTGCCAGCCTTTTTTAAGAACAAAACAAAACACACAGGAAGGATAATGGAATTTTTTTTAATAGGGCTCACATTTGGGATGATGTAAACCTTGTTTCAGTACATATCTGTACTATTTCACTTAATACGACTATTTAGCTGTTTTTCTTGATTAGTTATGATTCAGTCAGGGAAATCCTCTAGGAGTTGCTAGCTAGTAGAAAGCGCTACCTTCAGGGTTAAGAGCGGGCATTTGAGTTGTGTAAAGATCTGCGTGGTTCTGATCAGTTGCTTGATGTTGAAACTGCATTTTCTTTATTTGAATGCCCCAAATATAATAGATGTTTTAACCTTTCATTTTAAAAGTATGGATATTGAGTTTGGTAAGAAGACCTGTGTTATAGTTCCAAAAATACAGCATTCTTGTGTTCTTCCAAAGAAAGGAAACCCACCATGCAGAAAAGCAGCAGGCTTGCTGTTAGCCTGTTTATGTAGTTAGAATGGATAGCATCAGAGTGTTCAGAAGACTAATATTTTTATTTCTCTGTTGAAATATTCTACATTTTCAGGACTTTTGTATTTCAAATGTTTTTAGGTTAATATTTAATAAGTGTTCCATGTCCATGCTAAGTATAGAGTTGGTGATTGTGGCCAGTAGGGTGGGGCATTTGTCAAGAAAAGCCCAGCTGATACTGAAAATTCAGCTTGGCAAAGTTTAAAAAACAGGCAAGTTCACAAGAATATAAAAGGTCAATTAGATGTCTTATTTTATATTCATATTAAATGCTCAATTAGGCATCCATCATTTCTCATAAAAAAGAAGCCAAAGCAGAGGAACTTCAGGAGACTAAGGAAAAGTTAGCCAATCTAGAGAGAGAAGTATCAGCAAAGAGAAATCAAATCCGTGAATTTGATGGCACTGAAGTTTTAAAAGGAGATGAGGTAAGTTGAGGTATCTCATGGGGGAGGGACATGAGTATTAGGTTTCATTTGCAACCACTAGTATTTTTTACTTTCTTAGTCTGAATGTTAATGAAAATTTAATATTATTTCATTAAATTTTCTTGTTTCTGGGCATAGGGGAACGCACTTGTAATTCCAGCTGCACTGGAGGCTGAGGGATGAGGGTTACAACTTGGAGGCCAGCTGGGCCACTTAGCCAGGCCCTGGCTAAAAATAAAATTCTTTTTAAAGAATTAGGGATGTAGGTTTAGTGACCAAGTGCTTACCTAGCTCGTGGAAGGCACCGATTCATTCCCCAATACTGTGAGGATAACCCAGAATCCCCTGAAAACTGGAGTCTCTTTGTAGTAGTGAGATGTTCTTGATATAAAAAATGAGGGAGACTTAGTGATTTTATGAGATAATATTCTGAACTTTCACTTTTTAATTAAATGAATATATTAGGTTTATTTATTATAAATATTAATAACATTCAAACAAAACTAGTGGAAGTTAAATTCATCTTTGTTGGTGAATGTTTCTATATAAAGGTCTAAAAAAAATATTGTTACTAAGTTTTTTGTCAGTAATGTGTGTTTGGCCAGTAGGGCTGGGACGGTTAAAATGCCCTGGGCCGGGGAGACAGCTCAGCAGCATAAGCACTTTGCCTAGCATAAAAAACAAAACCAAACCCTTATTACCTATGGTTACAAGTTTAAAAAGATACAGTTATACCTTCTATGTTGTACTTCAAATTTTGCACAGTACTTTAACAGCTGTTGTTGCATGTATCTTCTAGTTCATAAGATTACTGTAGCAGGACAAGTAATGAGTAATTTGTTTATTGATGGCTAAGCTCAAGCACCAGAAATAAAATTTTTCATTCCCTTTTCATAAAGTAGCCTCAAAAAAGACTTAATGAATAAAGCCAGCTTAGTACTTTTTGTTTAAGCAAATCAAATGATAGGTCATATTTGAGTGACTAAATATTGCCTGTATGCTAGCAACTCTTGCAGGCTTTTAAATTTTTTTCTATTAACTATAGATCTCAACAAAAGCTACTTTGAAAAACTGCTCATTGTCCAAGCTTCATTTTTTGCTTTGAGAATTTACTGAATTCATGCTGTTAAAAATTGGCAGCAAACCTTCACTGTGCCAAACACAAGGAAATCTTCTAATGGTACCATTTTTCTCTGTGGTACTTCTGATTGTCACCTCCGTTTATTGCGTAGGAGAAGTCATAAATTTAGGAAGGCAACTCTGGATTGAAAATTTCCTTTGGTTTTTTTCACGTCTACTCTTAAGATTGCCCTAAGATGTGGGAGTACTTTACATGATACCCAGCAGCTAAAGCATGGGCTTGGAGACATACTGTTGCTGTTGACGGGGAGGGTGGGTTAATTATGCAGCACTTTGCTTTTTAAGAGGCCATGCTATTTCCAAGCAGTTTTATCGTTTCTTAAGAAAATGCTGGGCCACAGGTATAACTCAGTGGTATGGCGCCTACCTGGCAAGCGTGAGGTTCTGAGGTTGATTCCTGGTTCAAAAAAAAAAAAAGAAAGTGCTGTCAGTTGACAAGAAATTGATTGTTATGGCCACATTTGACACAGCTAGTGCTGCTAGTTTGGTGTTGATGTTCTGTCTATGCAAATGTGGGGGAAAGAACCAAGTGCCAAGTGATTAGCCTTTAATATTGAGAAATCGTGGTGGGTAGAAGTATCTGATGACACACAAAAGAATAGTTTTTAACAGGAAAGAGATCACTTTCAAAGGGTATGGTCAACTTAATTTTTGAGTAATTTCTGATGAGGAACTAGAACAACTTAAGTTATTTGGCAGTTACCTAAAAGAACAGAAGGTATTGGGGAACATGATACATAATGTTATGAAGAACAAGTCTTGGTAGACCAATTTTATTTTCAACTTCGATAGAGTGATAGGCCATATGGGCAAAAGGAAGAAGTTTGTTATACTTAACATTACATAAGATTAGTTGAACTTCATTGAAGTTTTTGATTTGGTATCACATGGTAATCAGTAAGCCATGGCCTTTGCCGCTTGACTCACAGTTGGTGAGAGGGTATTGTGAAGCGTAGGCATGTGTGTTTGGGAAGAATGGTTTGCTGAGAATCCCATGCAGAGTGCGGAGAGGGGACCAGCATTTCTTGAGGCCTTCTCTACAAAGCTCTGTGCTAAATGCTTTTATAAACATGCTTCTTTGCTGCATCCACGATGTGCTATTATCATTCCTGGTATGTCATTGAGTTGGCTCAGGGAAATTATAGAATCATATACCTAATAAGTGGCCAACCTGAGAGCCAGGTTTCTCTATTTTAGAATAATTAATAATTTTTTATGTATTTAGCACAGGGTCTACAGAGTCTCACTACACAGATCAGACTCCTAGTGGTCCTCCTGTTTTCAGCCTCCCCAGCTCTGGGATTACAGGTAGTGGCTGGGGGCTGGCTGCTATTCCAGCATGTGGTGCACGGGGATCAAACCCTGGTCCCTGTGATTGCCTAAGCAGGCACTTTGTCTGCTGAGCTATCTCGTTGGCCCGATGGTTTCTCTATTTTTTGCTTGTTTGTTTTTGAGACAGGGTCTCACTGTGCAGTTCAAGCTGGCCTTGAACTCAAACCTTAAACTCCTGGTGCTCTTCCTGCTTCAGCTTCCTGAATGGTGGGATTACAGGCATGAGGCACCACACCTGGCCTCTCCTATATTTCTATTGATCTTGAACAAATTTCTTTTATGAGTTTTTTTCTATCTATGAAATGTGAGGGATTGCTATTCACTGTTGGATTTGGCATTACAAGATAGTTACTTTAAAAATGCAAGGGATAATAGCCATCAAAGCTTATGACAGGGCCGGCCAGATAGCTCAGTGGATTAAAGTGCCTGCTTATGCTTATGCAGAGTGTAGAGGCTAGGGTTCATTCCCAGACGTGCCATGCTAGCCTCACCCCTGGGGTGTGCTGAGACTGGGATTGAGACTGGGTGTGGTTGTGGGCATGGTGGTGCACACCTGTAATCCCAGCACTTGGGAGGCTGAAAACAGGAGGATCACTATGAGTCCGATCTGTGTAGTGAGATCCTGTAGACCCTGTACTTAAAAAAAAAAAAAAAAAAGCTTCTGACAAACTCAAAGGCTTAATCAATGATTAAGGTTTGACATCTGAAGTGCTCATTCTCATGGGTGTGGGCAACTGCATGTGTGAGACACCTGTAGTGGAGCAGGTAAGAATGCAGGCTCTAGAACTTCATTCAGTTGTTTTGAGTGCAAATCCTGGTTTGCTGCTTTGCAACCGGGTGACCACGGGCAAGTTTCTTAGTCTCTTTGTGCTCAGCTGCAAATGTGAATGCTACTGACAGAATTATTGTGGGAATTACTTAAATTAGTGCGGGTAAGGTTCTTAGAACAGCCCTAGGAATAGAGTAAACTCAGTGTGTTGGCTGCTAGAATTTGTATGTTGTCAGTCACCTGTGCAAATTTCAAAAGCTAGAAATACAATTTATAGACAGCTTTAAAATCAAAACCAGCACTTTTCAGACTGAGAGAAATTTAGTAGAAATAAGTATGAAATAACTTCTATTCAGGAGTAAATAAATTACACAGATTTAAGATAGAATAAGATGCTGACAAGAGCCATTGAAGCAGCCGTTCCCTGAGCCCCTCACTGTGTGCTCAGTCCTCACCAGTATTTTAAAAATGCACCTTGAGGGGCTAGGGAGATGGCTCAGTAGAATAAGTGCTTGCCTGGCAAGTGCAAGGGCCTGAGTTCAATCCCCGGTTCCGCCAAAAAAAAAAAAAAAGTGCACCTTGCACAACAGTATGAATGTATCTAATAACGCAAAATGGTACATTTAAAAATAGTTAAAAAAACAAACAGAAAAAAACCCAAACAATAAATTCATGTTTTATATTATACAGTCATCCTAATTTATCTTCTCAAAAAGCATATGAACTAAATCTTCATTTTGTAACTGAGGAAACGGACATTTCCATCACTTTCCTAATGTTGTGCAGTTAGTGTGCTGCCTGTCACAGAGGAACACAGACGTGAGTGCTTCTGCAGCTGTGTTCCACAGAGGATGCTGTGGGATCCGCACTTCTCTAAGGCAGTCAGAATAGGTAGATTCTAGGAGTGAGGACTGCACTGCAGATGTCATTAATTGGAAATGTTTACTTATTAAAACTGTGTGATAGGGGCTGGGGAGATGGCTCAGTAGAATAAGCACTTGCCTGGCAAGCACAAGGGTCTGAGTTCAATCCCTGGTTCAAAAAGAAAAAAAAAACCTAAACTAAAACTGTGTGATAGTCATTGGTTCAGATATAGAACTTCTTGCCTCGATTATCCATATATAGTTGTTTAATCAATCTTAGAAAACTTTAGAGACATCACTGTTAATAAGGATGAATGTAGTGAGTCCTAAATTTATATAGTGATTTATATTTTTTTCTTGAAACTGACGATGGAACCGGGCCTTACGCATGCTGGGCAAGCGCTGTGCCACTGAGCTGCACTCGGCCAGGTCATGTGCTTGTTACATGTAGTCAGCAGTTTTTGATGTTTGGTAATAAACTGTGCATTTTGGTGTTTTTTATGTCATTAAAGTTAGTATTCCAGCTAGGTGTGGTGGCTGCCACCTGTAATTCCAGCACTTAGGAGGCTGCGGCAGGAGGATAGTTGAGAGTTTGAAGCCAGCCTGGGCTACAAAGTGAATTCTGGCCAGCCTGAAGTACATAGCAAAACCCTGTCTCAAAAAGACAAAAAAAAAAAAAAAAAAAAAAAAAAAGTTAATATTCCAGATGTTACATTTGTCTTAGAATTTTAGCTCTTCTGATTCCAGATGGCAAGTGTACAGGCATTCGTCATTGGACATTTTCATAAGTATTACCTTGTTGTCTTTATTAATAAAAAATTAGGAATCTAAAAACACTTTTCTCATTGTATTTTATCATTTTAACATTTAATTTTCATCATAATTCTATGCTTGAGGCAATACAAAGGAATAAGCACAGCATATATTTCTCTCTTATTCTGCCAACATTCTTCTTTATTATTTTTTATGCATTTGGTACAGGGTCTCACTGCACAGCCCAGACTCCTGGTGATCCTCCTGGTTTCAGCTTCTCCAGCACTGGGATGACAGGTGTGCGCTACCATGCCCCATCTCTGTGCCTGGGGGTGGGGCCAGCTCAGCATGTGGTGTTGGGGATTGAACCACAGTCCCTGTACTTGCCTAAGCAGGTGATTAGTGTGCTGAGCTATCTCGTCAGCCCTCTGCCAACATTCTTGACATAGGATTTTTTTTTTTTTTTTTTTTTGTCTTTTTGAGACAGGGTCTCACTATGAAGTTTAGACTGGCCTTTAAACTCACTTTGTTCTCATTAAAAATAAAAAAATTAAAAAAAAAAAAACAAAACTCACTTTGTAGCCCAGGCTGGCCTCAAACTCAGGAATTTTTTAAGAATTAAAATTATCTTCTTGGGAGCCTGCCCATTAGCTCAGTTGTTTAAGTGCCTGCTTAAACAAAGCAGTCAGGCTCAAGATGCTCTGGTTCTAACCCAGTTTCTCACAAGAAGCCAGAAATACCCTCAAGGCATCCTCAGGCTACCAAAAAAAATAATAATAATAATAAGTAAATAAAATAAAATAATCTTCTTAACAGAAAGGTATTTTTTTAGCCAGTCTGATCTTTTTTTTTTTTTCTTTTTTTTTGAGTGGACTTCTCTTTTACTGTGAAAAAGGCAGAGTTTATGCTTTTCAATGCATGAGCTTTTAGACTTTAAAAGTAGTTTTGAGCTTATGTGGTCATTTCAACCCATTTAACAAGAATAAACGGTGGTGGTCATTTAAAGTGACTTCTCTCCAAAGCAGTCTCCCTGTGTTCCCTGTATCAACTCACTTAATTCTTACAATAGCCACTTGCGGTAGGTGCAGTCCCAAACAGAAATCATGAGAAAATTGAGCCCTGAGTGGGGGAGGTGGTGATGGAGTTGGGCAGCGTAGCAAGAAAGGCCAGGGCTGCGAGCACCTTGGGACTCCTCCCCCAACACTCTCCTCCTGCCTAGCCAGTCTAATCTATATTGATGTCTTCACTCTAGTATTTGGAAAGTGGTAAAGGTTATGTTTAGAAATTGTATTTAGCTGGGCTGGTGATGCACGCCTGTAATCCCAGCAGTTGGGAGGCAAAGGGCTGGAGGATTGCTTCGGGTTCTAGACCAGCTTAGGTTACAAAGCAAGCTCAAGGCCAGCCTGAACTACATAGTGAGACCTTGTCTCAAAAAGACCAAAAAGAAATTTAGATTATTAATAATAAAAAAGTTAATATACAGTTATAATGTTCCAGGTACTATATTAGGCTCATTATATGTATTACATTTATTTTATTGTAAAACCCTGAGGTGCCCCATGTTTACAGGTAAGAGATTGAGTCACATAGTTTGAACTAACTTGCCCAAGGTCACACTGCTGGCACTCAGCAGCACCAGGATTCAAACTGAGGCAGTCTAGCTCCAGAGTGCTCAGTAATTTACACATGTAATATAACAAGTAAAAGAAACTGTGCTTAAAAAATGTGATATCTTACCAAGTGTGATAGTGCACATCTGTAAACCTAGCACTCTGGAAGTTGAGACAGGAGGCTCTGAGTTCGATTCCCAGTATCAGAAGAAAAAAAATCAGGGGCCGGGGAGATAGCTCAGTAGGATGAGCACTTGCCTGGCAAGCGCAGGGTTCTAAGTTCAATCCCCCGTACCGTTAAAAAAATAAAGAACAACTAAAGTGATACTCCATTTGTGGTCAAATTATGCCTGGAGTATTATTTCACATTTTTGGCTTCATTTCATAAGAGAAATAGCATCGTTCCAGAGTCCCAGATGAGGAGGACCAACATGGATGCAAAGTCTAAAAACTTTCTGGAGTGAAAGAGAAGGTGGTGTGCAGAACAGAGCTTAGCTGGCCTGGGACTCCTGTCCCTGGAAAGCTCTGCTAGCAGACACACCCTGGCTTGGCATCTGCGAACCTGAATTTTGGAATGATTCCCACCATTCCTGATTGGTTCACCACACCTAGGGTAGGTATATGCAGAGTCTGCTTTACGTAAGCACTAGCTTTCCTTCTGGGAGTTGAAATTTTGGTATGGGGCAGGCAGAAGGTACCCACACAATCAGCCCCAGCTCAAAACTCTGAACCTCAGATCGCTAGTGGCTTCCCTAGTGGCAGCATTCACGGGTGTTGTTACGGCCCTTACTGGATGGTAGCACACTGTTGTGGTTGACAGGCACAGTTGTAACTCAAGTTGTTGATAAAAGGGTGTTACCATCAGTGTGTTCTTCACAAGATAGCAGAGGAAGTGGGGCATGTTGGTCACACCTGTAATCCCAGCACCGGGGAGGCTAAGGCAGAAGGCTCACCATGAGTTCCAGACCAGCATGGGCTGCGCAGTCGTGTTCAAACTCAGTCTGGACTACATACTGAGACCCAATCACCAACTAAAAGGTAACAGGGGATCTGAGTTCAAGTAGCATCTCCTCTAGGAAGTACACACTTGCTGTTTTCCCATCCCATCCCTTCTCTTGGGTCCTCTGCAAGAGACTCTTCTAGCACTTCCTCTTGCCTGTTCAGATACCCAGTACTGTCCAGGTCACTGGGTCAGTTCCTGCCGCCTCTGACGGAGGTAACAGTAATGTCTGCGATGGCAGGGTTGTAGCTTGTTTCCTGTCTTTACTTAGTATAGGTGCTTGAAACTAAAGTGTGTTAACTAAGATAGCTATGTTTTTTAAGTCAGAAAAGTTCTAATAAAAATTTGGGGGTTTCTTTGTAGGCTTCTGTTGATAATAAAAATTATTATGTGTAACTCCTCATCCTAACCATAGATACATATTTCTTTTTTCTTTTTCTTTCTTTCTTTTTTTTTTTTTTTTTTTGAGACACATTCTCACTGAGTAGTTCAGGCTGGCTTTGAACTCACTATATAACCAGGCTGGTCTCCGTGTTCCATGTCTTAAAAATATATTTCATAGTATACATAGCTCATTTTAAATGCCTGACCACAAACATAAATGTATCATTTAGTTGGACAGCCTCCAGTCACTTGTGCTATGATTTTTTTGCCATTTCATAGGCAGCAACCTAATCTGAAGACTTTATCTCAATAGAAGAACAAACAGCCTGTATCTCTTCTAGTAGTGGTTGTAGCAACTGATGCTTATGTCTTGGTCACCTTGCTATCTCTGAATCTAGTTGAATAATTTGAAAAAGTTGCTATTGATGGTGGCACACACCTGTAATTCCAGCACTGAGGAAGTTGAGACAGGAGGATTGCCACAAGTTGGTGGCTAGTCTGGGCCACATAATGAGTTCAAAGCTAGCCAGATCAGTATAGCTAGACCCTGCCTCAAAATATGTGGCTTTTTTGGTTTTTGTTTTGTTTTGGGGTTTTTTTGGTGGAACTGGGGATTGAACTCAGGCCCTTATGCTTGTCAGGGAAGCGCTTATTCTACTGAGCCATCTCCCCAGCCCCAAAATTTTGCCATTCATCTCACATCCATTTATTTTTTTATTTTGTTTTGTTTTTTATTTTTTTAGTGGAATTAGGGATTGAACTCAGGCCCTTGCGCTTGCCAGGCAAGTGCTTATTCTACTGAGCTATCTCCCTGGTCCTCAAAAAAAAAAGGTTTTTTGATAAAGTTAAAAAAGAAAAAAGTCCCAATATTGCAGGGCTGTAGTGCTAGTACCTTCCTAGAGCTTTCATTCAGATGAATACTGGGGTCTGCAGTTCTGTACAGCGCAGATGAACCTCTGCCTGAGGCCCCACTGCGCCTTGTGTGCTGAGTGGCCACCTGGCCCACCAAGTGGGCACATGGTCCCTTGCATGTTCTCCTCTTGCCCTACAAGAAGTTCAGCAATTCTGCAGTTATAGCTAATTGGAAAATGTGCTGGTCAAACAGTATTTGTAAGCAGCTTAGGAAGGGCCATCCAGTTCATTCTACACCCACAGAAATCCTAGAGCTAAATGGGAAAGATTATGAAATCATCTTTAAATACTTCAAAGAGGAGCACAAGGAAGATAAGGGAATCCTGGCAAGATTTGCTGCAGCTGTCAAATTTTGACACTTGTAATTGGATCATCCACCCCTCTCAGTGAGCCCAGGCAAACCTGTGATATTTTTAGAACTTTTTCACATCACATTTTGCTCTTTAGAGTTCAAAACAGGACCTGAGAACCCTAAAATTTCCCAAGAGATGGAACAAAACAGAATCAGATAAATTTTGCTGAATTCACTGTAATAAAAATAGCCTGTTACATTTGAAATTTAGGTAATGTCATAATTTTAACCCCCAAATTTTAAGACTTTTCATAGATATTGTCCCCTAGAGCATTAACTGCTTAGGCAGCAGTGGAAACAGCCATCAGAGACACAACTGCATGGTGCTGACTTGGTTACGTGGAAGCGCAGAGACCGTGGCAGGTCTGAGTCACTGCCTTCCAGATGGTTTTTCTGGGGCCACCAGTTTCGTTAAGGCAGATTCCTCGTTACAGACTCTCAGAGGAAGGTGCAGCCAACTAGACATTACCATCTGTAGATAACTACCTTGTTCATGCCTGGCGTGCAGACAGTTTCTAATTTAAAGTTAAAAATGTAACACTGACAGGTTGGGAAGGGTTAGATTGGTATTATATGTTTGCGTGTTCAGCAGTAGTTACGGGTGTTCAGAAAGACTGGCTTTAGGGGCTGGAGAGATGGCTCAGTGGTCTAAAGCACCTACTTGGAACAAGCTCGGCAAAGCACAGGGACCGCGGTTCGATCCCCCAGCACCACATGCCAGCCAGCCGCGCCCCCTGGTGGGCTGAGCTGGCCACACA
>NW_004524652.1:7779417-7782300 GCF_000260255.1 Octodon degus
TTCGATCCCCCAGCACCACATGCCAGCCAGCCGCGCCCCCTGGTGGGCTGAGCTGGCCACACACACACACACACACACACACACACTAAATGTAAAAAAAAAAAAAATAAAAAAAAAAAAAAAAGAAAGAAAGACTGGCTTTAGCAGGAGGCAGAGGTTGCCTTGAAGCTTTTTCGCTTGCCTTTGAGCAGATAGTAGTTCTGAACCCAAATGATTTGTTGGAACAAGACATGAAAAGATGGCTTTTGTAGGTTTTTTATAATTCTGAATTCAGACAGAACACCAAACCCTGAATGGGCAAAAAATTAGGTTCTGCCCATATTCATGCTACTCTTAAATAGTAGATGTTATATCCTAACTCCATAACTACCTCAAGCCTGTTACTATAGTTTCTGTACATATAAATACCCCCCCTTTTTTTTGGGGGGGGCCCATTCAGCCTGCCCTGGGAGCTGGGCTGGTGTGGCATGTGATGCCGGGGATTGAACCATGGTCCCTGTGGTTGCCTAAGTTTGCCTACGCAGTCCTTAGACCGCTGAACTATCTCGGCAGCCCCATATAAATCCCTTGATGAAATAACTAACATTATAAAGTATTTATTATATAGTTTTTTGTAAAGTTCTCCTAGCTAATTGCTTTCAAAATAATTTTCATGTTACATTTTTTAATCTTTTATTTATTTATTTGGTAGAGGGTCTCACTATGCAGCTCAGACTCATAGTGATCCTCCTGTCTCAGGCTCTCCAGAACTGGGATTACAGGCATGCACCACCACACCCAATTTTGGGGTGGCACAGCGCGCCCAGGTTTCCAGGGCTTACACAGCATGTGGCACTGGGGCTAGAACCTGGGTCCGTGTGCTTGCCAGGCAGGCACTTAGACCACCAAGCTATCTCCCCAACCCTTCATGTGTAGATATTAAGGTAGAAAATTGTTTTTCTTTCTTGAATCAATTTTATTGGTATATTTTAAGTATATATAATGATCACATTCATCATAGAGAATTTGTACCTGTACATGATATAACTTTTTTTCCTATTCCCCTACGTTCCCTTTAGCCGCTCCTCTCATTCACAAAAGTCTAGTTTCTAATTTTTCCTTCTTTGCTTATTTTTTAACTTTCTTCCTCTTCTCTCCTGTTCCCCTCCCCATTTGAACATTTTCTTCCTATTTCACAATATCTATTATACATTTTGGTTAACTTGGAAAATTTGCAGCAGACATAGAGATTCTTGCTTTCGCATCATATCTAGAATGATGTCTGGAACCTAGTAATTCTTTCGAGTTTTCAGTAAACATGAAAAGCATTAGGGACACAAGCTGCTGCACTCATTTAAAAATGTACCAAATTTTGAACATTACTGGTAAAGGTTGTGAAACACATTTCCGTGGAGAAAAGGAGAGAGAACATCTGTCGCATCCATTTTGATCTCAAAGGAGCTGAGTCTATAAACTTTGTCCGAAAGCCAGAAGCTAGCACTCTAGACCATTAACCCATTACCAAAACCAAATGCAAGCAGAGGTAAAGATTGAGTACCCGCACAGCACCTACGGCATAAACCATAAAGCATTAATCATACTGCCATAAGCATCTAGAATAACAGCTGTGCGTTCATAAATGATGGGCCAGACTGCACATCTGGGTATAGATGATTAGAAATAGCCGCCATAATGGGCTTTCATGCCCAGTGGCAAGCTTTATAGTATTGACAAATATGTTTGCAGTGCACAGTGAGAAGCTTTAATCTCAGTGGTGCAAGGACTTCTTGTTTGTGTACTATGTTTTGAGACTTGGTTTTTCCTAGCCAGGCATGGTGGTGCACACCTATGGTCCCAGCGTGGGCTGAGGCAGAAGGGTCACAAATTGGAGCACATAGTGGGCAACTTAATGAGACACTTTCAGACTAAAAAGTAAAACACTAAAAACAAAAAAGTTCTGGGAATGCAGCTCAGTACTAAGGCCCTGGGTTTAATCCCCCACTCTGGGGGAGGGGGATACCTTAAAAATAATTGTTTCAAAAATAATTCTTCTGAAATTAATATTTAAATTCTTTCAAAAATTTTACTTTAAAGTTGATTTTTAAAAACCATTTTTTGACAATTTTATTTTTGTACCAGGGATCAAACTCAGGACCTTGTGCTTGCCAGGAAAGCACTTATACCACTGCACTATCTCTCTAGCCTGAAAATTATTTTTATTTTAATTTAATTAAATAATTAATTTATTTATTTATTTTTGGCAGAACTGGGAGTTGAACTCAGGCCCTTGTGCTTGCCAGGCAAGTACTTATTCTACTGAGCTATCTCCCTGGCCCCTGAAAATTATTTTTAAATATCTCTTTTACATATTTTATTTTTTTAATGACAAAGCAAAGAATTTCCAGCCTTTGTTTTTTTAAACATTATTTAATAAGAAAAACCTTCACATTTTAAAAAATTAGGATAGATTTTCTCTGAAATAATCAACTTAAATCAGCCCTTTTTATATAGGATGAATGAGGTTAGTAGTTTCTATTAAATAACAGAATTACATAATTGATATTTTTACCTATGTTTGATACCACAACAATATAAAAATCATACACCTTCCACTGATATCTTCCCTTCCCTCCAGAGTGAAGTTCATATGGTTGCTTTTAGGTCAATACTTAGGCTTTAAAAAAACAAAAAGAGAGCCAGGAGATGGCTCAGTGGAAAGTGCAAGGGCCTGAGTTCAATCCCTGGTTCCGCAAAAAAAAAAAAAAAGAGATGTCTTAAAAAAAAACAAAAAGAAAAGAAAAGAAAAAAAAAAAAAAACAGGGCCGGCGAGATACCTCAGTAGACTAAGCACCTGCCTGCCAAGCATAAAGTCCTGACTTCAATCCCTGGTATGTAAAAAAAAAA
>NW_004524652.1:7782495-7797945 GCF_000260255.1 Octodon degus
AATAAATAAAAATTAAAAAAAAATAAAATAAAAAATAAAAGTATTGGGCCAGTCAGATAGCTCATCAGACTAAAATGCCCACTTAGGCAGACCGCAGTGGCGGCTCGATTACTGGCCCCGCCCCTGGGGCTTGCTGAGACGCAGGCATTTGAGACTGGGCGTGGTGGCACACATCTGTAATCCCAGCGCTTAGGAGGCTGAAAACAGGAGAACCACTACAAATCCGATCTATGTAATGAGACTTGACCCTGTAGATCCTGCACCAAATATATAAAGAAAATTAAAAAATAAAACTACCTAGGACTTTTTTTGGGGGTTACCAGGAATAAAACTCATGGCCTTGCACTTACTAGTCAGGTGCTGTGCTGCTGAGGTATATCCCTAGCCCATATCTAAAACTATTTAAAGTAGACCATTTAAAACAGTCCTTCTGCTCTTTGGCTTTGGTGGCACAAGGGAGATGACAAAGGGAACATCATCCTTTGGAAAGCGTTGTAATAAGACGCGCATGTTGGGCCGCCGCTGTGGCTCTAAGGCCTTCCACCTTCAGAAGGCGACTTGTAGCAAATGTGGCTATCCCGCCAAGCACAAGAGAAAGTATAACTGGAGTGCAAAGGCTAAAAGGCGAAATACCACCAGAACTGGTCGAATGAGGCACCTAAAAATTGTATATCGCAGATTCAGGCACGGATTCCACGAAAGAAGGACGCCTAAACCCAAGAGAGCAGCAGCTGCAGTGTCCAGTTCATCTTAACAGAAGGATTTTTTTTTTTTCTTTTTTTGAGGGGGGCTGGCTCAGAATGCCTTCAGGGCATGTTTGGCTGGCTGGCGTTGTGGGGATTGAACCACAGCAACCTAAGGCTGACTGCTTTGCTGAAGCAGCCACTTAAACAACTGAGCTGAAGAGCAGGCCCCTCATCATGAGAATTGCAGCAACCACTCAAAATAAATGCTTTGGTTTAAAACGATTAAAAAAAAGCTCTTCTGAATGGGTTGGACATGATCAAGGTCTTTTATATGAGTTTACAAATATGCCAAAATGAGATCTATTCTTTATAACTAACATATAATGGTAAAAAAGAGATTTGATTTTTTTTTTTTTTTTTTTTTTTTTTTTTTTGTATTTAGGACATGGTCTACAGGGTCTCACTGCATAGATTGGACTCATAGTGATCCTCATGATACAGCCTCCCAAGTGCTGGGATTACAGATGTGTGCCACCACGCCCATTCTCAATCGCCATCTCAGCACGCCTAGGTGTGGGACTGGCACAGCAAGAACAGGGATCATCCCTGTGCCTGCCTGCTAGTGCTTTAATCCACTGAGCTATTTGGCCTGCCCTGAGATTTGAATTTTTTTAATTTCAGAACTTTTTTTTGTACTCTGAATCAAACTCAGGACCTTGCACTTGCCATGCAGGTGCTGTGTCATTGAGCTATATCCCCTGAAAAATTCTTACAGAGAACAGGTGACTTAGAATAATTTTGTGGCATATTGTAGTGCTCAAAATAATAGCAAAGGTAAGAAATGATGTCCAAGAATTATAGTCCCTTAAGAATTATAGTCCCTTGTTTATAAAAACTATCCAAATATTTTCCCTACTTTTTCTTACAATTTATTAGCAGAAATGAATTACAATAAAACACTTTTGATTTTGATGGTTTGTAACTGCTTTTTTTTTTTTGGCAGAAACGGGGATTGAACTCAGGCCCTTGCACTTGCCAGGGAAGTGCTTATTGTACTGAGCCATCTTCCCAGCCCCTCTTTTTTTTTTTTTTTTTTTTGCTTTTCTTAAAAAAAAATGCATTTGTTTGTTGCAAGGTCTCATTATGCAACTTGAACTTATGGTGATCCTCCTGTTTTTATTCTCTCAGCACTGGGATTACAGGTGTGCGCCACTACGCTCAGAGTCTGTCCAGCTCAGCTCACCCGGGGGGTGGGGATGGGGCATCATGCGGTACGGGGATCAAACCGTGGTCACTGTGCTTGCCTAAGTTGGCTCTTTTGTCTGCTGAGCTGTCTCACTGGCCCTGTTAGCTTAAGAGCTCATGATTAAGTACAAAGCAAGATATGGTTATGCTGACAAATGTGGAAATTAAAAATACCTTTTTCTAAAGTTTTGTCTGTCTGCTTTCAATTCATAATCAATTCACAGCTGTTTGAAGGACAATAAAATACTAAGGAAGGGGCCTGCTAAAATAGAGATTAATATTACCTATTACATTCCTTTTTTAAAAAAATACTGAAGTTGATTCATTGATTGATTGCTTTGTTGAGATAGGGTCTCACTGTATACTTCAGGCTGGCCTTGAACTCATTATATAGTCCAGGGTAGCCTGAACTCAGCGATCCTCATACCTCAGCCTCCCTGGTGCTGGGTTTACAGGTGCGTACCAACCCATTACATTCCTAAAGTAATAATTACAGTAATTCTAAACTGGAGTGTAGTGGTACACACCTATAATTCCCCCACTCTGGGAAGCTATAACAGAAGACTTTTGAGCCCACCTTAGCAGCTAGCAAGAGCCCTGTCTCAAAATAAAAAATAGTAGCTGAGTGTGGTGGTACATGCCTATAATCCCAGCATTGGGGAGGCTGAACCAGGAGGATCATTGTGAGTTGGACACTGGCCTGGGCTACCATAGGAATTCAAGGCCAGCCTGAGCTGCATAGTGAGACCCTGTGTCAAAAAGACAAATGCATAGAATGGTATTGAATAGTGTTATTTTTTTCCCCATAATTTTATTGAGAAACAAATAGCAATGAGACAGTTTCAAATCAAATTAGTAGGACAGTTCCAATAATTAACACATGGCGTACTTTCTTCCTAGTGGTTATTTGTTGTACAAGATGCAGACATGATATCCTATTTACAAACACTATTAGAACAAATCCCTCTAGTCACTGAATTAAGAGGATGTAGCTGTTATATCTATCCTAACCATTTTGAATACACAGATACAAAAATTCATCTGTATCCCATTTTTTTTGTTTAGTTCCATCATTTAAATATTATAGGTGTGTGAACTCAGCAAAATATTCCAAAATAGTCCAGTAGTCCATAATAGTATTGGGTCTTCTGCATGACTGGCAATGTCAGAAGCTGTTGACCTGAGTCCCCTACAGCTCAACATAACAGCATGGCTTTACTTCTTATACTTTGTTTTTATACTTTTCTGCTGGATGGTTAAGACCAAGGTAAAGCAAGACCTATGTAACAAGAGTTGTAGCTTTTGTATCTGATAAGGTCAGTCAAATACCCTCAGAATTTTTCCTGAGGAGTAGTGTCATTTATGTATATTTTACTACTTATATAATTGCGGAATTGTAAAAATATTAAAATGACTTATTTTAAACTGTTTACTTAGCTATAAGAGATCTAAGTAAAGTGGAAAAATACTGTGCCACCAAATAAAAAAGGCATAGAGCCCCTGGGTCCAGTCCCCAGTGCTGCTAAGTAAAGAAATTTATAGTAATAAATAGTAATAAATATTTGTAGTAATAAATAGTCTGATACTGTATTACCAAATAACAGTCTGTAGTACGTACTGGAACAAATGTAGTATTTCACAGATTCATTTATGGATTAGGCATAAAAGCATTTACAGAACATCTTACAGTGGTACCTTGCATCATGAACTTAATTTGTACTACAGTTCTGGGGAAAATGGCCATGTTCATGTTCAAGCAAAAAAGATGGCCATGGGCTGATGAGAAAGCTCAGAGGACTAAGTGCCTGAGGCAAGCTCAAGGATGGAGGTTCGACTCCAAGCACAGACTCCAGGTTCTATGCCAGCCCCATGCTGCCGAGCCAGCCACCAAGTCCGGGCGTGGTGGCGCACACCTGTAATCCCAGTGCTGGGGAGGCTGACAACAGGAGGATCACTGTAAGTCCAAGCTGTGTAGTGCGGCCCTGTACCAGATACATTGAAAAAAAAAGGTGGCTGTGATTGTATTCATCGCTGGATAAAGAGTTCACAAAGACAAAATTTGCCAAACATTTCTGTTTGCAAATCAGACTATTTGCAATATTATTATTGCAAATTTATTATTGCAAATAATCTGACTTGCAAACAGAAGTGCTAGTGAACTGTTTATGACAGAAGCATTCATTTACCACTGTATTTTTACACTATTGAATGTGAAACCTTTAAAGACAGACAGCCAGGCATAATGGTGTTGCCTATAATCTTAGCTACTACTTGGAAGGCTGAGGCAAGAGGATCACAAGCTTGAGCCCTAGCTAGGCATGGGGGCACACCCCTATACTCCCAGCACTTGAGAGGCTGGGACAGGAGGATCTCTGTGTGCCCAAGGATAGTCTGGGCTACATAGCTCAAGGCCAGTGTAAACTAGGTAGGGAGAACCTGTCTCAAAACAAAGAAAAAGGAACCAGCCAGATAGCTCAGCAGACTAAAATGCCTGTTTAGTCAGAGCTCAGCAGCCAGGGTTCAATCCCAGCTTGCTGTGCTAGCTCTGCCCCAAGGGCGCACTGAGAGGGTGATTGAGACTGGGCATGGTGGTGTATGCCTGTAATCCCAGCACGTGGGAGGCTGAAAACAGGAGGGTCACTACAAGTCCAGTCTACGTAATGAGACCCTGTAAACCCTGCACCAAATATCAAAAAGGAAAAAGAAAAAGTTTGAGCTCAGCCTGGGCAACTTAATGAGGACCTTTCTTAAATTTATACAATGAATGAATGAGTGAAGAAGTCAGTACTGTAATTCAAAGAAACAAATATAAAAGAATATGTAATTTGTGACAGCTGGCTAGGCACTCACTGTGGAGAAAGAGACTTTCAGATTTTGAGGTAAACTAGAATTATTTTCTGTAATTATGAGCTCTTTGCATACAGAAATGCAGCTGACTTTTGCCACTGACTATATCTGGTAAACTTGCTAAATTATCCTACTGATTATATATCTTTAAATTATTTTTAATTTCTCCATAAAGATAATAATATGTGAATAATGAGAATTTTCTTTTTTTTCAAACCCTGTATGTCTTTATTTTTCTTCTCTTGTTACCTCGCCTAGTTCTTTCAGTACAGAAGTAAACCTTTGCACATATGTGTATCTGTATTTACACAAACACAGGGACCTATAACTTTTCTCTGTCCATGTAAATATATCATTAAACTGTAGGTTCTGGGGCTGGGGAGATAGCCCTGTGGTTTAAGTGCCTGCCTGGCAAGCGCAAGGTCTCGAGTTCAATCCCCAGTACCACGTGCGCTGAGACAGGAGGATTGCTGAGTCTGAGCTATGTAGCAAGACGCTGTACGAAATGAGTAAATAAAAGACTTATGAGAAAAAAAGAACAAAACAAAAAAACCTGTGGGTTCTAACCAACACCTGGTATCATAGCATTCTTTCTAGCTTTCTCTCATTGCTAGTTTTAAAATCTTTTCTGTCACTGAGAAATCTGACTCCCTTTTTGCTGCTGCATTTGCTTATTTGCAGGCAGGTAACTTGCCTGTTCAGTCAGCCTGCTGATGACTGCAGCTTCCTCCTGCATACATTGTGTGCCTCACCCCACCTCTTCACCCTCTCGGATGCTTGCCGTGGCTTCCTGCCACCCCCTCTTGCTGTGTTGTCAGCTGCCAGGCCTGCTAGCTTGTTCCTGCACACGGCTCCTCAGCCAGCAGCTCCACTGTTCCCCATCTTCAAGCCCATCAGCCTGTAGAGCTGCACTTCTGTACTTCCATGGCCTGCCCCCTGTCGCCCTGCCCCATGGCTCCACTCACCACCCACTGGGCGCCCTCTGCATGCGCCTTGACCTCAGGACCCCTCTGGCCACTGGCTCTGTGCAGCTCCCAGCCCCCTCACTGCTGTGGGCTCCAGCCAGCACTGTGGCTGTGAACCAGGGAGAGGAGGGCTAGGGAAGGCTTTCCTGTGTCCATTCCTGCCTCAGTGTACTGTAGCTGTCACAGAGGCCTCACGTGTAGCCACGCCGTCTCTCTAGTGGCTTAACACTGTGTACTTGTATCAGTTTTCTTTTTCTTGTTTTGTTTTGAGACAGGGTCTTGCTGTGCAGTCCAGGCTGGCGTTGAGCTCATTTTGTAGCCCAGGCTGGTCTTGAACTCACAGCAATCATCCTGTGATCCTCCTCAGCACTTAGTCTGCTGAGCTATCTCGCCAGTCTTTCTTTCTTCTGTCTTTTTTTTTTTTTTTTTTTTTTTTTTGTGGTGGTACCAGGGATTGAACTCAGGACTTGTACTTGCCAGACAAGCGTTTCTGTCTGTCTTTTTGAGACAAGAGTTTTACTATGTAGTCCAGGCTAGCCTTGAACTTCACTTTGTAGCCCCCAGTGGCTTCGAGCTCACAGTGATTCTCCTGCCTCCACCTCCTGAGTGCTGTAATTACATGGTGTGTACCACCATGCTTGGCTAGAATTCTTAAATCACTTAAGTGATTGAGCTTAGCGCAGAGACTGGGGTTCAATTTCCAGTACGACATACCTTGCTGGCCCTGCCCTGGGGTGCACTGAGCTAGCCATTGAGTCCAGGCATGCTTGTAATTCCAGTGCTGGGGAGGCTGAAAATGGGAGGATCACTATGGGTCCAAGCTGCCTGCATAGTGAGATCCTGTACCAAATACAGAGAGAGAGAGAGAGAGAGAGAGAGAGAACGGACGGAAGGAGTTCCCGAGCTCAGAAAGTTTGGGAATTGCTATGTACACAAGAAAAGAACAAATACCCCAATAAAAAGTTGGCTAAAGGCAAATCATTTTGTTTGAATTTCCGTAGATGTATAATAAGCATGATGAAAAAATAATGTTTCCTAATAAAGAAATGCAAGTAAAAACTAAGGTATTATTTTACTTGCTTATCAGATGGGTTATAAAAATATTATAAATAAGTTTTTTGAAGGGCATTTTGGCAGCATGTATCGGAAGCCTATGTTCCCTTTGACTATTTCTGGAAAAGTGGTCTACAGAAATTACCGAGTATGTCTGCAGATTCAGTGTATTTCCCATGCTCTTCTTACATGGTATTAAAAATTCAGAAGTAAACAAAAATCCAAATGATAAATAGAAGAAAAGTCCAGTGGAAGAACACAGACAGTATGTTCTCTGTCTTCTGATTAGTTTCAGGCTGGTAGATCCCAAATGCTCAGTGGCACCTGTGGCTTGTTTTTGTGGATGAGGGATTAACCTGACCTGATTATCTTTGCATATGTAGTATGTGCAGTGTTGTCAAATCATACTCATTCCATGCAGAACACATTAATCATTTGTGGCTTTGCTCTTGCACCAAAAACATTTCTGTCTTGTAGCTTTTAAAAATAGTGCTGGAACACAGCACGATAGAGAAGGGGAAATTGGCCTGGATATTACAGAGGCTAGCAGATGAGCAGGATTGATTTCATCTCGGGCACCTTGCCCAGGACACTTGTAATAGGACATATAGTTACTCTAGGGATTCTGAATCTGTGCTTTTGTCAGGCATACACATTTAAACTATAAAAGGGCAAATTAGAAGTTATTAGACTCCAGGTACATGGATGTGACTAAAAGTTTAGAGCAGTTTCTATGATCCAGCCATTGAAAATTTACTGTGTGGTGGCTAGATTTCTTAGCACTAAAACTAACTCAGTCATGGATAGAAACATGTTTTGAACTTCCTCTAAAATACAACGTTCTTTGATTTTTTTTTTTTAAAGCTTAAGTGTATAAAAATGTCTAAATTAGAAATTGGAGGATTATTTTTATGCTATAAATTTTTTTTTTTTTTTTTTTTTTTGCGCCGAATGCCTTCAAGGCATGACTGGCTGTCTTGTGTTGTGGGGATCCAACCACAGCAACCTGAGGCTGACTGCTTTGTTGAAGCAGCCACTTAAAGAACTGAGCTAAGGGGCAGGCCCCTATGCTATAAATTTTAATCTCTCTATTTTTAAGACCTCTTTTTTTGTACTAGGGATTGAACTCAGGACCTTGCACTTGCAAGGCAGGCATTTATGTCATTGAGCTATCTCCCTGGGTCAACACATTTTTGTATAATCAGAAAGTAAGTTTTGTTTTTTCTTTAAATTGTATGTATTTGGTACTGGGTCTCACTATGCAGATCAGACTCATAGTGATCCTCCTGTTTCAGGCTCCCTGGCACTGGGATTATAGGCATGTGCCACCACACCTGGTTTCGGTGACCATCTCGGCACTTCCAGGGTTCTGGGGCCAGCACGGCATGTGGTACCCGGGATTGAACCTGGGTCCCTGTGCTTGTCAGGCAGGCACTTAGACTTCTGAGCGATCTCCCTGGCCCCAGAAATAAGTCTTTTAAGGAAAAAATAAATTTTGGAAATGCTGTATTATTTTACTACCTATAATTTAGGATTACTGATTTTATATTTGACCTAAACTATTAGAAGGAAAGCTAAATGTGGTGCACACCTGTAACCCCCACAATTGGGAGGCTGAGGTAGAAGGGTCGCTGTGAGTTTAAGGCCAGCCTGGACTTCACAGTGAGACCCTGCCTCAAAAAGCAAAATCTGGGGGCCGGGGAGATGGCTCAGTAGAATAAGCACTTGCCTGGCAAGCGCAAGGGCCTGAGTTCAATCCCCGGTTCCACCAAAAAAAAAAAAAAAGCGAAATCAAAAAATTAGAAGGAAAAAATACAAATGCAGTAATACAGTTTGCATTGGGATAATAGTTCCAAATGAATTATTTTTCTTTTGTTTTCCAAAATTTCAGTAAGCCATTAATTGCTTCTTATAGTATTATTTATTAATCTTTTACCCCCAAAACAGTAACTTAAAGAAAGTACTGGGCATTAAAAAGGCTGAGATTCTCAAATAGTTAAATTATCCCTAATTAGGTAATAAGGTAAGTGTGTGTGTGTGTGTGTGTGTGTGTGTGTGTGTGTGTTTCTGTGCGTTTCCCCATCCACTGTAGCATTAAGCAACACTCTAAACCTTTTGTTGAGTTGACCAGGCTAGACTCAAACTTCCAGTCCTCCTGCCTTGTTAACCTTCCAAGTTGCTAGAATTGTAGGGATGCACCACTGCACACAGCTGGTTTTGTTTTAAAGTGATATGTTTAAATATACCAGATTCTTACTACAGAAATGTTTGCTATAACAGTTATAGCAGTATATAAGATATACTCCAAAAAGATTTGTAGTTATTATCTCCTACCTTTTTTTTTTTTTTTTTTTTTTCTCCTTTCTTTCCTCTTCATTATTTAATCCTTAAGTTATGCTTCTTTTTGTTTTGCTATATCTTTCATACTTTTTTTTTTTTTTTAGCAGAACTGGGGATTGAACTCAGGCCCTTGCACTTGCCAGCCAAGTACTTATTCTACTGAGCTATCTCCCCGGCCCTCTCCTACTTATTTTTATAGAATTGAATTTCTACTTTTTACTAGTAAGATCTAAAATGAATAGGCTTATAGAAGGTCTTAGAATATTTAGATCAGTTCAAAAATAAAAATGTGCGGGGGCCAGGGAGGTGGCTCAGTAGAATAAGCGCTTGCCTGGCAAGCACAAGGGCCTGAATTCAACCCCTGGTTCTGCAAAAAAAATAAAATAAAAATAAATAAATAAAAGTGTGCACTTTTATTTTATTTTTTTGAGATGGGCTCTCTGTTTTGCCCAGGCTGGCCTTGAACTTGTGATCCTGAGCCTTCTGAATAGCTGTGATTGTTGGTATATGTCACTATACCTATGTCATGTGATGTTTTAGCTGAGTAATCTTTCTAAGTTTTCTAATAAAACTAAATTATTACATATTTCGCAATACATGTATTGGTAAATGAGGAGAAATAGAGGTTATGTGTGATACTTAGCTACTACTCTTGTACTCATTAAGTTACATACTGGCTTTTTTTTTTTTTTTTGCAGTTCAAACGATACGTCAGTAAACTACGAAGCAAGAGTACAGTTTTCAAAAAGAAACATCAGATAATAGCAGAATTTAAGGCTGAATTTGGTCTTTTGCAGAGAACAGAAGAACTTCTTAAGCAACGTCATGAAAATATTCAACGTCAGCTGGTAATATGGTATTATCTTGGACTCCTGTAACTACAAGTGCCAGATTTATGGGTTACAGCTCTAGACTGAGGTCATTGTTTTTACTGGAAGACTCATAAAATTATTAATGTTCTCTGATTAATTACAGAAATGTCATAAAAGCTGATTCATTTATTTTTAATATAGCAGTAAGCACTGCCTTTTTAAAATATGCGTGCTGACTTTGGGATTATTAATAGAAGTTGAGGTCCAAGTAGGTTTTTCTTTTGATTAGCTATTTAATTTGAGTATAATTATCATGCCAAGAGAGTGACTGTGAAATATTAATATATTGTGGCCTCCCAAGCAGAGATCTCTAACCATGCAATTCCAAGAGACTCTTTGGAAAGAAACCTCCAGGGCAGGTGCTGTGTGGAAGGTCCCTGCAGGCTGTCCCTGTGTGCCTTGGTCGTCAGAGGAGGCAGATCTGCAGCAGTCCAGCAGCAGCCCTCCGCGCTGTGCACACCAGCCCCTCGGAGGTTCTCGGTTGGGGTTTTTTTTCTTTTACCATTAACTGTTGCATTAGGATGGTGCTTCCCAGCCATCAGTAATCTGGGAGAGGTAAATGACATTTAATCAGTTGCCATTTCTTTTAGCTGACGGTGTGAACTTTTCCATTTCATGCTGAGGAGTAGTTTTTGCTTCTAGCGAATTTCTAGGCAGATGCTTATGCCACTGAGCTCTCTCCCCAGCCGCTTCTAGAGCATTTCAGATCAAGAATTTACTGTGATCATACATGAATTCTGAAAGTGCTAGCTTTGAAATTGATGGTCGTAACTGCGGAATTGTTCACATTTCCCTTCTCCATTGGCTGTAGCTTCTTGTTGTTATCTCTTGTGTGTATACATGCTTGTGTTGGAGCTTACAGCACAGCCTCTGAGTGGTCTTTCCTTGAGTGGTGTGGTTTGATTTGGTTTGGGTTTGAGACAGTCTTGCTCCGTAGTTCAGGCTGGCCTTGAACTCCCCACAGGCTGGCCTTGAACTCTGTGATCTTCCTGCCTCAGCCTCCCAGGGCTGTGATTACAGGTATGCACCACAATAGCTTCCCTTAAATTTTGCCTTTACAGTATCCTAAGCAATGCAAGAACCTTACAGTACCCTAACTCCATTGATCTCCTTGCAATATTTTGTCACCATGTAAATGTTACTTTAATTCTAAATGTGATTTAGAAGGGTTTTTGTTTTTTTTTTTGTTTTTTTTTTTTGGGAGGGAGGCTGGCTCAGGCTACCTTAAGGGCCGGTCTGGTAGGGTTGTGGAGCTGGGGATCGAGCCGCAGTCTCCTGCGCCTGACTGGGTTTGCCCAAGCAGGCGCTTAAACAACCGAGCTAGCTCGCAAGCCCTTCTAACTATGATTTAATTTTTGTTTTTGTTCTTTTAGACAGGGCCTTACTGTGTAGTTCATGCTACCCTCTAACTCATAGTGATCCTCCTGCCTCAGCCCTCCAGGTGCTGAGATTACAGGCAAGAGCCACCATGCCTGGCTATGACTTAATTTTTGTATGACATATTCAATATTATTCCTGATTTGTTATGTTATTTTATTATTTTCATGCTTCGCTCCTTCCTGCATCAGCATTTTTCTCCTAGGATCTGTCTGATGAACTCCTCAGTACTATCTCATGTAGTACAGGATTACTAGGGACACATCCTCTCGGTTTTGGGTTTTTTTCTGCTAAGACGTCTTTATTTTGAAACATGTTTTATTATTTTATTCGAGTTTATTCGTACCACTTCTGTGTGCAGTCGGCATATGTATAGAACACATCCTCACACCTTCATCTTCCGGTCTCTCGCTCTCTCTCTCTTTTGAGTACCAGGATTGAACTCAGTCAGGACCTTTTGAGTTCAATCAGGCAGGAACTTAAGCCACTGAGCTATCTTGCCGGGCTATTTTTTTTCCCTTCTCGTCTTTCTAAGATAGGGTCTTGCATTGCAGTTCAGGCTGGCCTGGAGCTCACTTGTAACCCGGGCTGGTCTCAATCTCACAACCGTCCTCCTGCCTCAGCCTCCTTAGTGCTGGGATTGCAGGTGTGCGCCATCACACCCGGCTCCCCACCCTCCTTGATTGCTGTGTTCTGTGCCTGCGTGTAGCACATGGTGCACAGAGCTGGTACACAGACACAACACATGCAGTCCCTTTTTCTTTTTGTCCCCTTTCCCTCTCCTCCCCTCCCATCTCTTCATTCCCTTCCTGATGGAGAATGATCTGTCTCTTTGCTTCCTGTTATCCTTTATTTTGGTCTTTCTTTTTACTTTGGGCTTCTCATATTAGAGAAACCATGTAATGCTTGGGCTTACGTTCCTAGTTTATTTCACTTAAGGTTATGTCTCAAGATGTAGCCATTTTCCTGCTAATGACGCACATTCCTCTTTTTTAGGGCAGTGTAGTGCTCCACTGTGTGTAACTTACCACATCATCCTTATCCAGGCTTCTGCTGGTGGACATAGGCCATAGGTTTAGCTGTTATGAGCTGGGCTGCTATAAACATGGGTAGGATGAATCACTATAATTTGATGTCTTTAGCTTGTTTGGGGAAGATACCTAGGAGGGGTGAAGCACATTTTCACCCTCTGTAGAATTTCTGGTTGAAGACCAAGTGTGGTGGCACATGCCTGTAATCCCAGTGCTGGGGAGGCTGAAAACAGGAGAATCACTATGAGTCCAGGCTGCATAGTGAGACCTTGTACCGAATACATTAAAAAAAATTTTTTTTCCTGGTTGATACCGGTCTTCTTTTAGTACTTTAAATATTTAGTTTTTTTGACTTCTAGCTTTATTTCTAATGTAAAATCTTCTGTACATCTTTTTTAAAGATTGTTATTCTTTAGTTTTTAAGGTTTTCTGTGGATGTTTGACTTTTCAGTAGTTAGTCTATAAATTCCCAAGTTCGTTTCTTTTTTAAAAATTTTATGTATTTGGTATAGGGCCGCACTATGCAGCTTGGACTTGTAGCAATCCTCCAGTTTTCAGCCTCCTAGTGCTGGAATTACGGGTGTGAACTACCACGCCCAGACTTGGTCACTGGCTCAGCATGCCTGAGGGCAGGGCCGGCCTGGCATGTGGTAACGGATCAAATTCCGGTCCCTGCACTTGCCTAAGCAGGCGCTTAGTCTGCTGAGCTATCTTGCCAGCCCTCCTCCTAAGTTCTTTTTGAATTTATCTTATCTTGGGATTTGTGAGGCTTCTTCTTCAATATATAGTTGAATGTGTTTTTTAGTTTAGTTTGGTTTTGTTTTTTGAGACAAGATTCCTCTATGAAGTGCGGGCTGCTCTTAAATTCGTTCTGTAGTCCAGGCTGACCTCAAACTCATAGCAATCCTCCTGTCTCTGCCTCTCAGGTAGATGGGATTATAGGTATGTGCTAACCTGGTCAACTTTTTCTTTCTTTTTTTTTTTTTTTTTTAAGACAGAGTCTTGGAGGCTGGAGAGATGGCTCAGTGGAATAAGTGCTTCCCTGGCAAGCACAAGGGCCCGAGTTCAATCCCCGGTTCTTGAAAAAAAAAAAAAATCTAAAAAGACAGAGTCTCTATATTGTTCAGGCTGGCCTTGAACTCAAACTCACTTTGTAGCCCAGGCTAGCCTTGAACTTGCAGCCATTCCTCCTGCCCCAGCCTCCCAAATGCTGGATTACAGGCATGAGCTACCACACCCAACCCATTCATTGATTTTTGTTTTGTTTTTTAGGACAGAGTCTCACTATGTAGATCAGTCTGGCCTTAAACTCACAGCAGCTTGCCTGCCTCAGCCTAGTGAGTGCTGGGATTACAGGCACATGCCACCACACTGGGCATCATGACTGTTTTGAAGTCTATGTGATAAATTAAGCATTTATATCTATTGTTTATTTTTTCTCTTGATTTTTTTCACTCCTTTGGCTCCACTACTTTGCTTATCTATTATCTTAGTTACTTTTCTCTTGTTACTGAGACAAAATACCCACTTCTGCCCAAAACTAAGGAATGAGAGATTTATTTAGCTCAGAGTTTATGAAAATTTCTGTCCATAATCAGCTGACTCCAAGGCACAGTGACTTGGCACAGGGGCAACAGTTTAAGGCAGCAGAAGACAGGAAAAGCAACAGGAGGGGGGGCCTGGGGAGGTGGCTCAGTGGAATAAGTGCTTCCCTGGCAAGTGCAACGGCCTGAGTTCAATCCTCAGTTCTGCCAAAGAAAGAAAGAAAGAAAAAAGAAAGAAAGAAAGAAAGAAAGAAAGAAAGAAAGAAAGCAAGCAAGCAAGCAAGCAAGCGAGAGAGAGCGAGCAACAGGAACAAAAGGAGGGAAGAGCTGGCCTCCAGCCTCCCCATACCATGCGGGCTCTCGGGCGGGGGCAGCCCGCACACCTTCTCCCTGCCTTCCTCTGCACAGGCTGAGGCTGCTCACAAAGTGAGGCCCTAGCCTCCTGCAGAGTCATTTGGTTAAATTTCTAAACACCTAAAGTTGACACCGTGTATCACCCATAAAATCTAGTAATTTTTATTGAACACCAAGCATGAAATACGATTAAATTTCAAGCCTGCGGCTGTGTTTACCACGGAAGATAGACAGACAGATCAATCGATCAGGATAAATGATAGAATTTTGGGGGGAGCACCTTGATTTAATCGAAGATCGACTTGTAAGAGATGACTTTTCTAGTTCTCTCTTACTCCTAAGCTGTTACTTTTGTGTTCTGCAACTGTTGGCAGGGACTTTCTACTCTTGCGAAGTGTCCTTACTCTCAAGGCCTGCCTCTTTGGCCTGCTTGTAAGGTAGCCCAGCTGGCTTCAACTCAGTGTGGGACGTTCACCCGGCCCGACACCTGGAGAAGCCTGGAATTCCTGCCTCACCCTAGCACTGTGAAACTGTTGGCAAGCAGATCTGCTGCGTTGCGCTTGGCTTTTGACAGTCTTAGCCTGCTTATGCATAGTGTAGGATTTGGGTGATGTCTAAGAGAAAATTGCAGACAGAGTCTGGGCTGAGTCTCTCTGATGCCCTCTGTCCCTTTAGGTCTTTCTCCTATTAGCCGCCGGCCCAAGAATTCTAGCTCCTCTTCTGTTCTCTCCCTCCCCAGGATGCTTCCTTTCGTTCCCTCCATTTCCTTTTCACTGGAATTTCTTTTCCTGGATCACAGGTCTTTCCCATGGCTGATTACTCCAGTGGACACTTGTTAATCTTTTTTTTTTTTTTTTTCATTTTTAAACTTATTTTATTTGTTCAAATAGTTATATCTGTGCAAGTGAAATGATTTTACCATAATACAGTTCATGGATTGTGGCTCTTGCCCTCTTGCGGCATCCAGGACCGGGGCTGGAAGGCTTTCCCAGTGCTGATGGGTGTTGCTGAGGGCTCTTCCTTTCCAAAGTGCGGAGCAGAGGCATGCCCTTTAATTTGAATCTGAACTGGTGGAGGCAAGAGTTCTTCGCTGGGCTCTTTACTAGGGAGCTTTTCTTTTTCATAAAAATCTTTGC
>NW_004524652.1:7800195-7802777 GCF_000260255.1 Octodon degus
CTCCTGAATCAGCTGGGTGGGTCTTGCCTCTAGCCTCTTTGCAGGGAGTTCTGCTGAAGGGTTCCGTGCTGGGCCTGTGCTCTGGGTCTGTTCAGGATCCCGCCGGGCCGGTCGTCTCACTCACTCGCCAGGTCTGCACTCTGGGTCTGTTCAGGATCCCGTGGCTGGGTCGTCTCCCTCAGTCCTTTCCTTACGCAACCTTTTCACAGCGTTTAGCTCCTCTCCCTCTTCCCATAAAATGCTCCTTCACTGGGCTCCTCGGAAGCTGCACCCCTGGTTCTTTCCCAAGCTAACATTTCTTTCCAACCCATGTGGAGCGTGCTCCTGACTCCCTCAGCCTCCACTCCTGGGCACTACAGAGAGACCGTTTGCTACTATGTGAAGCTTGAAGATTCCAGCTCATTCTCCCCTCGCACTCTGTGTATTGTGCTTATTTATGTTTCTTATTCATTCCCAGTAGAAGTAAACTGGGAGGGAAAAGTTGTTTTTTCTTTTCTTTCTTCTTAACTACTGTATCTTGGTGCCTGGAAGTATGTGTGGTACAGTAAGTATATAGTAATTATTGCATGAGTTTCAGATTCACAAAATATTTCTTTTTTAAGTGTATTTGATACAGGGTCTCACTATGCAGCTTGGACTCGTAGTGATCCTCCCATTTTCAGCCTCCCCAGCACTGGGATTACAAGTGCGCGCCACCACGCTGGGTCTCTGCCCCGCTCAGCACGCCTGGGCGTGGGACCAGCGCTGCATGTGCTGCCAGGATCGAAGTTGGTCCCTGCGCTTGCCTGAGCAGGCACTTAGTCTACTGAACTGTCTCACCAGCCCTTCACAAAATGCTTATTGGGTGCATCCTGTGCTTTATGTTCTGTGCTAAGTGTGTAGCATTAATCTAATGCCTGAAACTAGAAATACTTTCTATGCACCTGAGGATAGCAGTGAAATCTAATGTAAGTTTGTGACCTAGGAAGGCGTGTAATTGAATGGGCGGTATTTGAAGTCAATGAGAATTTTCCTTTACAATTCTAAAGAAATTTATTAACAATATCTTTGTAAATATGAAGTCTGCATGCCTTTAATGGGAACCAACAGGATGTTGATACTGTCTGTGGCTTTTATTTCTGATTTACAGCAAGCCATGGAGGAGAAAAGGGGTGTATCTGGATATAGTTACACGCAAGAAGAGCTGGAAAGGGTGTCAGCGCTGAAGAGTGAGGTCGACGAGCTGAAGGGACGAACGCTGGATGACATGTCTGACATGGTGACTGTGCTGCCTCCAGTTTCCTTACTGTCTTCTAGTGCTCAGAGGCACTTTTTTGTTTTTGTTTTTGTTTTTGTCCCAGGGATTGAACTGAGGACCTTGGGTTTGCCAGGCAGGTGTTTGTGCCACTGAGCTATCTCCCTGGCCTTTTTTTTTTTTGGTACGTTTGAGACTGGTTCTCACTATGTAGTTCAGGCTGGTTCTTGAGCTCACTTTGTAGCCCAGAGTGGTCTCAAATTCTATTTTTTTTCCAAACTCTCAATGATCCTCCTGCCTCAGCCTCCCGGCGTGTGCCACCATGCATGCCATCTGCTTGGAGGCAGGTTTTTTTGTGTTTTGAGGGAAACATTCAAATTTCTTCTCTGCACAAGGCTTCTGTTCTTTAATCTGTTTTAATCAATGTCTTTTGAATTTTTCCATTCTAATAAGATTGTTCAACTTCTAGTAGTTTATACTTTTATTTATTTATATTTTTTTAGTATAGGGTCTATAGGATCTACAGGGAGTAGATAGTCATGAAGGCCATGCAAAATATATGTCAGTATAGATCAAGTGATAGTCACAGTACTTAATAATCTGAATGCTGTAAGTAGTTACCTATTAGAATACCAATCATAAGGATGAACAGGGGCCTGAAGTTCTCTTCTATACTAAATAATAAGTTTCTATAGCCTTTTTTTGTGACAGAGTTTCACTATACAGTTCAGCCTTGCCTTGAATCCACTTGTTTTTGTTTTTGTAAGCTCCGGTTTACAGTCTTGATAATTGAAATTTTAAAAGCATTTTGGTAAATGATATTCTGTCTTGATGAAGAATAAAAGTTTACCAAGTCTGTGGTGGGCATGGTGGCACTGTGGTGTAATCCCAGCACTCAGGAGTCTGAGGCAGGAGGATTCTTGTGAGTTCGAGACCAGCCGGGCTACAAAATGAGCCTAAGGCCAGCCTGAACTGCATAGCAAGACCGTTTCAAAAAGACACCCCCTTGGCACTGAAGTAACTTAATAGGTTTTTTTGCTCTTTAACACTACAATAAGTATTTTTATTCATGTAATATTTTCTCTTTTGAATCGCTTTTAAGACATCATAATTTTTGTTAAATGGCAGGTAAAAAAACTGAATTCCCTGGTATCTGAAAAGAAGTCAGCTCTAGCCCCAGTTATAAAAGAACTACGACAGTTGCGTCAGAAATGTCAAGTAAGTGAGGTTTTTTCCTTGCTTTTTAATGTTCCATCTTGTTCATATATACTAGTTAGACTATTGGGTGTTCTACTTTGGCAATTACAGAAAATAAATTGTTATTGTTATTCTTAAATATCTTTTTTTT
>NW_004524652.1:7803862-7805103 GCF_000260255.1 Octodon degus
AAAAAAAAAGTGCACGATCTAGAGGGTCTATAGGGCCTCACTACAGATCAGACTCATGGTGGTCTTCCTGTTTTCAGCCTCCCAAGTGCTGGGATTACAAGCATGTGCTACCACACCCAATCTCAATCAATGTCTCAGTACACTCTGGGGGCACTGCTGGCAGGGCATGCGAGGGATTGAACCCTGTCTCTGTGTCTGCCTGTGCAGGTGCTTTAATCCACTGAGCTATCTGGCTGGCCCTTAGAGGGTGGTTCTTTATCTGAGGAATAGCTGACAAAATTTTTTTCTCACTCTGTGGATTGTCTCTTCACTTTGTTAGTGATTTCTTTTGCTATGCAAAAGGTGTTTAGCAAGTTGAGATCGCAGGTGCTGATTCTTTGTTATAATTCCTGTGTGATCGGGTTTTGTTAGTAAAGTCTTCGTCTCCATCTGTGTCTTCAAGAGTCCTACCTTGCAGCAGATTTAGTGTTTCTGTTTTAATATTTAAATCTCTGACCTATTTCAATGTCAGTGTAGTGCATGGTGAAAAGTATGGTTCTAATTTTAATGCTCAGCATGTGCAAAGTCAGTTTTTCTAGAAACATGTATAAAACAGGCCATCTTTATTTCAGTGAAGATGTTCAGTACCTTTGTCAAAGATAAGGTGGCTCGGACTGGGGATATAGCTCAGCAGCATAAGCACCTGCCTGGCAAGTGCAAGGTCCCAAGTTTGATCCCCAGTACTACAAAAAGAAAAAAAAAAAAGACAGCTAAATATGTCTGAAGTTGTTTCTGCATCTTTCAGTCTGTTCTGCTGAACCTCAGGTCTGTTTAGTTAGGGTTTTTTTTGTGTGTTTTGGGTTGTTTTTTGTTTTGTTTTTGATTCTGGGGATGGAACTCAGGACTGGCACTTGCCAGGCGCTTGTGCCACTGAGCTATATCCCCAGCCCGTTTGATTTTTGTTTTTGCCAGTACCACACTCTTTTTATCAAAGTAGTTTATAGTATAATTTCAGGTCAGACATTGTGCTGCCCCATCTTGCCTTTGTTGCCCAGATTTGCCTTTTCTAGGTCTCTTTGGTTCCAAATGAATTTTAGGATTATTTTCTTTAATTTCATGAGATATGCTGTTGGAATTTTGATCAGGATTGTATTAAATCTGTATAACAATTTTGGAAGCATTGTCATTTTCAATATATTGGTTCTTACTACCTAAGAGCAAAGGATATCCTTCCATTTTCTTTGAATTTTTTTTTTTTTTTT
>NW_004524652.1:7806146-7811841 GCF_000260255.1 Octodon degus
TGTAGAGCATGTGCTTAGCATAAACTGAGTTCTGAATTTACTGCCTAATGTGCATGCAGTATGTGTGTGTGTGCGTTTGCACTTGCAAATACACACACACACACACACACACACACACACACACACACACAGTCTTTTAGAAAACAACTTTTGGAAGAGAATGGAAATCAGCCCTCATATTTGTTTATATTTGCCTGTTATGTTTTGTTTATTTTATTCATTATACTTCTTAAAAATTATTTTAATTGTATCTCTTAGGTAGATATTGAATTAGGTTTTGCTTTGTGATACAACCTGGAAGGTTTATTTTAATAGATAAATTCAGCACATTTATATTTATCGATATGCAGACATATATGGTCTTAGTGGTAGATTTTATGTTTGGCTTTGGTTTTAGGTTTTTTGTTTTGAGGCAGGACCTTACTATGTAGTTGAGGCCTTTAATTCACTTGCGTAGCTCAGGCTGGTCTCCAACTCAGTGATCTTTCTGCCTCAGCTTCCCCGGTGCTGGGATTACAGGTGTGTGCCACCTCACCCAGCTTGGCTTTAGTTTTACAGTTTTTAAAAATCAGTCTTCTCTCTCTTGCTGTGTGTGCGTGTGTGTGTACACGTGCTCCCACACATGATATGTGTGCCCAGATGCTCTTAGGGTTTTGTCCCAACCATTATATCTCTTATCTTAGTATTAGTTGTCCATTTCTTAGGTAGTATGTCTTAATCCCTCTTGTGAGAAATGATGAAATTAGCACCTTTTTTCTTTGCTCCGCTCCCTTTCCTCAAGCACTATCTTTTAGTTGATTGTGCCACATTTCTTAGTGTCTGCCTTCGTACATAAATACACTTTATTATGACTTAGTGTGTTAGCCATTGATGGTGCACTCGCGTGTTCCCCATGCACTCCTGGTAGTAAAGCAACAAGAAAAGTGGCCTGCTTCCTCTTCCTTCATCTACTTTTCCTTTTCTTCTTCTGGCGGTCTTTGTTGGGGAGTTCCTGCCTTGTCAGGGCAGGTAACATTCGGAGACGGTGACGTCATCCCAGCTTCCATTTTGTTTTCTTTCTTTTGTCTGTTTGTTTCATTTCTTTATTTATTCAGGTTTTCTGAGATAGGGTCTTGCCATGTAGCCCAGGCTGGCCTCGAGCTCCTGAGTGATCTCCTGCCTCAGTGTCCTGAGTGCTGGGATTGCAAACTTGTACCACCATTCCTTGCCCATTTTGTTTTTTGAGTTAGGCTTATACCTGTCAGACCAAGTGTTCTTTACTGGTCCTTTTGGTGCTCTGTGTCTTACTTCTTTTCAGTTATAGCATGTCCTGTAGTAAAGTCTTCGAGAAAGGCTCAGAAGAGCGGTAGTCCCTGATAAGCTCTTATATCTTCTAGAGTTGTTGCCTCTATAACTCAACTTCAGCTCATGCTGTCTTTCCTTGAGGATTTTTAAAATATAACCCCAGTTTGTAGGGTTATAAGGCTGGCGAGACAGCTCCACAAACTCAGTGTCTGCTTAGGCAAGCACATGTGGCGCTGGCCCTGCCCCCAGGCAAGGGCACCGAGACTGGGCATGGGGGCACATGCCTATAATCCCTGCACTGAGGAGGCTGAAAATGGGAGGATCACTATGAGTTGGAGCTGCGTAGTGAGACCCTGTACCAAATACATTAAAATAAATGAATGAATGTGCAGCTGGGCATGGTGACCCACACCTTTAAAATCCCAGCACTCAGGAGGCTGAGGCAGGAGGGTTGTTGTGAATTTGAGGCCAGGCTGGGCTACAAAGTGAGCTCAAGGCCAGCCTGAACTGCATAGGGAAACCGTCTTAGGAAGACAAACATTTAAGAGAATGCATCTTCCAGTTGTTGAGCAGGATTCTCTGTGTATGTGTCCATCCAGATCAGGCTTCTTAGACATGTTCAGAATTTCCTGAATATGGAATTGGTTTTGTTGTTGTTGTTGTTGTTTTTATTTTTGGTAGTGGGAATCGAACTCAGGACCTTGCTCTTGCCAGGCAGGTACTTATGCCGCTGAGCTATCTCTCCGGCCTGGAATTGTTTAATGGGCAAAAGTTCTAAAACTTTTTCAGTTGGAAAGAGTTCTGGAGGAAAAAAGAAAACACAAAAAAAAGAAAAGCTCTGAGTGTAGATGGTGGTAATGGGTCCACAATATTGTGAATGTACTTAATATCACTGAATTACACACTTACAAATGGTAAAGATGACACATTGTATGTTATGTGTACCGTACCACCCAAAATGTCCTGGTTTAAAACAAAAGCTGCCTGGTAAATTACATGTTTTATCTTTAATTTTAATTCTTTTTACTCCAAGGAGCCTTATTTTGCCTTTTTTTTTTTTTGCGGCCTGCTCAGCCTACCCTGGGGGCGTGACTGGCAAGGCCTGTGGTGCTGAAGATCGAACCACTGTCCCTGCACACTGTGCCTAAGCTTGCCTAAGCAGACACTTCAGACCACTGAGCTATCTCGCTAGCCCCTTGCCTACTATTAAAGTAGGTATTTTTAAAAAATAATATAAGGAGAGTCACATGGAGAGAAAACATTCTCTCAGGCTTTCACAGAGAGCACATTGGCCAAGCAATGGCCATGACTCATCCACATGGCTGACACTGACAAAGGTTCTACAATCTGAGGTACAGGATCTCAGGATAAATCCTGGGGGGATTTCACTGACCTTATCAGACCCAAAAGCTACAACTCTTGTTGCATAGGTCCTGCTTTACCTTGGTCTTGGCCATACAGCAGAAAAGTATAAAAAAGACATATAAGAAGTAAAGCCATGCTGTTATGTTGAGCTGTGGGGGACCCAGGTCAACAATTTCTGACATTGCCAATCAAGCGGAAGACCCAATACTATTATGGGATACTGGACTCTTTTAGACTATTTTGCTGAGTTTACACACCTATAATATTCAAATAACAGAACTTAACAAAAAAAGGGTATACAGACTATTGTATCTGTGTATTCAGAGTGGTTTGGATAGATATATAGTTACATTCTCTTAATGAATAGAATGATTTGTTCTAATGGTGTTTGTAAATAGGATATCAAGTCCACATCTTGTAAAAAAAATAATAAAGTAGAGGGACCAGGGATATAGCTCAGCAGCACAAGCTCCTGCCTGGCAAGCCTGAGGTCCTGAGTTCAGTTCCTACAGTGTGACAATTTTGTCATGATTAATATTTCTGGTACATCATTTTATTTGTACACATTCAGCTCTCTGTATCCTTAGTTTCATTCTGCACATATCTGATAAGTAGCACATAACTGAGCTAGATAGCCAAGCATGTTCCCCAGTACCCTGGGGACTGAGGCAGGAGGATTGAAAGTTCAGGCCCATCCTGGGTAATTTAGCAATTTAGTAAGGTCCTGTTTCAAAATTAAAAAAAAAAAAAAAAACAAATGTTTAAAGGGCTGATGATACAGTAATTCCAAGGCCCTAGGTGGTTCAATTCCCCAGTATGAAAAAAACAAAATAAAAGCATATAAATAGATTTTATATAGCTGTGGTTTTTTACATCCACTTTGAAAATGTCTTTTAATTGTTAAGTTTAGCCTCAATTTCCATTTATCCTAGTTTCTTTTGGTTTGGTTTTGAGACAGAGTCACTACGCAGCTTAGGCTGGCCTTGAATTCACTATATAGTCCAAGCTGGCCTTGAATTTGTGGCAGTCTTTCTGCCTCAGCCTCCCAAGTGCTGGGACTAAAGGCATGCATCACATACCTGGCATTACCCTGGTTTTTGATACAGTTAGGCTTCTTTTTTTTCTTGTTTTATTTTTTTTGCGGGGGGGAGTTTGTGAGTTTGTATGGGGGGTTGTGTACCAGGTATCAAACTCAGGACCCTGTGCTTGCCAAGCAGAAGCTTATGCCACTGAGCTGTTTCCCGGGCCCTCTTGATTTACTTTGCTTGATTGAAGTACTGAGATTGAACCCAGGGCCTTTATACTGAGCTATATCTTCACTTTCTTTTTTATTTTTTTATAGATTACCTGGGCTGAGCTCAAACTTCTTGATCCTTCTGTCTCAGCCTCCCAGAATGCTAGGATTGCAGGCATGTGCCGTCACACCTTGTTTTTTTCTGTTTTGTGCATTTTATTCATTGTGCTATTTCTTTACTTAACTTCTTTTCTACGTTGTACCAACCAGTTTTTCCTTTTCTGTACTCTGCTTCCATTCTGATATAATTTGCTACACATACAATTGAGACTTATCAAAGTCTAGAGTTAATCAGCATCTTCACACCAAAAGAGAACCTTAGAATAATTTAATACCCTCTCCTGCCTTGTAAGTGTGCTGTCAGCCTCTGGCATTGTATTTCCTTCTTATTTCCATGCCTATAAAAGTAGTTGTCCCAGTGGTTGTCACCGCTACAATTACAACTTTATTTAATCATTTCCTATTTGTATTTACCATATAGCAGTGTTTTGTGTTGCTATTTGTTTTTAATGTAACTTTTTATTACCACGTTTATAGTAAGTACATTGTGATTAATGCCTCCTTCCCCCCCCCCCCATCTCTGTTACCTTTCGTTTTGCAAAAGATCTGTCTGCCTGCCGCTAGTTACCTAACTTTTACTTTGGTCTTTATTTATGCGTTTGGTTTCTCATATAAATCATGTGATATTTCAGTCGGTGTGTCTGATTTATTTTACTTAATGTTATTTATCATAGCTACTTGTGTTTTACTTCTTAAGAATCTAGTTTCCTTCATCTTGAAATTTAAGGGTTTTTTATTCTTTCAGTAAAGAATCATTATGTTATCCGTCCTTTTGTTTTCTTTTGTAAATTAAATAATAGTTTGTTCAGAAAAAATTTTATTTTTACTGCTTTGTCTTACTGTGTTGAAGGGTTTTGCTGACAGTTTATCATTTCTTTATAGCTGATAGGTTTCAGAATTATTTTGATCTTTCTTTGGTGCTGTCCAGATTTCATTACTATAATCTCAGTGTAGGTTTAGTTTTATTTATTCTGCTCAAATTTGTGTTTTATGTCTCTTGTTCCATCGTAGTCACTTTCCTCATTGTGGGCCGGCTAGATAACTCAGCAGATTGAAGTGCCTGCTTAGGCAGACACAGGTGCCAGGAGTCCAGTCCCTGGCCTACCACGCCGGCCCCGCCCCCAGGGCGCACTGAGACAGTGACTGAGACGGCGGATCACTACGAGTGTGATCTGTGGAGTGAGGCCCTGTAGACCTTCTAAACACATTTGAAAAAAAACACAAACTTTCATATTGCTGAGACACAACACTCAGAACACACAACCTAAAGGAGAGCTTTATTTTGGTTCACAGTTTTAGTCTGTGGTCAGCCTGTTCTGTGGCACATACAGGACAGCAGCTAGGCATGGTGGAGGAGAAGGCACCACACTCAGCCTGCAGGAGCTGGGCGCAAGGGAGCGCCTGGCTGGAGGCCCCCTTCCGGCACACCCTCAGAGCGAGTCAGCCCTGAGCCCAGGCCTGACCCACTGAGGAGTCCAGCACCCTGCGACCTAGTCACTCCACACGCCCTAGCTCTGAGCGCCAGGCTGGTGGAAGACAGACCAGACCTGACCCCTAAGACATTTGCTCTGGAGGAATTCTGCATGATAATCTTCCAATAGTCTCTCTCCTCATTTTTTTCTAGTTTCCCTTCATTCTGTTCCTTATACTTAACCAGAATTTGATATTTTTACCTTTTTTTTTTTTTTTTTT
>NW_004524652.1:7820962-7827431 GCF_000260255.1 Octodon degus
AAAAAAAAAAAAAAAAGCAAAATAATAGAAATTCGAGAAGAAATGTTTGTACTAATAGTGTTTAGACAAGATAGCATGTCTACATCTTGTTCTTTGAATAACTACTATGAAGACAACAACATGCAATGTACTAATTATTGTAAATGTCCTACTACCCTGTTTTTGAAACGGTTTCATTGCTATTTTGTCTTTTTTCTCATTAAAATACATAAAAAAATTTAAAAAGATAGCATCTCAAAAAATAATAGAAATTCAACAGTGCTTGTTGAATTGCGTGTTATCTTCAAATTAGTCATTTAGATTACCAGATATAAACATGCAAAATTGGGGGGAAATGCTAGAAGAAATTAAAAAGGAGAAGGAAAAAAATTTAAGTATTAACTGCCCCTTTCATTAAACCAGTAGTAATGAACAGTACAATCATCCAAGGTGTCCTGCACATATACATAAATATATCCTTTTCCCTTCTTTCTTTGTCCTTTTCTTCATCCATTTTTCCTTCCCATTGAACATTCCTAATATATTTAAATTGATATGTTAATGTATAAAATTTAGTTTGATGATTAAGTCAGTTGTAACAAATTGAAACTAATCATTATGTTGATTCCCTAGGGAACAGTATACCAAAATTATTGCTGAACAAGAAAACCTTGGAAAGGTAAGGATTAGTTATTTATTTATTTTGGTACTGGCAATCCAATTCAGGACCTTGGCACCTGCTATACCATTGAGCTATATCCCTGGTCCTTATTTTAAAATATGTCTAGGGGGGCTGGGGAGATGGCTCAGTGGAATAAGCGCTTCCCTGGCAAGCGCAAGGGCCTGAGTACAATTCCCGGTTCCACCAAAAAAAAAAAAAATGTCTAGGGATAGCAAGACAGCTCAGCAGCCTAAAACACCTACTTAGGCAAGCACAGGGGACCAAGGTTTGACCCGGCACCACATGCCATGCCATCCCCGCCCTCAGGGAGGGCTGAGCCAGCCAAAAGAAAAAAATACATATATGTATATGTATACCAGGATTTTATTTTATGATTATGATATTATCATTCTTTTAAAAAAGTTATAGTTTCCGAGGGGAAAATTTTCTTTCAAAGCTGAAGATCATTTGTTGGAATTTAGGGGCTGCAGATACTACTCAGTGATAGAGCCCGTACGTGGTTAGATACATTTGGTTCTGACCTCTAGAACCCAAGTGAGAAACAACAACAAAAAAGAAGACCCTGGCAGTGCTAGGAATCAAGCCAAGGCCTCATGCATGCTAGGCAGGGCCCTGCCTTACGATAGACTTTTGTTCTGATTTTTTTTTTTTTTAAATCTTTTTGAGACAAGGTCTCACTGTGCAGTTCAGGCTGGCCTTCAGCTCACTTTATAGCCCAGGCTAGTGTTGAACTCGAAATGATTTTCCTGCCTCAGCTTCTTGAGTGCTGGGTTTACAGATGTGTCCCACCATACCTGGCTCTGCAATGGATTTTTTTAAAAATCATTTATTTATTTATTTACTTACTTTATTTGGTACAGGGTTTCACTATACAGCTCAGATCCATAGTGATCCTCCTGTCTCAGCCTCTCCAGCACTGGGATTTAACATTTAACATTTAATGTGAGTAACTGAAAGGGAGAGGAATTAGAAAAGGAAGGGAAAAGAAGGATAAAATGAAAACAAAACTTTGTAAATAAGGAGGGTAAAAGAAGTTAAAGGGAGGGGAGGGGAATAGGCAGGAAAGAAAGACAAATTGAGGTATCACATGCACAGGTGCAGATTTCCTATGGTGAATGTGATCATTGTAGATGCCTAAATTGTACTAATAAACTGAAATTTAAAAAGTCATAGAATAATTGGAAAACCCTAGTTGTAGATTTCCATTGCTATCTCATCATGCCTACAATAATACAAACATTTAAAATCCTTAATGTAGGGCTGGGGAGATACCTCAGTAGAATAAGCACTTGCGTGGCAAGCACAAGGTCCTGAGTTCAGTCACCAGTGCCATAAAAATTTTTTTTTTAATTTAAAAAAAAAAATCCTTAATGGAATAGTTTTCCATTGCTGTATCAGAACACCCTAGTAGTGAATTTAGAAAGGTTCCTTTGGCTGGCTGCTAGAGGCGCCAGCCCAGAGCCAGGAGTCCTGCTCTTTGAGCTCTGATGAGTGTGCGGGAGGGCAGGGGTGCAGGACCGCGACGGCAAGAAGGGGCACGTGCAGAGCGAGCCGCCTGTCTCGTGAGCAGAAAGCAGAGGAAGGGAAGAGAACAGGGGCCCTGCTAGGCAGCCCCGCCAGGGACCTGGGTGAGCGCCTCCCCTGGCTCCTACAGGCTGCACCACAAGGCAGTTACGCCACTGCGGGCCCAAAGCCTTTAACATACAGACCTTCAGAGGCAGTGCAGACCCAGCTCTGACGCCTTCCTTAGTATTCAGCTGCAGAGCTGGGTGAGGGCCCCTCACAGCAGGGGGTGTGGTTAGTAAGGCCTTGGCCATCAAGACTAAGTGATCTTCTGAGTATTATTCTGATTGACTCCATAAAGTAATGCATTTTGACAGTTATTTTAAAGACACGACCTAGCCTAAACTGCATGGCAAGACTGTCTCAAAAAGACAATAAAAAAGAAAGGGGCCGGGGAGATAGCTCAGAAGACTAAGTGCCTGCCTGGCAAGTGCAGGGTCCTGAGTTCAATCCCTGGTACAGGGGAAAAAAAGACAAAAAAAGAAAGAATAGACAGACAGATGTCAACTCTCCTTCTTGGGAGGGAAGGAAAACCTGTGTATCAGCAATTCAGAAGAAAGATACCTAGATAACCAGCTAACCTTGGCTTCAGTCCCACTCTTGTGATTCTGGAAAAGTTCCTTAGCGTTTCTTCATATTTACACTGAAGTGGAAAAATGAGAAATCTAAAAATCCAGGCGTGGTGGCACACGCCTGTAACCCAGGCACTTGGAAAGTGGAGTCGGGAGGATGGCCAAATTAAGGCCAGCGTGGGCTACTTAGGGAGTTCGAAGCTAAGCTCGCCTGAGCTACACAATGAGACCCTGCTAACAAGGTAAAATTAGGTTCCCAGGATGAGTTTCACGATCGTCTTCAGTGTCGTAAGCCCATGTTGCAGTGGAGGCTAACCGTCCTTCAGTGTACCCCACCTCTGTTTTTCAATATCCAGTCAATAGTGGAACGTTACTGCTTGCCTCATAGTTTTTAGTATCTTATTTAAATTTGGCTCTTAGTAAGAATCCATGTATTGCTGTTAGTAATTGGTTCAGTCCTTTCTCCAGGGTAATTTAGTTTCACTATTGAAAATTGAGGCTGGGCATGTTGGCACACACCAGTAATCCAGCACTCAGGAAGCTGAGGCAGGAAGGTCTCCAAGCTGGGCTGCACAGTGAGTTCAGAAGCCACTCTGAAATGCACAGCACAATCCTGTCTCAAAAAAAAAAAAAAGTTTTTTTAAAATTAGATTTTCTAATGAAACTACTTAGGGGTAATTTAGCTGTGATTTTTTTCTTTGTGTATAGGTGTGCAATTTCACTGTAAATATTCTTGAGTCTGCAACATGGAGATAAATATGAATATACATATATATATATATGCTTGTTCATTATTAAAATACAAATAAAAAGCATAACTTTGTTTCCAACATAATGCATTTGTATAGTTTAGCTATTGGCCTGAGTCAGTAAGTTGATGACAGCAAAATTATTCATCCTTAGTTCCATTTTCTAGTTTGAATTATTATTTTAGCACATACATGTGGGCCAGGAGACAGCTCAGCAGTCTAAGTGCACGCATAAGCAAGCGCAGGGACTCTGGTTCAGTCCCTGGAACGACATGTGCTGCTGGCCCCAACCCCAGGCACACTGTGTGGGCCACAGAGATGGAGCATGCCTTACTCCTCCATTATTTTTTCTTATAATTTATTAGTTGGAAGGAAAAATAGCCTGGTCATTTGTCCTAATGGGTTTCCAGCTTTTGGACTTTGCTAACTACTTCTGCGCAGTATCAACTGGCAGGTTCATCTGTCTCCAGTGTCTTCTGTGGATTGGAAGGTAGAGATGGAGGCTTTGTTAAGTGTTCTTGATACATGACAAGAATTGTTCACAGCCCTGTTAGCGGGCTTTCCCTTGTGATACAGGCATCCATTGGTAATCATCTCTTAAATCTGTAATTCAATAGAGATGACAAAATGGTCATATTCTAAATATGAATTTTCTTCATTTATTGGCTAAAATAATTCTATAAAGAGCAACTAATGCACTGGGTGTGGTGACATACTTCTATAATTCTAGCCCTTGGGAGGTGGAAGCAAGGGATGTCCTGATTAAGGCCAGTCTACATCATGAGGCCCTGTCTCAGAAACACAAAACAAAACCAGCTAATCTTATGTGAAGTTCAGTTCATATAAGAAAGGCAGAAAAAACCCTGACTGAGTTGCTTATTTGCTGGCTTCAGGTAATTTCCTTATATTACAATAAATTGTTATTCCTGTGTGGGCCCAGACCGCCTCATCTTTGCCTCTAACAGACAGTTTCTCACCCTGCAGAAACAACGCTAATGGCTTCTTTCCTTTCTTGCGGCAGAATGTCCCAGGTTACTCCTATATATTCCCTAGTCCAACTAGCCTCAGGCCTGGAGAGCTAGCAACGCAGGCCTGCCTGGCAAGTGTAAGGTTCTATGTTGGATTCTTGATACCAAATCTAGAATCAGCCAGTTCTCTAAAAATTATTCAGCTGTTCTTTCTTTATGATTTCTGGATAAATGGCTATTATATTAATAAAGGTAAAAAGGAAAAGGAAAATGGTTTCCCCATTTATCAGGGAACTTGTCACTTCTGTGTGCCCATGGGAAGACATACCATACTCAAAAGAAAAAGTAGAAATAGTTCTCATGTTTGAAGTTGTGTATTTGAATCAAATTATAAACACTGCTTTGTACAGAATAGATTTGTAGATCTTTACGATTTGGCATGATTGTCTGTAATATTGGGGCCAAGGAGATGGCTCAGTAGAATAAGTGCTTGCCTGGCAGGTGCAAGGGCCTGAGTTCAATCCCTGGTTCTGCCAAAAAATAAAAGATTGTCTGTAATAGACTTTTCATTTCTATTTATTTACTTATTTTTTAGACAGTCTCACTATGTAGTTCAGGCTGGACATGAACTCCCTGTATAGCCCAGGCTAGCCTCAAACTCATGGCAATCCTCCTGCCTCAGCCTCCAGAGTGCTGGGATTACAGGTGTGCATCACCACACCCAGCAATCCTGCCTCAAAATAAAAAATAAAAATAAGGAATGGTGAAAAAAAAATGCAACCAAGGGAAAAAGGAGAAAAGGGAGGAGAAAGGGACATAAGAATTAGAATGTGCTATGTACATGTACCGACTCCTCACTGTGAGTGGAATCATGTACTGAAAACATGTACTGAGAAACGTAAGAATGGGCTGAGAACGTAGCTCTGTGTGCCAGCCCTAGGTCCAAGCCTCAGCCTGCAAAAGTCTTACGCCGCACGCTTCGGGTGGGGGAGGCAGCTCGGCGGCACGGTGCCGCCTGGCCAGCCAAGGCCCCGAGCTCCAGAAGACGGCAGCACCTTGCTTACGCCTAGCGACAGGGGCACGCCCCGTCTTCCCAAGTCTGCATTCTCCTCCATAGCACCATTCTGCTTTCCTGATTCTTTTCATTTCTCCTTCACTTCTTTTTTGTGTTTTCCTAGTTTTTTAAACTCCAGGTTGTCCTAAACTTTTACATTAATTTTGACACATTACAGGAAAGTCTGGTCACTTAACTATTACCCATTAAATGTACAAAACACAGCATGTTTCTGACTTAGAGCAGTAGAAGAAAATCTTCCTCACTGAGACCTAATTCTTCTTGATATTTTCTTATGATAGAAACTCCGGGAAAAACAAAAAGCTGTACGAGAAAGTCATGGTCCGAATATGAAACAAGCAAAGATGTGGCGTGATTTGGAAAAACTGATGGAATGCAAGAAGCAGTGCTTTCTAAAACAGCAAAGCCAGGTTTCCGTCGGTCAGGTAATCCAGGAGGGAGGAGAGGACCGGCTGGTGCTCTGAGTCCACACGAGCGAGCGAGCGAGCGAGCGAGCGAGCGAGCGAGCGTCACCGGCGGGCTTAGTCCTGTTAGCAGCCGCGCCGCCCGCTCTCCCACATGCATTTCTTTTCTTCAGAGTGACTTGCACAGCGTGTTCCTTTCCTGTTAGCCATCCGTTGTGTTCTTAGAAAAGAAAGATTTAGGTCTTAAAGTTATTTTAATATGAAAAAGAAGCTTTAATTGCTGTGGCTCATTTAGACGTCACTGGTGTCTTCTGAGTTTTATGAGACAGGAGACTAAGTGTACTATTGCTAAAAGTAAACATGTGTCCATTAAGAAACATGTATTTTTGCAAGTGTAATAGTCCATTAGCTTAATGTTTTTCTTAATCTTTTTTTAACTTTAGAGGAATCTTTTAGGAACTAATATCTCTTATTTTG
>NW_004524652.1:7827531-7830971 GCF_000260255.1 Octodon degus
GCCTATTCTATTGAGCTATCTCTCTAGCCCCTACCCCTGTAATTTTTAATTTCAATGACTTTCATTATTTTTTTCTAAGTATGTCTTTTTTTCAAATCTTTGTTTTTTCTTTTTTCAGTTCTTAAGTTGTTATTCTTTTAAGCATACTTATACTATAATTATGTATAGCGTTAGAGTTCCTGGAGGGCTGATCTTACTGTTTATATCTTGTTATATTTTATGCTTAGTAGGTCAGTCGTTCCTTCTATTAAGATCTCTACTTTGAGACTGTGGACTTACCTTTGGAAGGTTTTGTATCGGGTCCTGGCAGCTGGGACGGAGTGTGTGCACTTCCAGAGTGGTTTTGCTATTGTTCTGCCTGGTGTTTTAGAAATATCACACGATTGGAGATAATTTTGAGCTGATGTCTTTGACCACATAGCCAAAGAAGCTTTCATCAGCTGTGGACTCTTCATCTCATTAAGAGGCCCAGCAGCCACCTAAGTGCCCAGCAAGTACTTGGCGTCTGCTACTCCTCACCCCACAGAGGGAGTGTGACTGTCACCCTTGAGAGCCGTCGTCGATGTCTGTTGGTCACGGCAGTACACAAGCCACAGCCCCACCCCCACCCCCCACGGTACTATCCTGGTGGCCCTGGCGCAGGGTGCTTGCATCCCGCATCCCCGACCACAGTCACTCTTGCATTTCCAGGACACTGCTGGGAAGCCAAGGCCACCCTCAGGCTGTTAGCTCTGACCGCAAGTTAGTTCCCAGGTAGAAAGTGGCTTGGATTTACTGCAGTAGAGGTCTAGGTCTTCTCTTGTCACTTCACATCATGTGTAGGCCTGAGGCTTTTCTTCTGCCAGCCTGAACATTAAGATTACTCCTGCCAAGCCTGACTGCCCTGCTACATAATGAGTAGCCATGTGCGAGTCCTTGTTTCTGACCCTGGTGAGTCCTCTTACCTCCTTGAGAATTCAGTTCTTCTCTGGATTTAAAAAATATTTGCTCTACCTTATCAAGTATTTGCAGATACTTCATCATATTTTTTGGTATTTATAGTAGATTTTCAGTTTGTCTCTTTCAAAATATTGTATTAGAGTAAACTTTGAAATTAGAAAAATAGCCTAAACTCTGATTAAATTCTGACTCCACTCCTTTCCAGCAGTATAATCTTTGGCAAGGTATGTGGCCTTTGTGAATATTCTGCAAGCATTATGTGCTGTAGCAATGCCTCCTTCCTGCCCAGTGGGAAGCTTTAGTTAGCGTCAGGGGCCCAGTTCAGGCGCCCCAGCATCTGTGAGGTTCTTCTGGTCAGGCCCCAGCTAAGCTTCGTGCTCTCATGGCTCCCCAGATGTGCTCCAGCCTCATTAACTGTGGTATGTTCCCTATTTGTTCCTGTTCTCTCTCTTTATACAGAGTGTTGTTCCTTCTTTAGAAAACATCCTCTTCTCCTTACTTACTTGCCCCTTAACAATTCTCCATAATCCTTTATGCTCCATTTAGGTATCAGTTTCTCCAGGAAGTTGTCCCCACTGATCCCAAAGCTGGATTAGGTCTGTGGGAGCCCCGCGTGCTCCTGTACACCTTGTGTTTGTCCCTAGTGTCACCTCCTGTACATAGCTCTCAGCAGCCTGTTTACTTGTCTGAGTGTTAGGAAGGGGAAGCACTCCGGCTGTTTTCTTCGCTGCTGCGTCTCCAGCCTAGTAAACAGAGTGGCGCAGAGCGCTGGACGTGGCAGCTAGTCTCCTTACCCCCACCTCCACCTGTCATAATTCTCAGATGTCCGGGTGTTGTATAAAGAACTCCTAAGTATGCCAAGAAGCTTAGAGTTAAGTTACAAGACTGACAAGGGCACACATTGTTTCAGAGCCACATTTCAGCCCTTTGTTTTTCTCTTATTGGATCATTTGCCCTTTCGTACTAGGAACTAACCCAGGAATGTGACGAAAAGAAATCCCAGTACGATAGCTGTGCAGCAGGCCTTGAAAGCAGTCGGTCCAAATTAGAACAGGTAAGAAGAGTTTTACTCTAACAGTTTAACAAAGCAGCCTGTTTAGCAAAAACTGCACATTTTTACATCAGTGTCAAAAGATTCCCAAATCTTTATCATCATTTCCTAGCCTGTCTCCTAAGCGCCGAGGTCGTTATGTCTAAACTTCATGTCCACACAGTGAATTTTCCCACCTGTGCCCCTATTGCCAAAGTCCAACATCCGTCATCCCTTATCTAAACTCAGAGTAACCCTCGCTCTTCTACCTCTCATCTTCCTCGGTTTAGTCACAGAGCCACCAGAGAAACCTGTTTCAAGTTTAATCCACACTCCATTGCTTCTTTTTGTATCTAAAATAAAATCCAAACAATAAAATAAAATACAACTTCCAAACGGTGATGTTCGAGGCCCTCCTGCCTCACTCACTTCTGGCCCGTGGCTGCTCTGCATGCACCAGCCCCAGCCCCACTTTCTCCCGTGCACAGACGGCCGAGCTCCCTTCCACTCCAGGCCTTGGTTCGTCTGTCCTCTGCCTGGTATGCTCTCACCCTGTGCCCTACTCCTTTTTCATTTGCAGTTTTCAGGATGGTAGGCACCTCTCCCAAAGGACCTCTCTGGTCACCCTAGTATTTCCTGCTTGCCCCCCAGAATGGCTGGCCCTGTCTCTGTCACAGTCCACTGCCAACTTTCCTCCATAGCACCCATCCCCGTCTCAGTAACTTTCCTCACGTGATGGCCTGGTTATGCTTGCCTCCTCCTGTACTTGGGCAAGAGAAGGGCCTGTCTGCCATAGGACAGCACCGGACATGTGCCGAATTAATAAATGAGTAACAGCAATATGGATAGTCTACGAAAAATTTCAGCATATTCTGTTAGCTTAAAATTGCAGAAGAGGAAGTTACTCCTAATGGCTCTTTTGTTGTATATTTAAAGGCATCCTCTCTGCATCTGTCTTACTCTTTCAATAATGTTGACCACTTAAAATTCTATATTGTAGGAAGTTAGAGGACTGCGTGAGGAATGTCTTCAAGAAGAAAGCAAATACCATTATACAAATTGTATGATTAAGGTAAGACAAAGGAAGTGCATCAGAAACCGTTCTGAGTTTTTTGTGTGCCAGAGACCTCCCTGAAAGTTACCTTTCTATTTAGAACCTAGAAGTTCAACTTCATCGTGCTACTGAAGAGATGAAGGCCTACCTCTCTTCTGATCAACAGGAAAAAAGGAAGGCAATCAGGCAAGGAATATTTTTATTTTCATTGAATTGCTTCATATGTTCACCAATGGAAGTATAAATAAAATGAGATGGTGCAAGTTTAGAGTACTTAAGTAGATGCTAAGATGTGTTTTAGGACTAAACCTTTCTGAGCATCTTCTGGATATTCCAACCCTGCTTACTAAGTAGGAATGCATGTAATTTTATTTCTTGCTTACTTTTTCAAATGTGATAAAATATGTATAACATGAA
>NW_004524652.1:7832233-7833509 GCF_000260255.1 Octodon degus
AACTCAGATTTCAGATTGTTATCATGGCTTTTTAGCTATCTGTTAAAAATAATAATGAAGAAAAGTTGTTTTTACCTTATGCAGAATATACAAACTTGAATTTGTTTAATCCCAAGTGTAATCTACTCTTTGGAGGTTTTAGGTTTTGTTTCTCTGATTTGTTTTGTGTTGTTTTGCTTTTCACTACAGGGGATTGAACTCAGGACCTTGTGCTTTCCAGGCAGGCTCTTTAGCCACTGAGCTATATCCCCAGCCCAGCAATCTACTCTTAATACTTGCTTTAAGCCATGTTTATCAATAAGCAGACCCTTTGCATAGAGATTATTCTCCAGTCTAACAGCTGTAGGAAGAAAAGATAGGTTCTGTGAGACCTAAGAAAAATCATTCTTAGCTGGAAATTCCAGAAACAAACTTCTTGTAAGGAGATGGAGCTAAAAGTATAAAGCTCAGTGGTCTAAGCACCTGCCTGGCAAGTGCAAGGACCCGGGTTCAATCCCTGGTACCACATACTGTGCCAGTTACCAAAACCATGCCAGCCTCCAAAACCAGGTGTGGTGGCAGACGTCTGTAATCCCAGCACTGAGGAGGCTGAGACAGGAGGATCACTGTGAGTCTGAGCTGCATAGTGAGACCTTGTACCAAATAAATAAATAAACGGTTTTAAAAACACATTTTGAGACCAGGGAGATAGCTCAGCAGTGTAAGCAACTGCCCGGCAAGCACAAGGTCCCAGGTTCAATCCCTGGTACCGCATCCAAACGGACCCCAGAACCCCAGACATGTATGCTGGCCACCAAAATCGGCTGTAGTGGCACACACCTGTAATCCCAGCACCGGCAAGGCTGAGACAGGAGGATCACTATTAGTCCGAACTGTGTAGTGAAACTCTGTACAAAATAAAGATTAAAAAAAAAAAAAAAAAAAAAAACACTTTAGTGTTAGGGATTCGAACCTGACTCTCTGCTTATTTCATCCTTTCAAGTGGCCAAGTGTTAGCATCCACATTCAGGCCTTCACTAGCACATGAGCCATGAGCTAGGACACCAGCACGGTCCTGGACTGCGCAGGACACCAGCGCTTTAATGCAATAGCCACTTCAGGCGTTGGAACAACCATGCAATGTTGGCTGCATTCTTATTTTTGAGCAAGGATTAAATGATGCTTCATTAACCAGTGTATGAATTCCTTTACAAATATTTAGAAGTCTAGATGCCTTTTACAGAAATTGCCTTTTATTCCCCCAGAGAAAAGTCATCTCACAAGGTTATTAAGCCTG
>NW_004524652.1:7833609-7836761 GCF_000260255.1 Octodon degus
CCTATACAACTCCATTTAAATGGAAGTAAACTAATTTATTCAGCATGAGGGAATGCACTTAGATGAATACGGATTCCACCCAGTACCTCCATGTATGTGTCAGTAGATATGACAAACTTAGCAAAGGCAAAATCGGTAGAGCTGCGCCTCTGGCTATGTAAATACAGGCCAGCATCTTTTTTTTTTTTTTTTTTTTTTTTTTTTTTTTTTTTTTTTTTTTTTTTGCCAGTGTACCTCTTAAGCTTTAAAGTTATTAATGACAGGTACTCCAAGGAATGCCGAGGATTCTACTGATTTGATTAGTACTTGCCATTTTTATTCTACACAGAAAGAGTATGTGGATTAAACTCAAAGACAGCTCTAAAATCACTTTATTAACTGAAGCAGAACATCATTATTACTTCAAGAAAAGCAAATTTTAAACCCTAAAGTACAAAGCTATTTATAGTTTTTATGTAACGTTGGACATTCAGCAGTGCAGCTTAATGGCTTTCGTGCGGTGACTTTCCACTCTGCTTTGATTGGAACATTACAGAGCTTTGCCCAACTCTGACAGTTTTTGACAGCTGGCACTTAGAGAAGAAGAGCTTATTACGTTTTTCCTTCAGGATTAATTCTGTAGCTGGCTAATTGATGAAAGTACTTAATCGCTTTAGAGAATAATTTATCTTTCACATGATGGCCCAAATAAAGGAGAAAAATGGAGCCCGAGAAACCTGCCTGTGTGCTCAGGCAGGTTTGCCTTCTCTTTGGGGCTTGGTGCTGCTAGCTGTTGCCTCGGGCTGACTGTGCGCACTGTGGCCCTGGCGACGCAGCTGCTCCTCTTGCTGCTGGGGCTCAGGAAGCCATCCAGCGTTACAGGCTGCCCTCGGAGGAGAACCTTCTGGCAGGATGTGCGCTTCCTTGTATAAATCCCTGAATGGTAAATTCGAGATCACGAACAGTCCAAGTCTGGAGAGTGTACCAAAGGGTCTTAGAATATTGTTTAGAGATATTTGGAAATTAAGCCATAAATTGCAGAACAACTAGCTTTTTATGTAGATTAATGCTTTTAGTTTACACTAATTCAATAGGCAACAATAGTAAAAGTCATTTAATTAAAGTATAAAGAAGCACAAATGTGGGGCCGGGGAGATGGCTCACTGGAATAAGTGCTTCCCTGGCAAGCACAAGGGCTTGAGTTCAGTTCTCGATTCCACCAAAAAAAAAAAAAAAAAAAAAAAAGAAAAGTGACTTTGTAACAGGGTGTGATGACACCCCCCCTGTGACCCCAGCAAGACTGGAAAGCTGAGGTGAGGATCGTCCCGAGTTTGAGGTCACGTGGCAATATAGCCAACCCTGTCTCAAAAAGAAAAGTGACTTTGTCTACACTGGAATTCACCCCACAGGAGTGAGGAAGAAGAGACATGTTTCTGCCAAGGGTTCTGGGTGCTCCCGGCATTCCTCTTGCTTGCCAAGAGAGAGGTTTAGCCTTCAGAGATGCTGACTGGCATTTTAAAATTGAGTTACGACAGTCTTCTCTGTTGTTGCAGTAAAGTAAGCGCTCTTGTGGACATGTATAATAGAGCTCTTTTTTAGACAATCCATGGCAGCCAAAAAAATCAAGTTGTGTCATTAAATATGTAATTATTCTATCCCTGGGCTTGCCGTGCCGACCCCCCCCCCCCCCCCCGCGCGCGCTGAGACAGCAGTTGAGACTGGGCGTGGTGGCGCGTGCCTGTAATCCCAGCTCTTGGGAGGCTGTAAACAGGCGGATCACAATGAATCTGGGTAGTGAGATTTTGAACACCCTGTAGACCCTTCCCTAAAATTTTAAAAAAAAAATTATTTCTGTTAATACTGGCTTTGCCTGACCCTCTTCCTTTTAATGAAAGCATTTAATTAGAGCTGTTTGGTGCATTGCAGCCAGGCATAAGATGAATATTTTGCCTGGGGATCTTGGAGGAGGATCGTTAAAGTTAACTGTGTATTTTTTGTTTTCAAGGTTTCTTTATTTTTATGAATTTAGGACAGGGTGTACAGGGTCTAGAGGGTCTCACTATGTAAATCGGACTCGTAGTGATCCTCCTGTTTTCAGCCTCCCCAGTGCTGGGATTACACGCACGCGCCACCAAGCCCAGTCTCAATCGCTGTCTAAGGGCACCCCGGGGGTAGGGCTGGCACGGTAAGCCGGGGCCGCTGCGCTCTGCCAAAGCAGGCGGTTTAGTCCGCTGAGCTATCAGACCGGCCCTCTGTCTGTAGACAGTCTTAAAAAGAGAAAGTTGACTGATGATAGGTTAGCCCTACCCCATCCTTGCAAGACATCAAAAGGCTAAAACGCAGGGTGTAACCGGGTTTTAACTTTTGCGAGGCCTTGCCGAGCTTGCCAGCTGCTCACGGGCTCCCCCTTTTGGCAGGCTGGCCGCACTTCTTGGCTGCCCATCTCCAGTTTTCCTTGGTACGGTGGCTGAGAGGCTGGAGTCGCTAGACCCGGTTCGCTGCTATGGAAATTCACCGTTGAAAGCACCAGAAAGAAATGAAAGCTTTCTGTTTTGGAGTGGAAGTCCGAGTTTGCCCCTGAGCTCGGGTTATAGCAGCATGTTCCTGGCAGGAGGACATTTTCATGCTGCACCTGATAAGCTCAGAAACACGAGAGGGCCTCAGCATGATCCAAGTGATCGTTCGTGGGGGGCCCTTGCTGACAGCCCACCGTTCTGCCTCAGTGGAGCAACCGCAGTGCGGCTCACTGCCCACGAGGGAGGGAGCCTGCCTCACTGGCAGAGAGCACTGCCTGACTGGTGCTTCTTCTGAAAGCGGAGCGGCCTCGCAAAGGAAGCACTTCATTAGAACATCCATTATACAAAGCCAGGTTTAATCAATTTTATTCCCCGAAGCTCTGGAATCGAGATGATGGTGATAAAGAAAGCGGCTGACCCGTCACTGAGCACTGGGTATGTCCCAGGCCCTGACACGCACTTGCCTGACTCACATGAGCCCGTGTTCTCATAAGAACTCTGTGAGGAAAGAGCTAGGGAGATAGCTCAGTGGCTTAAGTGCCTGCCTGGAAAGCACAAGGTCCTGAGTTCGATCCCTAGTACCAAAAAAAAAAAAAAACAAAAGAAAGTATATCTTTGGGGCTGGAGAGATGGCTCAGTGGTCTAAAGCACCTACTT
>NW_004524652.1:7837200-7845611 GCF_000260255.1 Octodon degus
TGGCCAGCTCAGCCCACCAGGGGGCGGGGCTGGCTGGCATGTGGTGCTGGGGGATTGAACCGCGGTCCCTGTGCTTTGCTAAGCTTGCTCTAAGTAGGTGCTTTAGACCACTGAGCCATCTCACCAGCCCCCATGAAATCATTTTTAGTACTTGTTATAAACTGATAGTGCCTTTTGAAAAAAATGTTTGCTTATTACTAAACAAAAGTAAGCCATGCAAGTCAGATGAAGGAATTACACTAAAGATTGTTTGGTTTGGTTGTTTTTTTGTTTTGTTTTTGGGGCAGGGTCTCACTCTGTAGTTGAGACTGGCCTTGAGCTCACTGTGGGTAGCCCAGGCTGGCCTCGGCCTCATGGCAAGCCTCCTGCCTCAGGCGTGTACCACCACGCCCAGCCCAGCGCTGAAAAGGAATGTCAGATAACTACAGGAAAGAAGTAAGTAGTGGTTTTAGATACAGAGCAAACTGAAGCTTTTTAAGTTATAATTTAAATAGCTGAGGCCTAGTGTGGTGTTAAAATCTTGTCTGTTTTGAATATATAAATCAAATGCAATTTTTCATTTAGGAACAATTATGTAAGATACATAAAGATTGAAATACAGTAAGATACTAAGATCATAAAATTTAATTTGGTTAAATCCAGAATCTCTTGAAGTTTATAGATATTTCTTGCCTATCTCTGAAATACTAAAAGATCCCTTTATTTATATGCACATGCATGATACTGTGCTAAATTCAAAAATAGAAAATTAACATGACCTGGTTTTTGCTCAGAATCCTCAGTCTAGAAAATTCAGGTGTTGTGCAGGGGGGGGGAAAGTGTTAGGTGTATAAGGAACAGGGGGAAGTGAGCTGAAGAAGCATCTAATCTTGGAATGGGGGGTTGAGGGCAGACCCGTGAAGCTGGCGGGGACTTGGAAGGCTGAGGAAAGAGCTGACTGGCATGGGCGAGGAGGCAGGCGAGCGCCCGCAGGGAAGGGCAGGCTGAGGAGCTGACGGGAGTGCACGGTGCAGCCAGGGAAGAGGCCTTTACCCGCTCATCTCTGCTGCTCTGGACAGTGGCCCCGGCCCAGCCACCGTTTTGCTTACTGGGGTTTCGGTTACCTTCAGTCAAGTGTAGTCCCAAAATAATAGTGGAAAATTCCAGAAAGAATTCCTAAGTTTCAGATAACTTCTACTGTAGTATAAGTATTCTATTTCTGTTACAGTGCTATATGTATAAATTAAGATTTATCAATAGCTACATACATATAGAAGAAAACATTTCTTGAATATAGGGTTTGTCCCTGTCTTCGGCTTCAGGTACACACAGAGGTCCTGAGTATCCCTGAGGATGAAGGAGTTGGTATCGCACTCAGTCAGTGCCCTGGACCCTGAGCTAGACTGTGACACTGTCATCAACCAGACCTCTACAGTGTAGACACAGTAAGCCAGTCACCTAATAACCGAGTGCTAAATAGTGTGATGCTCTTGAAGGGCAGCTTTAGACTGGGCGTGATAGTAAACACCTGCAGCCCAGGGCTTGAGCGGCTGAACCGGGGAGGATCCCTTGATCCAAGGAGTTTAAGGCAGGCCTGGCCAACACAGTGATACCAGTGTGGTGATACCCCGTCTCAAGCAAAAGGGGATCTAGAGAAGACCAGAAGGTCGAGGGAACGTCCAGGAGTTTGCATCAGAGGGAGGAGTTGATCTGGGCCTGGCAGGGCGGTGAAGACCTGGTAGAGAAGCAGGTCACCGGAGTGGTCAGTGCCTGCCTCGCCTCTCCAGTGCTACTCGAAGCTGATGCAGCAGGAAGTGGCCTGGCTGCCACTGTCAGGGAACATGGAAGTCCAGGAATCCAGATGAGAAATGTACCCGCGTTGGTTGCGCTGGATTACCCAGCGAACAAACAGACAAACCTGGTTTTTTTTGAGGGGGGTTATGTTTTTTTTTTTTTTTTTTTTTTTTTACAGTGTTCAGTTTTTCAGAAATCAACTCAGTGAAGACTTCCTGGCATGCATTTGATGTCACAGCTTTTGTTTCCTTGCGGTTCATGTGGCATGGAGGGCACTGTACTTGGGTGGAGTAGAGGATCTCTAAAGTTTCCGTTCACAGTGAGGCTTGAGGGAGAGAGCTGCAGGTCAAGACACATAGGGGAAGACACTGGGAAGGCTGTTGCAAACTAGGGCTCAGAAGGTTCTGAGTTGGTGTGATTTGTGTCTGTTCGTTGCTGTATAGTGATCCGAGCTCTTGCTCTGCCTAGTCCCTTGTGAGTCATTCACTTGTGCTTCGAGAATGGTAAGAGAGTGTCTCCGTGGAAGACTGCTCTCGTGGACTTAGTTGGGGTTGGATTTTTTGTGACAGACAAACAGTACAGGCAGTAAGCCAATTATTTGTGTTACTGTATTGGGAGAGTATTTTTTGGCACTCCTGCGAAGATTCAGCATTTCATTTTTTGATTCAGCTCCTAGCTCTGTGTCATCTGTACTATCGCTTTTTTGGTACGTGTAACATTTTTGGATTTGTGAAAAAAGATTTGATAATTCCCAGAAATTTAGCTAAGGAAAGAATATTTTAAAAAGATATTTTTGTTGGGAGACATTTTTATAAATTTATATGATTTCCTATATTTTAAAAAATGTGAGAAAGAATTCAAAGCTGGCGTTCCACTGGTGGATTTCTTTTTCTTGTGAGTGCGAGCAGAGGCTTTATTGTAATAGTCGCCGAGTTGCCACGGAGAAGCTCAGCCCTGGAAGGGAGACCCACTTGCCGGCGACTTGGCCATGTCAAACAAATGTTCAGCGTTTATTCTGACACTTCTTGAAGAATTTGATTGAAACTGTATATGTCCAGATAACACTCAGCAAAGTGCCCTTCTTGCATTTGTTTCAAGATATATTTGGAAACAAGAGATATGACCTTGGACTCAGCTGCTTTTCCAATTTAGGACTTCTCTCGGGTCTACTGAACAATATTCCCCAACATTGAATATTCAACAAATGGAAAACGCTTCAGCGACTCTGCATAAGTCCTGAGATAGAGGACTCCCTCCGCCCAGCAATATGTTCTGCCTCTAAAAGAAATGATATATTTAGCCTACAAACTATATTAGCTTTCTAACCATCTACTTCAGGCTACATTTGGGAACACATTTGCTTTGCATCAGAGTGCCTTTTTGTAATTTAGATTCAGTTGTCCTTGCTTTTAAAAATATTTTAACTTCTAAGAAAAAAACCAACAGTTAACCCTTCACCTTTGCTTTCTGGCATTCAAAAAGCAGCCAGGATTCATTGTAGCTTGATGTCAGACCTAAAAGAAGCCTTTGAAGGCCCTGCCACCCCCGTCTGAGGTTATTGCCACCTGTCCAGATGACAATAGAAGTCCTGCCCGTACAGCCTCAAGTCCGAATGCCAGGGTCAGCTTCCAATTGTATCTACATTTAGCCCTTGGAGATGGATGGATTTAACTGTCATCAAAGTGATGTTCTTTCAGTTACCATTTTGCATGTCTAGGGGCTTAAGCATTTCCATTTTTAATTTGCAGTGGTCAGAGGACAAGACTTAAGTAACCTTTTTGATAAGGCACGTTTTAAGCAAATAATAATTATAGTCTGATCGTTGTCCTGTATCCCATGTGACAAAAGATAGCAAAATTCTGTTTTAATATGTTCCCCCAAAAATATATCTGTGTTCCTAAGATGACATAGGCGATCAGACCGTTTCTTAGAGATGACTGTTGTCAGCAGTAGTCTCCAGAATGTACAGTATATTCAGTTCCAGTAAAATGTTGTGTTACACACATGCACACACATACCACTCATGGAAAGAAAGAAACATAGTCATTACGGTAGTTTAAAGGCTAACTGGTTCTCAAGAATTCTTTGTTGGATTTGGAATTAAATATTACGTCAGTTGTTAGCCACAAGGTGAAAGCTTCAACAGTTAGCAGATTTTAAAGCCAGTACTACCTAAGATTCTTTTAAAGATGAGCCATCCCGTGAGATGACAAACTGACCATAAATTTTTAATTATTATAAATTATTGTACCAGCTATTACTTTGTAGTTTTCTAGCTCAAAAACCGAAGACGTTTAATGACGTGTACTCTTTTTTTTTTTTTATCAAAACAGGCTTTGCGTGGGTGTGGCTGTCCTGTGTACATTTCCATTATTTTGTTGACGTTGAACTAGAGCAATTGCTGCAGTCGCCCGCACTGCCCTGATAAAGCAAACAAGAGCTCGTAGTGCCGGGCTCGCTGATGCGACAGGAGAAGCAAGCCAGTTAGCTTTTCCCGGGACAGGAGGCTCTTCTGACTCCCTAACTTTTGAACTGTGATTTTAAAGATAAGGTGGGGGAAGGCAGGAAAAATAAGTAAATAAAGCAATGTTCTTCAAAATGTTCCTAAGATCCATAGTACAGTATAGGGAAAATTTCATGAGGAAAATGTCTCCCAAAAAAGGCAGGTTTTGGTAATAAAAGTGTGTCAACATTTTCAGAAAATACTGTTTTTGGGCCAGGGAGATGGCTCAGTAGAATAAGCACTTGAAGGAAAGAAAGAAAGAAAGAAAGAAAGAAAGAAAGAAAGAAAGAAGAAAAGATGATTGAATTTGTTAGTGTATTTTGTCGTTCCTTTCTGTTGTTTGGGAACTTGGGGGGGTTCAATATTTTTTTCCCCTGTTTTTCTTTTTTGAGGCAGGATTTCACCATACGGTTCAGGCTGGTCTTCAACACACTTTGTAGCGCAGGCTGGCCTGGAATTCCTGCCTCAGCCACCCAGGCACAGGGATAATCAGTGTGTGCTGCCATGTGCAGCTTTGTCATCCTCCTAAAACCATCCAGGGCTGGGAGTGCAGCTCAGTGTGAGAGCGCATGCTCTGCACGTTCAAGGCCTGGATTGGATCCCTAGCCAACCAATGTCAATCAAACTAAAAACATACACAAAACTTTGAGCCAAAGAATTGGAATATTCTCACATAGTTTGTGCTTATTGGTTGTTAGCGTGTGTCAGGGACCGTTTCTCTATCCAGTTCGCAGCATGTGAGCACTTACAGGCACTTTTTTGTTTGTGTTGAGACAAGGTCTCACTATTTTCAGTTACTTTTTGACCAAATCAATATTATCAACACTCAGTAAGTGATCATTGCTTAAGAAAAGTGTCTTGGGCCAGGCCTGGTGACACAAGCCTGTAATCCCAGCACTCAGGAGGCTGAGGCAGGAGGATGGTTGTAAGATTGAGACTAGCCTTGGGCTACAAAGTGAGCTCAAGGCCAACCTGAACTGCATAGCAAGATCCTGTCTCAAAAAGACCAGAGGGGGGTGGGGACACAGGGGTACAGCTTAGTGGTACAGCACCTGCTTGGCAACTGTGAGGTCCTGAATTCTATCATCAGCACCCAAGGAGAAAGAGAAGAAAAAATTAGAATCCAGCTACTGAGAGTGCTGCTTGGAGCTCTTTTCATCAAGGCGCTATATAAATATTTTGTGGACTAAACTCCCACTTGCAGGCTTTTGCCTTCAGCTACTGGAAAATAACATTAGCGCTTTTTCCTTGACACTGACCTGTCGATGCCAGACCTGGAACTGGCAGAAATTTCCTAGGAGCCTGCAGGCCTTGGAGTGGAGGAAACAGAGCTCTGTAATCCCTTGGTGGCATGGGAGATAGAGCAGTCCTGTTCCTTTTAAAAGGACTGATGAGCCAGGCATGGTGGCGCACACCTGTACTCCCAGCACTCTGATGCAGGAGTTTCAGAAGTTCAAGCCCAGCCTAGGTGGCTTTGTAATTTAACAAGGCCCTGTCTCAAGAGAAAGAGTAAATTCTGGGTGTGGTGGTGCACACCTGTAATCTCAGCGCTAGGAAGGGAGGATCGCTGTGATTTTGAGGCCAGCCTGGGCTATACAGTGAGTTCAAGGTCAGCCTGAACTACATAGTGAGACCCTGTCTCCTAACAATAATAATAATAATAATGGGCTGAGAGACAGTCCCAGTCTGATTTGCCACTGGACTATGCGAGCCTCCATATGTAGGGTGGTCCATGCCCATTTTACTCTCCTGCCTGCTTAGACAGATACAGGCCGCTTAGGCCAATAAATGCTAGTTGGATGAAAAATCAACAAATGAAACCTAGAGCAAACCACTTAATTGTTGCAGACCTCCATTCCTTCCTATGATCACTTTGAGAATTACTGAAAAGATCAAATCAGGTAGTACGTGAAAGTGCCGAGTGCCTGGAAGCCCTCTCCAAGCAGAGTGTCTCATTATTTTTACAGAGCAAACCGTGGTTAAGTCAGGCCCCAGTCCAGATCCTGCTGTATACCAACTGCCTATTATTTTCTTGGCCATCTGTCCAAAGAAGAAATTAAATATATAGGTAGATTTATAATTATGAGTAGTCATCCCCAGTCTTGATAGTGTTTCCCACATTCTACATTTTTGTCCTCTGATGCAGACAACCCGGTGGTCTTTCACGAAACTTACTGGATGACCATGGAAGGCATCCTGATGGCAATGATGATTTTACATTGCTAGTCTGTCTGGTGGACTCAGATATCGTAGTTCCTGCCTCTTCTCACAAGTGTATAAAGCTAGTAATAGAACAGGCTTAGGATAAAATTGATTTAAAAAATAGGTGGTATGTCTCTAAGACACATAGAAATGCATCTGTACAATTTTTTAAAAGCAGACATATTATAAATCAGATTCACGTGTATAAATATCATATGCCTCCCTAGTGTAAAACACTACAAGAGTAAATAGAATCCCAAAGGTACACTAGATAGTGTGAAAGGGAAAGAAACTGCTAGGAAAGGAGAAAAGACAGAAGGGGGGGTATCTGTATATGTATATTTTTCTATTGGTTTGTTATAAGGAATAGTTAATGCTTTTTTTTTTTTTTACCAATTTTATATTGGTAATATATATCTGGTAATCTGGGGGGCTTTTTGGTGGTTGGTTTTGTTTTTTTTTTTCTTTTTTCAGAACCGGTTATTGAACTCAGGCCCTTGTCCTTGCCAGGCAAGCACTTACTCTACTGATCCATCTTCCCGACACCTATATCTGGTCATCTGAACAACTACTTTGATGATAGTAATATGCAATGTAACAACCATTGTTGATTTCCTATCATCTTGCTTTAAAATTCTGTATTATTTTTATTCTTTTTCTTATTTTTTATTCTCTTTAAAATAAAAAATAAAAAGCAGACCTGTGTCTTTAAGTAGCCACATGTATACAGTCTTGGCTTTGTTTGTTTGGTTGGTTTTTCTTCTTTTTTTTGTGGAACCGGGGATTGAACTCTGGCCCTTGCGCTTGCCAGTGTTTGTTTTTGAAACAGGGTCTCACCTTGCAGCCTAGGCTAAGCCTCAAGCTCGCAGTCCTCCTGCCTCAGCCTCTGATTCTGTGACCTGTTAAGTTTGCTGAAAGAGGAAGCCCTCATGCATTGTAAAAACCAGTTAAAATAAGAATGTAGTGTATTTGAACTATACAAGAGCATCAACTCGGATCTTGGAAAAGACAACTAACTTAGCTACTCGGCCTCCAAAATGCAAATTCACAGCCCCCGCCCCCGCAAGCAGGGATTGAATTCAGGCCCTTGAGCTTGCCAGGGAAACGCTTATTCTACTGAGCCATCTCCCCAGCCCCTGAAAATTTACTTTAAAAAATAAATTTTCATAAAAATCTGATATCAATGGAAACATTTCCCATTACCCTTTAATGTAATACCATAAAAATCGTGGACAGTGCGTAAACCTCTTTTTCCACTTGTAACAAAAAGAATTGCATAATCAGGCAAGAACCAAGACGTAAAAATAATTACAAAATTAAATCAAGTGATCTATTTTCTTTACTCCACCAAGAGTAAAGTGTATAAAAAGCCATCAACTTTATCAGATCTAAAATTCTTTCTATGTTAGTCATAAATGAATAGCGATGAAATGAAATTTTCATTAAAGCTTTTTACTCATTGCTGTCCTTTCAAGTTTTTAATTTGGCAAAAACATAAAACTGGCCAGGTTTTTATTGTTTTTGTATTTTTTTTATTTTTATTTTTATTTTTTTTGCAGAACCAGGGATTGAACTCAGGCCCTTATGCTTGCCAGAGAAGTGCTTATTCCACTGAGCCATTTCTCTGGCCCATTGTTTTTGTGTTTTTGAGGTAAGGTCTCACCATGCAGTTCAGGCTGGCTTCAAACTCTGGGCAGTGTTCCTGTTTCAGCTGCCCGAGTGCTGGGGTGCAGGGTGTGCCGCCACGCCCGGCTTTCTTAACCATTTGTGAGTGTACAGGTCAGTAGTTTTAGCAAGCGCACACTGTTGTACACCAAATCTCCAAAGCTTTTTCATCTTGCAAAAATGCACTATCCAGGAGCCAGGGAGATGGCTCAGTGGAATAAGCGCTTCCCTGGCAAGTGTAAGGGCCTGAGTTCAATCCCCAGGTCCA
>NW_004524652.1:7846045-7865584 GCF_000260255.1 Octodon degus
AAAAAAAATACACTCTCCCTTCATGACAACCTCCCATCCCTTCTTCCTCAGCCCCTGGGCAACCCAGTTTGTATTTTCCGGTCTCTGATTTGGACTCCTCTGAATACCTTGTGTAAATGGAATACTTCAGCACTTGCAACAGATTTAGTTCATTTAGCGTAATGTTGGGGTTCACTGTCATGTGATAGGACTTCCCTTTTTAGTATTTTTGGGGTAGCATCTATTCTGAAGTTTTTTTATTCTTTTTTTTTTTTTTTTAAGTACCAGAAGTCAAACTCAGGACCTTGCTCTTGCCAGGCAGGCATTGTGCTGCTGAGCTAGATTCCCAGCCCAGTTATTTCATACTTGAATTGTTAACATTCAGTCACCCCAAAATACATTTTTATAGATAGTGTCTATTAATGCTTCAGAGCAGAGTTAAATTCAAAATGATGGAAAGACTGGACATGGCTGGGCGTCGTGGTGCACACGTGTAATTCCAACATTTAGGACACTGAGGCAGGAGGATTGCCCAAAGATTCAGTCCATCCTGGCCTACGTAGTGTGTTCAGGGGCAGCCTGAACTATACAGTGAGACCCTGTCTCAAAAAAAAAAAAAAAAAAAAAGGAAAAAGAAGAACAAATGTTAAAGCAAGCTAACATGCACATTCTGCTTTCCAAACTCTTGTTGAGAAGTAATTAATATAGGACTTCCTCACATTGGAAAAAAAAATCAGCTACCAGGCCATAAAGGTCTTTTACAAGCCCTTGGTATTAAAGGCTTTTAAATTGTCTGTGTAGAAATGTGTTCGACCTGTTAGAATTTGGCCGCTGCTGGGTCCCGTGCGACCTCGGCCTGCGCGCCCCTCCTTGCCACCCCTGCAGGGCAGCTGTGTTCCCGCTTGGCGTACCAGCTGCACCATGGGAATTGTGAGAAACCCGAGTTCATTCCTTCTCTGTCCCCAACCTCCGTGCTCCACAGCCTTCTGGGACACGTCGTGTCCCTTCCAATTCATCCATGCAGCGCAGCAGCTTCAAGGGCATTCCCAGTGCTGTGTGACCGTAGCTGCAATCATTCCTAGGACATTTACTGACCCCTGAAAGAAACCCTGTATCCATTAGCTGTCCCTCCCCCTTTCTCCAGGTCCCCCAGTCTTAGGCAACCACTAACCTACGTTCTGTCCCTGAAGATTTTGCATATTCAGAAATTTCGTATCAGTTGAACTACGTAATAGGTCGCCTTCTGTGTCTAGCTTGTGTCACTTAGAGTACCTTTCTTCAAAGTCGTGCACATTATGTATCATTACTTTATTCCTTGAAGAAAATGATAACCTGCACATATATAAAATTTACTAGCTAGGGCCAGCAAGATAGCTCAGCGGTCTAAAGTGCCTGCTTAGGCAGGTGCAGGGAACCGTGGTTCGATCCCTGACACCACAGGCTGTGCCAGCCCTGACCCCAGAGCAGGCTGAGCCAGCCCCCCCAAAAAATTAAAATTAAAATTTGCCAGCCAGGAGTAGTAGTGTACACCTGTATTCCCAGCATTCAGGAGGCTGAGGCAATAGGATTACTTCAAGTTTAAGGCCAGCCTGGGCTCCATAGTGAGTTCAAGGCCAGCCAGGGCTGCATAGGGAGATCTTATCAATCAATAATATTACCAACAACTGCTTTTTTTTTTTTTGGCTGTGCTGGGGACTTTTTTTGTTGGTGGAACTGGGGATTGAACTCAGACCCTTGCGCTTGCCAGGGAAGTGCTTATTCCACGGAGCCATCTGCCCAGCCCTAGTGCTGGGGATTGAACTCAGGAGCTTGTGCTTACCAGGTAAGTGCTTATTCTACTGAGCTATCTTCCTAGCCCCAACAGTCACTTTTAAGTGTACAATTCAGTCATGTAAAGCACATTCATATTGTGTAACCAGTCTCCAAAACACTTTGCATCTTGCAAAACTGAAATTCTGTGGCCATTAAATAACTCTCCATTTTCCCCTCCTTCCAGCCAACTATTCTACCTTCTGTGGACGTGAATTTGGTTACTGTCAAACTACCATACCTTCTGTTGACATGAATTTGCTTACTCTAGGTACTTTATGCCCACGGCATCTTATTACTGGCCTACTTCACTAAGCTTGATGGCCTTGCCCACGTCATCTGTGTTATAAGATGTCAGCGTCTCCTTCCTTGTCATTTCTTTTTATGACTGAATAGCCCATTGTATGGTTATTTATAGCGCATTTGGTTTATTCATCAGCTGACAGGCAGGCAGGTTGTTGCTGCATTTTGCCCACTGTGAATAACGCTGCTGTGAACATTCGTGTGTAAGTGTATGTGCGGACAAGTTCCCAGCTCCTCAGATGTACGCATGCCTACAAGTGGAGTTTCTGAGTCATCTGGTAACTTCAAGATGCGAAGCTTTCTTTGTCAAAGGCATGCTCTCCTCAGCAACTAGGAAGGTTCCAGTTTCTCCACATCGCTACCAGCACCGTCGCTGTCCATCCTAGCGGGTGGGAAGGATATCACTGTGCTCTTCACTTGCATTTCTGAGAGAGCTGATTCCACACGCCTCCTGGCCCCTTACACGTCTTTGAAGAGCTGTGTGTTCAAACCCTCTGCCCATTATTTTAAGCCATTTGCCTTTTTGTTTGTTCTGGTTTTGTTCTTGTTTTTAGAGACAAGGTCTTGCCGTGTGGCCCAGGTGGGATCTCAGGGATACACGCTCTGCCTGGAGCATCTGGCCTTTTCCTGCTGAGTTGTGAGAGTTCTTCATACAGTCTCTTACCAAACGTGATCTACCAATATTTCTTCCTATTCTTTCTCACTTTCTTCATTCAGATTTCCAATGAAACAAAAAGGTTTTACATTTTGACAAAGTACAAATTTTCTGGTTTTCTTTTGTCAGTTAACTTTTTGTATCTAAGAATGCTTCAGCTGGGGCCGGGGAGATGGCTCAGTGGAATAAGCGCTTCCCTGGCAAGCGCAAGGGCCTACGAGTTTGATCCCTGATTCTGCAAAAAAAAGAAAGAAAGAAAGAAAGAAAGAAAGAAAGAAAGAAAGAAAGAAAGAAAGAGAAAGAAAGAAAGAGAATGCTTCAGCTAAGGCAAGACCACAAAGATTTATTCCTGCTTTCTTCCAAGGGTTTGTTTTTGTTTTTGTTTTTGGTGCTGAGGATCAAATACAGGACTTCATAAGTACTAGACAAGCATTCTACCTATGAGCTATGCCCCCAGCCCTGCTTTTAGTTCTTATATTTATTTATTTTATTTTATGTATGTATTTTTGTGTGTGTGTGGCCAGCTCAGCCCATCCTGGGGGTGGGATGGGCTGGCATGTGGTGCCGGGAGATCAAACTGCAGTTGACCTGCGCTTTGCCTAAGCTTGCCTGAGCAGGCGCTTTAGACCACTGAGCTATCTCACCAGAGATATCTTATATTTAGATTTGTGACTTTATTTATCTATTTGTTTGTTTGTTTGTTTTTGGTCTTTTTGAGACAGGGTCTCGCTCTGCAGTTCTGGCTGGCCTCGAGCTCGCTTTGTAGCCCAGGCTGCCCTAGTACTCATGGCAATTCTCCTGCCTCAGCCTCCTGAGTGTTGGGATTCCAAGTGTGCCCTACCACGCCTAGCTTGGTTTCAGATGTTAATTGAACCTTTCCTTCTTATGCTAATCTCATTTTATGGTATATGCTATATGATCATTTTTCTGTTTCTGGGTTCTGTTTCCTAGTATTTTGTCAAGGCTACTTTGCTTAAATTTTTCCTGGGAGATGGTGGAATGTCAAGGTTGACTTTCGGATTGTTCTGTGCATTGAGTTATAAAAGCTTAAGTACAGAACTGAGAGGCGCTGTCGGCTGTGAGCTGCTTTAGGAACCAAGAGTTTGGGGAGAGGTCAGCACTGGAGGTGAACAGAGATTTAAGGATCAGTAACATAGAGCCCTTCGACCCTGCCCCCACCCCTCCGTGTTCTCTGGGGTCCCCTCGGCAGCCCTTCTCAAGTCATTTCCTTAACTTGCTCCAGATCGTGTCAGTACTCTCTGGAAACCTTTCCATCCTGAAACCTGCCACATCAAGACCGAGACCCCCTCCAGCTGGTGCTCTGCATTTCCATACTAAATGTGCAGTTCTGGGCCGGGGAGATAGCTCAGTAGAATAAGCACCTGCCTGCAAGCACAAGGTTCTGAGTTCAATCCCCGGTACCAGGAAAAAAAAAAAATGTGCAGTTCCCTGAGCAGGTGAGAAGATTTGGAAAAAGGGAGCTTTGGAGACATAGGAGTTAGTGGAGTTGGTTCAGATTCTGAATTGACCCCAAAATTTTTGCTATGTGGTAGGGGTAGAGAAACCTGAAAAGGAAAGGGAGTTGGCCTGGTTCACTGGAGGGTTTGTTACTCTCTTTTAGCTCAAAAGGATAGTTGGGAGAAAGGTGTGGCAGCACAGAGCTATGATCCCAGCACTCGGGAAGCTGAGGCAGGAGTGTCACTGCAAGTTCCAGGCCCGCCTGGGCCACACAGTGAATTTGAGGCCAGCCTGGACCACATGGTAAGGTCCTGTCTCAAAAAGAAAAGAAAAGAAAGTAAATGGTACCTTTTTAGGGATACTTTAAGAAAGACTTTATAAAGGAAGCCTAGGCAGGAGCTTCACAGGGAAGTCAGCTTGCTGTGACCATCTGATGCTCAGAGTTGTGCACACCTGGGATGGCCGCAAGGGTTGCATAATGCAAGCCTGGTGTGGTGGTCTGTAATCCTTCCCAGTTGGCAGGCTCAAGCAGGAGGGTCGTTGCAAGTTCGAGACCAGCCTGGGCTACAAAGTGAGCTCAAGGCCAGCCTGAACTGCATAAAGACCCTGTCTCAGAAAGACAAAAAAGAAAAGGAAAAAAAAAAAGCATGCGTTTTTTTTGCCCCCCCCCCAAAGCATGCATATTTTATCCCAATTAAAAAGAATTGCAGGACTAGAAATGGGATAATATGACCTGGACTGTTTTCACTGGGCCCCCAGGAAATCGGAGCTATCCAGCCCATTATGAGTAGCTTTTCAAGGGAGCCCGAAGAGTAGCTGCAGACGGTGCCATACTTTTTCTCCTAGAGTCTGGAAGTGAACTGTCCTGAGACTGTGTCTCTCTCCCCTTGTTCCCGATGGGGCCAGGGACACAGGCCCTTTGTTGGTGTCTCACAGGCTGTCCCCACTCAGTTCACATTCTGTACCAAATGAGAGGCCGCTTGGGTCATATGTGGTTTCCTGGGTTGGCCCCCCAGGAGTGGGGTGCCAGGTGCTGGAGCCCCAGTTGCCCTAGGCTCTCGGTGGCCTCAGCTGCACATCTCCAGTGCTGCGTCTCCTTATGGTGGCAGACCTTATTATTTTCAGGTTCTCCATAGGCGTGTTTCCCAAGTTTAACCTTGTGAAGAAGTCTGGTGTCACTCTCCATCCAGGCTTTTTTTGGTCATGGTTGCCTGGTTCCTCTCCACGTTGTACTCTTTGCTAGATGTCACCAACCGTCCCTGGGTGTCTGTCCCTAGGTCTGGCATCAGAGAAGGGTGCCTGGGGCATGAATTAGTTTGAGCTTAAGGTCAGTGTAAAGGGAGGGAGCCTGAGCCTCAGTCCCTCCCCTTGTCCTCTTCTCATACCTTTGGCCCCTCATGGTGACGCTCTGTCACCTTCCTGTGTTCAGGTTTTGATACCCCTGAGTTTGTCTATGACAGCTGCTGCTTTCTGCCTTTGCCTGATGTGACACGGGCCTGTGGCACTACTCTGCCCGCTCTGGGCCCTAAGTGGGGCACCTGACACCATCAACTTAGTTTCAGGGTCCACTTGCCCGCCACATTCTGGGGATTCTGCGACACTTTTAAAATACCTGAGGCCCTGTAGCATCTTTGGAGACCAGTTTGTTCCTTTCATCTCTCAATACCCTCAAGAAAACTTGGCCTCCTTTTGTGATCTTTGAAATTCACAAAATTCCCCTCCACAGGGGACCCAGACCAGAAGAAGGTATTTGGAGCGGCTCTGCGTCCCTGATGGACGATGGGCGCCCAGAGCTCTGGACCTGAAGGCTCAGCAGCTCCTCAGATAAGCCATCTCTGTCGCTTGGCAGCCAAGCTGGGGACTCTATTAGCTTTGCTCCTAAAGTTAGATTCCAGGCTCTCTCAGAAGAATGGGAAGGGAGTGGAGGACAAGGAGTTCACTGAGAAAGATGCTAGAAAAAGGGCTGTGTCGGGGCTGGAAAAATTGAAAGCTCGTGCAGAGTTTATTTGTGCGGCAGAATGAATACCTTGACCTGGCGGTTGTTCACTATCCGTGCTCTTCCAGATTCACATAGAGACGCACCGATGTGCGCACACACACACACACACACACACACACACGCATGCATGCCAGACACACAGGGCAATGCAAAGCAAAGCTCTGCTCTAGAAAATCTTTCCAGGGGCCATCAGCAGCCTGCCTTGCGATGACAGGTTAGTGGCTATCCCTCTCTGCATTCTGCCAAGACCACCTACTCAGAAGCCAGGCCCGGCCACCCTGTTAAGCCGAGGCCTGAGACAGCCGCGGGGCAGGGCCACTGCAGGGGTGGTGGGGCTGAATGGGCTTTGGCTGAATCCCTTAGGCCTGTCGTGGGGCTGTCCCTGTTGCTTACACTCTCTATAATCCAGGGTCCCCAATTATCAGACTGATAGCTCTTATCCCCTAGCTATGTCCCAAGGATGGCGTAAACAATGACCTTCAAGTGCCTGTATGTCTCTGGGAGGCAGAGAACGTAGGAAATGAGAATCAGGGTTTAGGAAGGAAAAACATCTGGGTGCTCTTGTTTTCCTACAGACAGTGCATCGATCAGCCCTGGCAGAAGGCAGCAAAGAGCAGCCTCGTTACGGACCAGTGAGGCAGCCCGGCCTGTGGTACCGAGACAGCCTCTGAGCTCTACGCAGTGCTCATCAGAAGGTGTGGGGCGACCCCTGGCTCCCAGTCATCTGGCCCCAGCCTTGGAGTCCCAAGTGCCTGAGAACTAACACTAGCTTCTTGTCCACCAAAAGGACCTCAGTGTCTTGTAGTTGTCTCCTGTTGCTATTGTAACAAATCACCGCAAGCTGCAGGGCGTAAACAACACAGATACATTACCTGATATATTATTTTTTTTTTAAATTTTATTTATTGGGGCTGGTGAGATGGCTCAGTGGTCTAAAGCACCTACTTAGAACAAGCTAAACTAAGCAAAACACAGGGACCACGGTTCAATCCCCCAGCACCACATGCCAGCCAGCCCCGCCCCCTGGTGGGCTGAGCTGGCCACACACACACACAAAAATAAATAAATAAATAAATATTTAAAAAATAAATAAATAAATAAATTTTATTTATTTATTTGTGTGTGTGTGTGTGTGTGTGTGTGGCCAGCTCAGCCCACCAGGGGGCGGGGCTGGCTGGCATGTGGTGCTGGGGATTGAACCGTGGTCCCTGTGCTTTGCTAAGCTTGTTCTAAGTAGGTGCTTTAGACCACTGAGCCATCTCACCAGCCCCTACCTGATATATTATTATCCCCAGTGGGTCTTAGCGGGAGAGAGTCAAGTGTCAGCCTGGCTGGGTTCCGTGAGGGTCCCTGGGGGAGGATCCATCTCCCCGTCCAACCTCCAGAGACCGCCTGCATGCATTGGCTTTCGGCCACGGCCACGTCATCTGTCCTCAAAGAGCGTCACTGCAACCAGTTTCCATCTTCACACCTACTCCTTCCTCTGCCCTTCCTGATTTCTGCGATTAAGGACTCAGCCCTGTCCTGTTTAGATTTCTCAGGACTGGGAGAGTTATTGTCAGGGCAGTACATGGAACAGTCTGGAGCTTTCTTTAGGAGCAGCAGATTATAGGCCTTTGGGTTCCCTCTCACCCAGAAGGGGTTGATAACCTCTGAGCTGGGAGTAAAAAGAGGACCCCCGTGTGCCCGGATTGTAGGAATCTCCAATGAAAGGGTGAAAAACACAAACGGTGGGATGGAAGAGCAGCCCCTCGGTGCCATTCCCCTCTGCTTTGGCTCTGGGATCATTGCATCCCAGCACCACCACCGGCCATTCCATCCCCAGTGCCTTTATTTTTAGTTTGGGGTATTTCCTATTGTTTGAAGGTTGCCTTGCAACCCGTCTGCCTGGAGGGTTTAAACAGTATAGAGTTTCTATGCTGAGCAGCAACAGTAGCTAAGAGAGACCGAGTGTAAACTTTTAGGCCTATTTTCTCAGAGTTTGTACCTCAGCGATGGCTTTAAATGCACAGCCACCTCCCTGGGGGAGGGGAGAGGGTGGCTGGCGGAGAACATTCTGTGTTCTCTTATCTTCCATCCTAGTGGAAGGGGATAAGCACCAGAATAGGAAAACAACATACCTGGCTATTAATATACCCCAAGTCCTGCAGCGCATGGGCTGGATTTGTTTATTTTCGAAAGGGAAAGATGCTTCTCTCTGACCTTCTCGGGCTCTCCTGCCAGCCAGGAGGGAGCTGGCAGAGATGGTGCCCTCCATGAGGTGACAGGGACAGAGAGCCAGGGCCCAGCTTGCTGGGAAAGAGAAGCTTTCAATGGTCCTAAGAAATGTGGTCTTTTGGGTTCAGTCTGCCTGGAGACCCCACTGCTCCATCCAGGGTACTAGAGACAGGAAGACCCAGTGCAAGAGGGTTTGCCATGAGAGCCAGAGCAGGGTGGGGGCTGGGGCTCCACAGTGCACACTTCCTAGCATGTGTGAGGTCCAGGGTTCAATCCTGTGCCCCTCAGAGAAGGAGGCAAAGGAGGATGGCGCTCTGTCTCCCCAGCAGTCGTGTCTACCTCACCTACTGCTGTGGGACCAGGACTCCAGAGAGCCAGGCCACCTCACCAGCAGAGCGTCAGGACAACCCGGAGGCCTGCCCCAGAGAGGGCACAGCCCTGCAGCTCAGATTCCTGCCTTTTTCATTCTCCTTTGGCCCTTTCAGTGTCCCAGGAAAGGGATGCCCAGTGTGATAATGGTTAATGCTAAGCCTTCCTGGGGGCAGAGCCCCACACCTGCTGTGTCATGACAGCGGCCTCCCACGCCCTTTGACTGGCCCTGCCCCAAGAGGCCTCCACTTGTCACCCTGCAGGCACGGGTCGCCTCAGGTCCCTGAGAATGTTTGACCAGCCAGCAAACCAGCAGAGGTGCGGGGAGAGCAGGGCAGGGTTGGCAGCGCCCTTTCGAAGAGCAAACAGGGACAAAGGTCGTTGTACTCCCGGCTGCCTCCCCCGTCGGGCCTGCCTGCTGGGCCATGTGCCCCAGGTTGTCCTGGTGCTGCTGGGGGAGCCAGAAGCCCGCCCTCTCTGTGCCTGCCTGGTCACCCATTACCCAGATCCGGTTCCCAGGTCAGGCACGGGTGCTACAGTGAAGGCTGTCGCTCTTCACCTGTTCGGTCGGCAGCCAGACGCGGCAGTTACACATGTCACGATGCCTTGAGAGGAGAGTGTAAGTGAAAGTTAGCTCCCCCGCTTGCCTGAGAAAGCAGAGCGCTCTGCACAAACCACTGCTCTCCCGGCTTCCTCAGGATTTGAACAAACTGCCCTTGTGGTGATTGCCTCTAGGTCGTGTTCCTGCTGCGCCAGCGTGTTCGAGTCTGCCTCTGCCCCAGCAGGTCTCAGTGCCCGTTTGGTTTCTCTGGGAGAGCTCAAGCAGGCTGGAGGTTGCCAAGTGTATTCGAGCCTGGCACCAGCGTGGCAGGAAAGAGGGCAGGAGAAAGGAGGCTTGGATGTTATGAATCACTGAGGCCCTGGCACATAGCCTCCTTGATAGGGCTGGTATCAGAAGGTGACTGTCTTTGTGACTTTGTACCTGAGAATGGCCCTCAAGCACTGAAATGATGGGGTGCGGCAGCTGACACCCACCCAGGACTATCCAGGGCATTACAACATGTGATACTGAATTCCTACCGGAAACCTGTGAGGTAGATACAGCACTAACCCATTTATAGGTGAGGAGCGAGTTGCGGAGAAGTTAAGAACAGACTGGGCATGGTGATGCACACCTATAGACCCTGGGGAGGCTGAGGCAGGAGGATCGCCATGTGTTCAAGGTCAACATGCCTCCACAGTGGGTTCAAGGCCAGCTTGAACTGCACAGTGAGACCCTGTCTAACAAGGGGGAGAGAAAAAGAGGGAGCGTTGAATTACACCTCAGGGAGGCCCATCTGCCCTGTGCATCTGAGTTGGGACTTGATGCCACCCCATTCTGAAAGGCCAGGGGAAGGAGTAAGGGGGACGAGTACTTCTGAGGACAGTCACTGGGCACAGGTTGCTCAGAAGCTAGGGCCCTCCTGATTTATGTTCCCCGGGGCAGTGAGAGGAAGTTGTTTAGCTTCCGAGGTGATAGATGAGGCCAGGTCCCTTCTGTTTGCAGAGCCCGGGCTGGAGGCTAAGTCAGGACAGCATCTCTCCCCGAGTCCGCACTGGGACTCGCAGCCAGCCGCTGGGGCTGTGTTTATACAGTTATGTTTAAGGCACCAGCACCAGCGCAGTGCTCGAAGCTCGCTCTTCCCCCAGCCGCGCTGTTGCCCCTCTGTGCAGCCAGCCAGCTTGAAACCTAAGGCCTGCGATCCTGCGGCCCAGCTGAAGACTGGCTAAGCCCGCATCTCAGCGCGCACAGCAGGGCGCTGCTCCGAGCCTGGCTGCGCACACCACCCTAGGCCTGGACTGCTAGCATCTTCGGTTGGACCCAGGGGGTGCTGGCTGGTGGAGCCCATTGGCTTCTGTGACCAGGAACCATTAACAACAGCCTATTGGAGAAGAGAAAGGAGGATGGCCAGGGTCTGAGTATTGTATTCAAGGCCCTTGTTGGAAGTTTCCTTGGCAGAGAAGGATGATAGAGGAGGATGGAAAGGTCCCCCCCCCATTTGCAGCTCTAACAGGGGCTGTCAATGCTGGTCCCCAACCAACTGGGATGCCACTAACTGCCTTCGTAGCTACTCAGGATGTCCTGGTCCATGGCGGTTCTTCTGTGGATGCCTGGCTGGCTCAGGCCCCACAGTCTGACGCCATCCTGCTAGGCCACCTCTGTCACCCAGGCAGCACACGTCAGCCTCACCCGCACTGTTTCTGAATTATACGCGTTGGCAATGGGCGGGCGGGCGCTAGCTTTCCCCTCCCTGCGTCCTGATATCCGCTGGTTAATAAGCAGCTCACGTTAAGACACCGAGAACTGTTGCAAGAGCCAGAGAAAAGCTGCAGCTCCCTGAATGCAGGCCAGGAAGCCCTGGACCTGGCCCAGCGACTCTGTGGCTGTTTTTGCTCCCTGCCCTTTGGTGGCCTTCCTTGTGGGCGAGGGGGGTGGGGAGAGCCAAGCCAGACCACAGCGCAGTGAGGCGCTCATTAATCAGTGAGAGGCTTGCCGGAGCCCAGCACCCTTCCTGGGGGAAAATGAGGCCTCTTTTTGAAGAGACACCACGGTACTCCCCTTTATTAGTGCAGCTCTTTCTGCAGGAGCCTTTGGGCCTGCCAACTCAGGCACTAGCCCACCTTCCCTCAGCTCTCAAAAGCTGCTCCCTGTCTACCACCCATCTCCTGTCCTGTTGTCCCCCCCCACACACACACACTTTGGTTGTGTCCTTGAGGTGTCCTTGTAAAAGGAAACAGTGGGAACTATGTCCCAGATACCCCCTGGTTGTCACTTGGGTCTGAATCTAACCCCACAAGGGGAGCCTGTCCCCAGGCTGGCCCCATTGTCAAGGTCCTGGTCACCTCCGGAACCTCCTGTGGGATCCCCATTGCCAACAGAGTCTTCTGAAGCCCAGCAGCGTGACATTGCAGACTTGGAAATCCCTAGACAAATATGTCTCACTTAATCCTCCCAAGCTGGCCACCAGTGTGGGTGCTGGCTCAGCCACACCTACAGGACACTAGGTTTCCTCACTGAAGCTGTTCCCTTCATTCCAGGCTTCGTGTTTGGGGCTGGGATCCCAGAGTAAACAGGGTGAGGTCCCTGTCCTTGAGGGGCCACCAGAGCAGACTCCCAGCTCTCACCTGGACACCTTCCTCTCACCCTTTACCAGCGGGGCGCTGTGACCTGAGCTCCTGAGGGAAGGCTATTAGCAGCCCCTGCTTCCTCCAGGGGTGTGAAGACTAAAGGAAAGGCCACCTTTGTCTTTTTTTTTTTTTTTTTTTTTTGTAGTACTGGGGGTTGAACTCACAACCTTGAACTTGCCAGGCAAGCACTTATTCTACTGAGCTATCTCCCCAGCCCTAGGAAAGGCCACCTTTGTGAGGTGTCCTGGACCTGCGGATGGGGTTAGGCCAGTGCTGGCTTTGAGGGGCTTCTCCCAAGGCTAACATTTGCCAGGCCGTGATGGATTCAGCAGAACCAGATCCAGATCAGGACCACATATTAATAACTATATACTTTTAAATAATAAATTACTTGGGCTGATGAGATGGCTCAGTGGTCTAAAGCACCTACTTAGAACAAGCTAAGCAAAGCACAGGGACCGCGGTTCAATCCCCCAGCACCACATGCCAGTCAGCCCCGCCCCCTGGTGGGCTGAGCTGGCCACACACACACACACATACACAAATAAATAAATAAAATTTAAAATAATAATAATAATAATAATAAATTACTTTTTTTTTTTTTTATTTAGGGTTGTGAAGGCAGGGTCTCTCTATGTAAATCAGGCAGGCCTTGAACTCTCTTGATCCTCCCGAATGCTGGGATTCTGGGCATGCACTACCACCACACCCAGCTTATAAAACTAAATTACCTGGGTGGGTGTGGTTCGTGCACGGCTAGAATCCCAGCACTTGGGAGGGTGAGGCAGGAGGATCGCTGGGAGTTGCTGGAGAATTGCCGGCAGTTCCAAAACAAGACAAAAGCAAAATAAGCCAACAAGAATTGGGGCCGGGGAGATAGCTCAGTAGAATAAGTGCTTCCCTGGCAAGCACAAGGGCCTGAGTTCAATCTCCGGTTCCACAAACAAAACAAAAAGGAATAAATTTAGTTGGGGCCAGTGAGATAGCTCAGTGATCTCAAGCACCTGCTGGCAAGCACTCAGGCAGCAGGGACCGCAGTTTAATCCCCTGCACCACATGCAGTGCCAGCCCTGCCCTCAGGGTGGGCGGAGCCATAAAAATCAGCAGGTAGGGATGCTGGGTTCCATTGCCAGTGCTGAAAGAAAGAATAAATTTATTGGTCAATGTCATAGTACTTATCACATAGCAAGAGTTCAACATCTGAGGGCTCTGATGACCCAAAATCTCCAGGAAGGCAGAAAGAATTCAACTTTCCCCTGAGCAAATGTCCCTGACCCTAGGGTTAATCCTGCAGTCAGTCCCTTGACTTTGTTCTCCTTCTCAGGGAGAAGCACCTTCCCTGATAAACTGTTCCCTCCCTCTATGCTCACGGCCCTGGGCCCTGGTGCTGTCCACACTCCATCAACACCACAGACCAGGCGTCCAGCTCCCTCGCCGCTCTGAGGCTCAGCACCCTCCTCACTGCCCACCTTGGACCTTACTGTCCGGCTCCTTGATCAAATTAAGAAAAAGAAGAGGCTTTAGATAGGGTTACTAAATATACTCCCAATGGAGGGATGGGGAGAAAGAGCAGGATCTGGAGGAGGTAGTGTGAGATTGCTCCACGGAATGTGCCCATGGCCTCTTCTCCCTAAAGTGAGCCCCAAATCCCCTATCTCCAGGAGCAGGCCCGGGGGAAGTGCTTTCCGCACATTCCCAGCTTCCCTCCTGGAGATAATGGCTCCTGGCACTGGGCCGGCCCCAGTGAGGTCTGCCCAGGCCATTGGGCCTCGTGAGCTGCTCTGACCCTGCTCTGTGTATCTCACAGGACACCCTGGCCTCAGAGACGTGACTCCACTATCGTGGAGCTTGCACCAGTGGGGGATGGCTCACACCTGGAGGCGGCAGTTGGCCCAGCTGCCTTCTCCCCACACCAGGATGCTAGGTCTTTTGGAAATTTCACCTACTTAAAGGCTACAGTGTAGCCCAGCATGACACTGCACACCTGTAATCCTAGCACTTGGGAGGCTGAGACTGGAGGATCTACGTGAGTTTGCCAGCAGACATAGTGAGCTCAAGGTCAGCCTGAACTATAAAGCAAGACCCTGTCTCAAAAAGAGAGAACTGTAAAGTGCTAACTGTAGAAGTCGTGTCACTGTGTCAAGCTCAATGAGAGCGGAGTCACGTCTCTGAGGTCTGGAACTCCTCAAAATGATCTTTCTGCCTCAGCCTCCTTAGTGCTGGGATTACAGGCATGCACTACCATACCTGGCTTCTTTCTTTCTTTCTTTTCTTTCTTTCTTTTCTTTTTTTTTTATTTTATTTTTTGTTTGTTTGGTTTTTTTTGGTTTTGGCTTTTTTTGGTGGAACTGGGGATTGAACTCAGGCCCTTGTGCTTGCCAGGCAAGCACTTATTCTGCTGAGCCATCTCCCCGGCCCCCTTGGTTTGTTTGTTTGTTTGTTTGTTTGTTTGTTTTGGGGGTTTTTTTTGGTGTTTTTTTTTTGTTTTTTTTTGTTTTTTTTTTTTTTTGATAGGGTCTTACTAAGTAAATGACTAGGGTGGCCTTAAATTCACGGGGATTCTCCTGCCTCAGACTCCTGAGTATTGGGATTATAGGTGTACACCATCATATCCTGCTTACATTTTTCTGAAATATCTTAAAGTGGCACAAATTAGGATTGGCCCTGCTGGGCATGGTGGTACTCACTACTTGGGATGTAGAGGCAGGAGAATTACTATGCAGTTCAGACTGGCCTTGAACTCACTTTATAGCCCATGCTGGCCTCAAACTTGCAGTAATCCTCCTGCCTTAGCCCCGAGAGTGCTGGGATTACAGGCGAGTGCCAGCACACCTGGCTTGCCCCTTCTTTAAAAATAATACATGGGGCCAGGGAGATAACTCAGGAGTCTAAGCGCCTGTGTGGCAAGTGCAAGAACCCAGGTTTGACCTCTGGTACTGCATGCCATACCAGCCCTGTGCCAAGCTGGCCACTGAAACCGGATGTGGTGGCGCACGTCTGTAATCCCAGCCCCGGGGAGGCTGAGACAGGAGGATTACTATGAGTCCCAGCTGCGTAGCAAGATCCTGTACCAAATAAATAAATAAATAAATAAAATGATACATGTCACAAAGACTCGGGAACTCCACTAAGCACTTTGCATGCGTTGTCCTATTGAATTCCCACTGCAGCAACCCAAGGTGGTTTCTGCTAAGAGACCCCGAGAAGCAAAAGCACTTGAGGCAGAAAGTTCTCAGGAACTTAGAATCTTATAGAATTCTCATAGAATTTCTCAAAAGGGACATGCACATTTTTGGAGAGTACTACTTAGAGAAATGGCCTTTTTCCCCCCTTCCTTTTCCCAGTATGTACTTGGGATTGAGCCCAGGGGTCTTCTCACTGAGCTACATCTTCATATTATTTATTTTATTTTATTTATTTATTTTGCATTTTTTGAGACAAGTTCTCACTGTGCAGTCCAGGCTGGCCTTGCTCTTCCTGCCTCCCCTTCCTGAGCGCAGGTATTACGTAGGCGTGAGCCACCACACCTGGTCCCAGCGGCCCCTTTTTATGACTTCACGTTCGCCTCCAGGATGGACTCATCATGACAAAACCTTCTCTTTCGGTTGACACGTCCTTTGTTTTTTCTCACTGTTACAGTAAGCCTGCTTATAATCCTCTCAGTTCAAATCTCTTATTTCTTTCGCATCATTTCCTAGAAGCGAAGTCACTGAGTCATCCTCTATAAAGTCTCATTCCTGTTACCAAGCGACTTTCCAGAAAGCCATGCTCCCACCACACGAGGAAGAGAAGGGCCCCTCTGGAAACAGCGGCACTTGGTAGGTGGAGATTCTGTCTCTGATTTGATTTACATTTCTCTTGATTACTAGTGAGGCTGAACAGTTCCTTCATGCATTTTTAAAAATTATTTATTTATTTATTGTGTGTGTGTGTGTGTGTGTGTGGCCAGCTCAGCCCAGCAGGGGGCGGGGCTGGCTGGCATGTGGTGCTGGGGGATCGAACTGCAGTCCTTGTGCTTTGCTAAGCTTGTTCCAAGTAGGTGCTTTAGACCACTGAGCCATCTCACCAGCCCTCTTTCATGCATTTTTAAGTCAGTTTTGGATCCAGGAGCAACTATCACAGAGCAGCTATCACAGTCATTCTCTCTCTCTCTCTCTCTCTCTCTCTCTCTCTCTCTCTCTCTCTCTCATCAGTGATAACCTAGGCCCCACTCCTACAGAAGCACATTAGTAAGGTGGATATTTTCATAGGCCATACATCCGACGGCTCTCAGTCTCCCACTGTGACACCCCACCCACTCACTTTCTCTCCCCCTGGGTTGCACTACACGACTCCTGTGCTATCGCCTGACCTCAGAGGAAAGGCTCAAGCTCAGGATTTCACTTTGGCCAAACTGCAGCTCAGAGCCGCAGGCCCCGGCCAGCCGGCCCCTCTGGACAGTCTGGTTGTACTCAGGAAGTGACCCCGAAAGCCAGCAGGCATACGCCCTCAGCTGTCTCTTCCCAGGAAACTTGGATTCCTCCTGTTCTCTGGGGAGCAAGGAGCCATGGGGCCAGGGCAACCTCGCTTTCTCACGAGCCAGAGCTCAGGCTGCCCAGCCTGGCCTACAGAGGTCCCGGCAGGAGCCCCACACGGGCCCAACGTGGGAGAGTCCTGAGACCCACGGCATGGTCTGGGGAGATAGTTCAGTGGCATAGTGCCTGCCTGAGATCCTAGGTAGGCACTGGACAGGAATGTGCCTCGTCTGCTGTGGACATCGGAAGGGCCTCAGGTGCCGCCCACATGGAGAACAGACAGGTGCTGGTGGTGGGGAGTTGCCACGGCACTTTGGGTGGGTCCAGAGGATCAGGCACAAGCGTGTCTCCTTGGGTGGGGCTCCTGCTCTGCTGTCACCTGCCCTGCCTGCTGTACTCCAAGGCCTCCGTCACTTCAGCTGTGTCAGAGAATTTGCGACTCTGTCTTTGCAGCCTCTGTCCCAGCTCCAGTTTTCACCAGGCTTCCCCTCTATCTCCACTTAGGCATGGCTGCTTAGGGTCAGGAGTTGGACACTTGGCCCCATTGGGTCTTCCCGGGTTGGAGGCCAAGGGGACTTCAGATCCCCATGGGTTGGGGAAATAGGAAGCATGGGTCTGGCTTTAGGAGTGGACAAACAGATGGATGGACAGACAGGAAGGCTTTCCCTCTGCCTTGTAGGACTCCTGTGTGCTTTTACATCAAGGAGGCAGTTTCCACTCATTCCTTTTTTTTTCTTTTTGAAAGAGGGTCTCACTATACGGCTCAGGCTAGACTTGAGCTCACGTTGTAGCCCAGGCTAGTCTCAAACTCACAGTGATTCTCCTGCCTCAGCCTCCCAAGTGCTGGGATTACAGGGGTGCACCACCATACCCAGGGGGTGGGGGTGGGGTGGACACTGCAAAAATCTCAGCCCTTGGGAAGGGGCAGGAACGCAGCAGTGACCCTGAGTCCATTCTCAGGTAGAGCAGCAGGGAGGAGCAGGAGGCAAAGACAAAGAAGCCAAGCTTTCGGTTCTCTGGAGCCACTAGTGTGAAGCTGGGCAGAAGGGCAAATGAGAGCACACCCAAGGCCGTGTGACATCAGAGGGAGTGGTGATAGGCGTGCTTCCCAGAGGCAGCAACCAACCGCAGTCAGACCTTGGAGTCCGGTGACCTGAAGATGGGGTGGTGGCATGCACACCTGTGGTCCCAGCACGCTGTGAGGCTGAGGCAGGGGCACCGCATGTTCAAACCTAGATGGGACAGCTTAGCAAGATAGTGTCTAAAAAAAAAAATCTATATCTATATCTATATCTATCTATCTATCTATCTATGAAGGGCCTGGGATGTAGACCTTGGGTTCAATCCCAAGTAGTACTGGGGAGAAAGAAATATGTAAGGCTTAAAAAATAGCTTCCTGGGCAAGGACACTACAGCAAGGATTAGGAAACAAGTGAAACCACAGAGACAGAATTTCAGTTGCACAGTTAGGAATCGACAGGGCCCCGGACTGCCACAGAGCATGCGTACGGGTCCTGTGCCGGACCGCGCACTGGGCAGCGTTCTGCAGAGAATCGGGACCAGTAGAAGACATAGAGGAAGAGATTTATTGCAGAGATTTGGCATAGTCAATTGTGGACCCAGCCAGGAAAATCCAAAGTCCATAGGGCAGGCTTGCGGGAGGCCGGCTGGAATCTGCCCGGCAGGAACCGTGCTGTTAGAGGAGGAATTTCTTCTCCAGGGAAGACTCCGCTCTGCTCCCCATGTCTTTCAACTGACTGGATCAGATTCACCAGATTATCTAGAATAAACTCCTAAAGTCAACTGATTACGAACGTTAATCATCAGCAAAATACCCGCTCAGTAGCAGCTAGATTAGTGTGGGATTGGATACCTGGTCACTACAGCCAGCCAAGTGCCCACCACAGGGACAGGGACAGCCAAGAAACCTTCCTTCCAGCCTTTCTCTCCCTCTTCCTCTCTCCTTGTTTCTTTTTCTCCCTCTTTCCCTTCCCCTTTCTCACTCAGTCTCTCTCAGTTTTTTTGAGGCAGGGTCTCATTATGCAGCCCACAAGGCCTGGAATGCTGAGTGATGCTCCTGCCTCAGCCTCCCAAGTGCTAGAATTACAGGTGTGCGCCACCACACCCAGTGTCAATCGCGTCTCAGCAGGCCTTGGGGGCAAGGCCAGCACAGCACACTGGGGATTGAACCCTCGCCACTGTGCTCTGCCTAAGCAGGCACTCTAGTCCGCTGAGCTATCAGGCTGGCCCTTAATCTATAAGTTTAAGATGTGTAGTATGGAAAGAAAAATCTTAGCTAAATGACAGAATATAGCACTTGGCTTTCACAAAGTCAGTACAGGAGGGACAGACTGAGGACACCCAGTCCTGGCCAGAAAAGGATGTGAGAGGATGAATTCTTGAGATTTTGGAACCCAGATACTTGTAAAACAGGGGTTTGCTTTACTAGTTTTCTCCACTTCTGTTACATTTGAAGATTTCTGTAATAAGAGCTATTTCTCCTGGGCGCAATGGTACACTCCTATAATTCGGGCATTCTGGGGCTGAGGCAGAAGAATCAACAGGAGTTCCGGGCCAGCATGGACTGCCTAATGAGTCTGAACTACACAGGGAGATCCTGTCTCAAAAATCCAAAATAAAGAAGTAAATAAATAGCTATTTTAAAAAAACATGAAGCCAGTAGGATCTATAGGGAATAAACTGAGGCAGATAAAGATTTCAGGGGAAGCCAGGAGCAAGGGCACAATGCCTGTGATGGCATCTACTCAGGAGGTTGAAGCTGGGTGGCCCTAAATTTGAGCCCAGCCTGAGCAATTTAGCAAGATCTTATCTCCAAGTTAAAAAAGAAAAAAAAAAAAGTTGGGGAGACCGTGCTGTAACTCAGGGGTAGAGCACATGTCTAGCATTTGCAAGGCCCTGAGTTCAATCTCCAGTGCTGGGGTGCGGATTCCAAAATTTGTTACCTTTCCATTTCCAAATCCTCCCTCTGGGGGCTGGGGAGATAGCTCAGTGGGGTTTTTGTTTGTTTGTTTGTTTTTTTGGGTTTTTTTTTTTTTTTTTTTTTTTTT
>NW_004524652.1:7865698-7867312 GCF_000260255.1 Octodon degus
CAAGGGCCTGAGCTCAATCCCCAGTTCTGCCAAAAACAAAACAAAACAAAACAAAACCAAATCCTCCCGCTGGGTTTCCTGTTGGTAGGGCCTTAGGATACAGATGGGGAAGTAGGTTCATCATTAATTTCCTTTACAGGTGACTCCTCATTATTTTGGAGGTTTTTTTGGTTTTGGTTTTGTTTTTATGGAGACAGGGTCTAACTCCATCGACCAGGCTGGTCTTCACTCATGGCAAACCTCCAGCCTTAGCCTCCTGGGTGCGGGGGTTACGGGCATGTACCCAGCTGACACTCATTTTTCCAAGGCCAGTGAGTCCATCCACACAGTCCCAGCCTGTTGTGTCCGTAGCTCTTCGACTGTCCATCACTGGGCTAGAAGGTCAGGTTCCACAGGGCAGGGTGTTGGAGGGCTGTGTCGCTCTTTCCTGGAGCACTAACAGCTGGGGAGGTCCCGGCACCAGCACAGGTAGGAGCCTCCAGCACTGCGCTGACCCTGGTTGGAAGGTCCGGCAGGAGGCAGCGGCCCAGCTCGCCGGCTGCTGGGGTGGCTGGAAGGAAAGAAGAGCTCCAGCTTTCAGATCCCACGTAAGGTGAAGGAGAAGATCCCAGTGGGGACAGCATCCTTTGGTGATGCGAGAGTCCGGTCGTACATGATCCCAGCCTTGCCCTTCTTGAGCACAGTGCCAGCCACCCTCAGCCATGTGTGTGCCTGAGGGTCCTGAGAACAAGAGGAAGTTTCCACAGAAGCTCCGGATCCTGTTCCCTGGGCCCGAGAGAGCTGCTTCCGTGTCCTTCTGAGGCCCTAGAGCACAGCGACAGAATGAGGTTGACAGACTCCTCCTGACACCCTCGCCCTCCCTGGAGGAGAGAACAGGGAAGGGAGAAAGCAGTGGCGATGATTCCTGGTTCCAGAGTCAAAAGTAGCTGGCCGGGGCCAGTGCTGCTTGGGTCCCTGGGCCTGCACCTCAGTCACCCGAGAGCCTGGCCCTGGAGCAGAGCTCAGGCTGTGGCCCGAAGGCTGGGCTGCCCGTGGCAAGGTGGGCAGGGCAGCCACTCTGCTGGGGTGTGCCCCGTGGAAAGCGAGGTGGAGGAGCCTCCCAAAAGCAAACCAGGGTTCCCCATCATACTCAGCAATCCCCGAAGGACTGAGAGGGGATCTCAAAGGGCTGTGTCCCACCCATGACCATGGAAGCATTGTTCACAATAGCCAAGAGGTAGAAGCATGGCTAAAGAAACATGGCATAGGGGGCCGGGGCGATGGCTCAGTGGAATAAGCGCTTCCCTGGCAAGCGCAAGGGCCTGAGTTCAATCCCCGGTTCCGCAAAAAAAAAAACATGGCAGAGATGCCGGATGGAACAATATGTAGCCTTTAAAAAGGAAATCGAGCCAAACATGGTGGTGCACACCTGTAATCACTCCACTCTGAGAAGCTAAGGTGGGAGGACTGCAAATTTTTTATTTTTTACTTTTATTTTTTTGGCAGAACTGGGGATTGAACTCAGGCCCTTGCGCTTGCCAGGGAAGCGCTTATTCTACTGATCCATCTCCCTGGCCCCTAGGACCATAAATTTGGACCCAGCTTGGGCAATTTTGCAAATTAGCAAGACCCTGT
>NW_004524652.1:7868125-7874733 GCF_000260255.1 Octodon degus
GTGAGGTAGCTAAGGAGACTAAGCACCAGCTTAGGCAAGCACAGGAACTGGGGTTCGATCCCCAGCATCACATGCCACATTGGCGCCACCCTCGGGCATGCTCAGCTGGCTCCAGAGACCAGGTGTGGCGGTGCACACCTGTAATCCCAGCACTGGGAGGCTGAAAACAGGAGGATCACTATGAGTTCAAGCTGCATAGTGAGATCCTGTACCAAATACATTTAAAAAAAAAAAAAAGTAAGAGGAAAAGTAAAAAACCTTCTGAAAAAGAAAGGAAAAAACCTCCCTGGAAGCAGTTATAAGGAGGTGAGCCTCAGCCACTCTGCACTGCCTGTGCTTTGTAGTGATTTTGTTGATCTACGAAGTACAAATCTAGCTTTTATTTTTGTAGTGCTGGAGTTTGAGCCTAGGGCCTCATGCATGCTAGGCAGGCACCCTCCCACTAAGCTAGACCTCCAGGCCCCCAAAGAGTGATGTGAAGAGCAGCCTAAACTACATACTGAGAACTTGTCTCAAACAAACTGGGTGTGGTGGTGCATACTTGTAATCCCAGGACTCTGATTGCTCTAAGTTTGAGGCCAACCTGGGCTACAAGGTGAGCTTGAGGCCAGCCTGAACTGCATAGTGAGACCCTGTCTCAAAAGGAAAAGAGAAAGAACAAAAAGAGAGAGAGAAAAAATAATATAAAATTAAAGTCTTGGGGGAAATGAAGTAGAAGAAAAAGAAAGTTAGGTAGAGACAAGAAAAATCATACCTTTTTATTTTTTGGTGCCAGGAATTAAACTCAGGACCTTGAGTTTGCCAGGCTGACACCGTGCTGCAAAGCTACATCCCTGGCTGTTTTTGTCTCTTCTTTTCTTTTTCCTTAAGACAGTGTATCACTATTCAGTCCAGGCTGGCTCTGAACTCACTATGTAACCCAGTCTGACTTCAAATTTATGGTGATCCTCCCACCTCAGCCTCCCAAGTGCTGGGATTACCTGTGTGCACCACCATGCCCAACTAAAGCCCAGTTTAAAAAAAAAAAAAAATCAAGGGCCAGCCAGATAGCTCAGCAGACTAACGTGCCTGCTTAGGCAGAGCGCAGCATCCGGGGTTTGATCCACAGTGTGCCCTGTCGACCCTGCCCCCAGGGCACACTGAGACAGTGATTGAGACTGCTCATGGTAGCATGTGCCTGTAATCCCAGTGCCTGGGAGGCTGAAAACAGGAGAATCACTAGACTCCGATCTGTGTAGTAAGACCCTGTAGACCCTGTACTAAAAAAAAAAAAAAAAAAAAATCTCCTCTCCCAGAACACAAAGAGCCTGGGCAATGCCCTTGCACCTAGAAATGGGTTTGGTTTATTCCCTTTTTACTTGCAAATGATTCTCTTTTATCTAGTTTTCACCTATAAATGAGCCTTCCCTATGAAAGGACTGTTGTCTTCATAGGGTGGACCACCTTGCCCACCCCTAAAACCAAGACCAAGACTATTGACAGATGCCACAGATTTCCACTGATAAAAGACCAGGTAATATATTCTCAGCTCCACACTGTGGCCTTCTCCTCCCCCACACTCATTTCTTTGAGGCAGTATTTTTTTTTTTTAAGACAATCTTGATTTGTAACTCAGGCTGGCTTCAAATTCACAGGGATCTTTCTGCCTCAGCCTCCCAACTGCTGGGATTACAGGTGTACATGATTGAGTGAGTACTTTAAATGTCTGCAATAAATCCCTTTATATCGCTTAAAAAACAAAAACACGGGGGCTAGGGAGAAAACTTGGCAGCATAAGCACCTGTGGAGGTGGGGTGGGGCGGGGCATCTTGAGGTGGGTGCACACCTGTGATCCCATCACTCAGGAGGTTGAGCCAGGAGGATCTCTGAGAGTTTGAGACTAGCATAGGGACTACAAAAGTGAACACAAAGCCAGCCCGGACTGCAGAGTGAGACCCCGTCTCAAAATAAATAAATGAATAAATAAATAACCCAAAACATCCCTGGAAAGCCAGGTGTGGTGGCGCATGCCAATAAACCCAGCAGTAGGGAGGCTGAAGCAAGAGAAATGAAGTTCCAGGTCACCTGGGCTACCAACTGGGCTCAAGGCCAGACTGGACTACGTAGAGCAACTCTGTCTCAGGAAACAACACAGAGTGAGGTGTGGGGTGGCCCAAGACACTAATCCCAGTACTCTGGAGGTTGAACCAGAGGATACTTGCAATTTCAAGACCAACCTGAGCTACAAAGTGAGCTCAAGGCCAGCCTAAACTACACAGCAAGACCCTGTCTCAAAAGGAAAACAAAACAAACACAAACACAAACAACCCTGGAAAGTCCTTTATGTTGCCAATAAAATACGACGTGCATAATAATTTAGTACAAAGAACCACACCTTACAGGAATTTTAGAGAAAAGTTTTGGAATGACTGAGATAACGAGGGAAAAGGAGCAAAAAGGAACATTCATTTGCAGGTTTGAGGACATCTTTAAGATAACCATGAAACTTCCTAAACTGAGTGTAGTGGTGCACACCTGTAATCCCAGCACTCAGGAGGCTAAGGCGGGAGGATTGCTGTGAGTTCAAGGTCAGCCTGAATTGCATAGTGAAGCCTTGTCTCAAACAAACAACCCCACTGTTTGTTTCAGGGGAGGTGGGCCTTAGGAGCTACAGGCAGAGGATGGAGGTGTGGGGTATGTCTTCTCTCCTCCATGAGGCACATGCTGACCTGCCATGTAACCCTCCTACAAAAGCGCAGGGTCGAATCTGAGACCCACTTTTTTTTTTTTTTTTTCAGAACCGGGAATTAAACTCAGACCCTTGTGCTTGCCAGGGAAGCACTTATTCTCTGAGCCATCTGCCCGGCCCCTGAGACCCACGTTTTGCACAAGGGCAAGGAGACCTGATTGCTGAAGGTCATATAGTCACTGCTGAGTGGCTGTGATCCTCTGACCTTGTTTCCCCACCATTTCCAAAAGGCGATGTTGATGCAGTCGTCGCACAAGCGTGTGCCCCGGGCCTCGCCACGCGGGGATCCGAGTCTGGAGCCGGTCCCCAGCGTGCTAAGCCCTTTCCCTCACCAGCTGCTCTTCCTAACTGACATTTCACTCCTGTAGCCAGAATTCTCCAACCCCGAGCCTGCAGGCCCTGATCTCAGGGTCTGAAGGAGCAGAGCCCAGCTCTTCCCGGGTTGCACAGGCTCCCCAGGGCGTTGCTCTTCCTGGGGCCACGGCGTGGAGTCCGCGGGCCTCCTGGCTCTTCTCGCTTTCCAAGCGCACGCTGTGTTAGCGGCGGTGCCGGACCGCTCTGCTCTGCCGCTGTGGTCGGCGGGGGAGGGGGGGGGGCAGTCAAATGCTCCTCTCAACCCGGGGTGACGTGAGGTCAGCACGATGTGCAGTACCGAGATAGCACCCCACCGGGAAGTGACTCTCAGCCGCTGCTCACCTTGTTTGGGGCCTTGTTTTCGTTGCTGTGCAGTTGTAATGGAAACCGAATAAAAATAAAAATCCTGGGGCCCTTTTTGGCCAGCACTTGGAAAGTTAATCCCATGGTCCTGGCAGAATTCCAGCTCAGGTCCCTGCATTCTACTGGCCCTGGCCGAAGCCTCCTGGTGCAACCGCAGGGGCAGGAACACTGTGTGGCCTCTCTCCTAGCTGTCACCCACCCACTCTGTAGAGGGCTCATCTCTCCCCTGGCCGCCCTGGGACCAGGAAATTAAGTGAATGTTTGCTATCATGGCGATTTTCGTGCGTGTGCCTGTCCCGAGACTTTTATACAGCTGGGGGATCACAGACTCCTAGTTGAAAAGATTTTTTTTAGGACCCATGAAGGGTCTTTCTGAAACTCTCTGCGAATATTCCCTCCATCTGTTTTGTAACTTTTTTTTTTAATAACATTCATTAGGTGAACTTTCAAATGTTTCTGTAGCTAAAGTACTTCTGAAATTTCTTTCCCTGACATAATAATATTCTTTTGTGGCTTCTTTGACTTGTTTTTACAGCGGCCCCAACCCCTGAGCTCTCTATCCCATATGCAATTTGTCACAGTCCATGCTGTGAGGAATGGGTCCAAGGTAATTCTCCATGTAAGATTCATCTTCCCTTCCCAAAAGTGCTTGTTGGTGATTTCTAATTATGTGCCTTCAGCAAATGACTTAACCTGAGAATCAACTTTCAGTTGTCTGGAAAAAGTAGGGACGACATTGATAACACCTACCAGACTGGCTTGTCCTGGGGGTAGGACGAGATGACCCATCAGCCTCGGTATGCATGGCAAGGACATGGCATGTGTGTTTTCCTTTTTTTTTTAAATTTTATTTATTTGTGTGTGTGTGTGTGTGTGGCCAGCTCAGCCCACCAGGGGGCGGGCTGGCTGGCATGTGGTGCTGGGGGATTGAACCTCGGTCCCTATGCTTTGCTAAGCTTGTTCTAAGTAGGTGCTTTAGGCCACTGAGCCATCTCACCAGCCCTTTTTTTTGTCTTTTTGAAACAGGGTCTTGCTATGGAGCCTTGAGCTCACTTTGTAACCCAAGCTGGTCTTGAACTTACAGCCATCCTCCTGCCTCAGCCTCCTGAGTACTGGCATTACAGGTATAAGCCACCACACCCGGCTTGTATCTTCCTTTTTATCTGGATTAGCCTGGGCTTTTTTTCCCCCTTAGAATTGATTGATTGATTGATTGATTGAGACAGGATCTCACTATGTAGTTCAGGCTGGCCTTGAACTCACCATGTAGCCCAGGCTGGCTTCAAATATGGCAATCCTTCTTCCTCAGCCTTCTGAGCTGGAATGACAGGTGTGTGCCACCACAGGACATGCAGCTAGAAAATCTGTGTGTGTGTGTGTGTGTGTGTGTGTGGCCTGCTCAGCCCGTCCTGGGGGCGGGGCTGGTGTGGCATGTGGTACCGGGGATTGAACCGTGGTCCCTGAGCTTTTCCTAAGCATGCCTAAGCAGGTGCTTTAGACTGCTAAGCTATCTCTAGAAAATCTTTTATGTACCATTAAAATCTAGCTTGTTGGAACACTCCAAAGGATCTTTATGGAAGGTTTTAGATTTGGAAGCTATTAAGTTAGGGGAAGAAAAAGGGGAGAGAGCTTTCCTGGAAGAGACACCTGTGCTGTGACCACAGACCCCTTCCCTCTCTCCCCGGTCAGAAAATCCTCTGCAGACCCTTCCCAGCTCCCCACAAGCCTCCTTTCCAAGTTGCTGGTCTGATCTTTGGAGGAAATTGGATTTTTTTTTCTTTCTTCTTTTTTTTTTTTTTTGCCAAAACTCTCTGTGTGGTTTGTTTAAATTCTAGGGGGTAGGGTAGGGGTAAGAGTTGGCCCCGGTGTGCTCCGTTCCAGGAAGAGGGAGGACTCCTGCTCTCCTCCGATGATGAGTCATGGAAGAGAAACGTCTGTTTGCAAACTGCGCCAGCCAGCGTAGCCTGTGCGTCCTGGTCCCCAACCCTCCCCCACCAGCGCGGCTCGGACCCACCTGCGAAGATCTCTGGGGAGGCAGAAGGCCACCCCAGGGCCACAATTCTACCGCTGCTCAACGCCAGAGCAGCTAAGGGAGACAGGTGTTTTGGCTCTCTGGGCTGCAGTGTGAGGGACACAAGACAAGACCTTGCAACTGGTGGCTCTGTCTCCAGATCCTGACCCGATCTGGGAAGCGCGGGCGGCCCGGGAAGGCGCTGGGCTTTCCCAGGGCCCTGTGCTCTGTGGAGGGTTTGCAGCCGCAGAGGGTGGGAGATCGATCAGGAGGAGCCAGAGCTGGGGCCGGCGAGAGGATGGCAGAGAAGGTAGCCGCAGAGGTGCGGGGGAGGGCATGCCGGCAGCCGGGAGACCCGGGAGCCGCCACTGTCTGGGGAGGCCGAGGGACCCGCGGGATGCGGAGGCCGAGTGGGCGGGCTGCTGGAGCCAGACGGGCTTAGGCTGCGTCCTCGCAGATGGAACGGATCAGACGTGTCAGACACACTGCTCTAAGGATACACAGTGTACCTCTGAGTCCCTGCTCCAGCGCGGAGAGAGTCACAAGGTGACTTGGGAGGGCAGCCAGCCCCTAGGATCAGTCGGGGAACATCCGGTAGCTACAGCAGGACCACAATAGGCTACCGAAAGAGACCTCCTGCCACCCTGCACTCCCCCCTTCTTTTTTCCTATTGTGGGACATTGAGGGAGCACGCTGCTCAGGCTTGGGGACAAAGGTCCTATTCTAGGAATCTGTCCACAGCCTGCCTATCTGCGTTGGCTCGACCCTGAATCCTACCTCCCTGAAACTTTACCTGCCCGGTCGTGCTGCCCCTGCTGAGGAGCGCCGCCCTGCACCTGTCAGGCCGGGAGGATCGGAAACCTCATTTAAAATGGAAATTGCGTTTCATTACTCATTTTTCCGCTGGGTTGCTGAGGCCAGGTCGTCTTAGTGTTTGATATATTCTCATATCACTGGTTTCAGCTCTAAGCACCCTGGGGAGGTGGGTGAAGAAGTGGAGTGGTGAGAAAAACTTTTGAGATGTTTCCACAAAAATCAAAGAACAAACTGGCTGGAGGGGAAAATAGTTGCTATATTTAAACTGCATTATCCCATCGGGGAGCTATGGTTTTGAAAACGGTTCCGCAGTACTTTGGCACTGTTCTATATGGG
>NW_004524652.1:7875613-7878837 GCF_000260255.1 Octodon degus
AGAGAGAGAGAGAGAGAGAGAGACTGGGGAGATGGCTCAGTGGAATAAGCGCTTGCCTGGCAAGCACAGGGGCCTGAGTTCAATCCCCTGTTCCGCATAAAAAAAAGAAAGAAAAAAAAAGAAAAGAAAAAAGAGAGAGAGAGAGAAAGGAAACCCCAAACCAAATGCATATATATTAATCATATATGCATTTGTCCATTTGCTATTCCTCTATCTATAACATTACTCTTCTTACATGGTAGCACAAGCCTGTAATCTCAGCACTGCAGAGGCTAAGGCAGGAGGATTGCTGGGGTTTGAGGCCAGCTTGAACTGCCTAATAAACTGTCTCAAAAAGAGAATAAATAAATAAATAAATAAGGTCATAAAACATTGCTCTTCTTGGCTCTGGATGTTAAAATGCTTCTACATTATTCTTGACTCTCTTCTCAGAGAAAGATGGATGCCCTCTTGTCACTCTTCTAAGGGAGTCCATGGTCCAGTCAAGTGGAAATGTCAGGTTGGCACCTGGCTATATTAATCTGGGCATGGAAATGAGTATGTCATCAATATTTAGGGAGGGTTTAAAGCAATAGGGATAGGAAAGATTGTAGCTAGGAAGAATGCCAAGTCCTAAACTCAGGGACGTCCCACAATTAAGAACAGGCCTGGTAGCTGGGTGTGGTAACACACACCTGTAATTCCAGCACCCAGGAGATTGAGACAGGAGGTTTTCCATGAGTTCGAGGCCAGCCTGTGTTACGTGGTGAGTTCAAAGCCAGCCTGAACTAAACTACCTGGTGAGACCCTGCCTCAAAAGACTGAAGAAAGAGAGAGAGAGAGAGAGAGAGAGAGAGAGAGAGAGAGAGAGAGAGAGAAAGAGAGATCTGGCTCATTGGGTTAGGTCTATAATCCTAGCTGCTTAGAAGGCTAGGCTCAGTGGTAAAGCAGCCCTGGGCTCAATTCTAAATTACACAAAATGTATGAAGAAATAAAGTTAAAAAGAGCTGGTCATGGTGACACAGGCCTGTAATCTCAGCACTCTAGGAGGCTGAGGCAGAAGGATCACAAATTTGAGCTAGTCTGGGCAACATAATGATTGATCCAGACCTCGTCCCAGTGGAAAGGGCCTCATTGGAAAGTTCTGAGGGGAGGAAGATGAGAAGAAGCCTGAAGAGGAATAGCCAGAGAAGCAGCCACTTACCCGTGGGACAAGACGGATGCCGTGAGAGAGACCATAGCTGAGGCTTCCAAGGGGAGGCGGAACGTGACCCTGCATCCTGAAGCATGCCAGGGGTTCACCTGGCAGATCCAGGCTGAGGGATCAGCCTGGGCAGAGGTTCAGATGAATAGCACAAGGTCGCAGTGGACTGATGGCACACACAGCACACCCTGCAATACGGGGACCCAGGGCAGCTCTAACCGCATTTCCCAGTGTTCTGTGCTGACAACTTCTGCTTCCTCCAACTCAGTTGAGGCTTTTCGCGGTGAAGAGTGTCTTTTGTTTGGCAGACCCAACGTTTGGGGGCTTTTCCGCTAGTAGTACCAGGACTTTTCTGTGGGGCTTGTTTGCCAGACCCTCTAGAATCTATCATAGTAGGCCTGGGGTGGACCCAGGAATTTGTATTTTTAACAAGTTGCCAGCTGATATGGGTGCTGCTAGCTCAGGGCCAATACTGAAAAAACAAAAACAAAAACAAAAAAAAACCCTATTAGTTCGGTGGTGGGGAAAGAGACAGATTTGCAAAGATTTCTGTTACAGCAAATTCTTAGGTGTTAATTTTTTTTTTTTTTTTAACCAGGGATTGAACTCAGGCCTTTGTGTTTGCCAGGCAAGCGCTTATTCTACTGAGCTATCTCCCCGGCCCCTATTTTTTTTTTTTTAGGTGTTAATGTTAATAAATTTGTGATATGGAGAAATAGGGGGTCATGAGGCGCTAGTGTGTGTTCACACCACACACCACACAAAAGTGAACACACATTTCCACAAGAAGATGCCACAGTAAGGTTCTGAAGACTACCGTACATGAGGTATCTGGGGCATAGTCTTTTCATTAAATTCTCATGGACAGCAGGGCATAGTAGTGCATGCCTGTAATCTCAGCTACTGGGGAGGCTGAGGCAAGAAGGCTGCAAGTTTGAGACCAGTCCAGGCAACAGTGATGTAGTGAGAACCTGTCTAGGGATGGGACTTGTTGAGAAGGCCCTGAGCTCCCAAGGTGCTGAACAAAGAAAGGTGAGATGATGTGTTTCAGCACAGTATCACGGGTGATAAGGGACCAGCAGGCCTTTGAAGATCTCCACTTTCCTTACTTTGGAAAGTATAGTCAAGATAAATTGTAACAGTTGAACAGTAGGGGCCGGGGAGATAGCTCAGTAGAATAAGTGCTTGCCTGGCAAGTGCAAGGGCCTGAGTTCAATCCCCGGTTCAAGATGAAGACTCCAAACACTAGAACAGACTTTATAGATGGGCCCAAAGGAGCATGAGAACATTCAGTTGCAGACAGTTCAGTGCTCAGTGCAAGCTCATGAGAAGCAGGTGGCGTGTGATTGGGTTTGAGTTAACTGTTAACACAAATCAGCTTGCAGGAGGGAGGACCCAGAACAAAGGTGTGGGGTGAAAACTTCCCTGCAAGACTAGACTCTTGTGATCAGTGTCAGGCATCTTTAGAACTGGAGACACAGGTGCTAAAGGACTGCAGATCACACTGTCAGAAGGTAGCTCAGGGACTAAGCTTTTCTTTTTTTCTTTCTCTGTTTGAAGCAAGTTCTCGCTGTATAGTTCAGGATAGCTTTGAGCTCACTATGTATTGCAGACTAACCTCAAATTAATGGCAATCCTCCTGCCTCAGCCTCCCTGGTGCTGGGACTACAGGCATGCATCACTGTGCCCAGCTTGGAACTGAGCTTTGCTTTTTTATTTAGGAAAGATTTTTGGTGCAATAAATATCTTGAAATATTCAAAGGGATCTCACACAGAGGAAGGATTAAACATTCAGAGTGGCTTCAGAGGGCTAAATAAAAATCACTGTACATAGAAGCTATCTAAGGGGAGGTAGATTTAGCTCCAGATGAGACTGCTTTAATGATTCGAGGTGTCCAAATATGGAACAGACTGCCTTTTACAACCTCCATTGCTGTGCAGGAGGGCATTGGAGAGCTGGCTGGGGCCTCTTTAGCAAGTCACACTTTCTTTTCTCTCTCTCTCTCTCTCTCTCTCTCTCTCTCTCTCTCTCTCTCTCTCT
>NW_004524652.1:7878937-7881863 GCF_000260255.1 Octodon degus
TCTCTCTCTCTCTCTCTCTCTCTCTCTCTCTCTCTCTCTCTCTCTTGGCTGGTTCAGCCCACCCTGGGGGTGGGCCTGGCACTGCATGTGGTACCAGGGATTGAACCTCAGTCCCTATGCTTGCCTAAGCTTGCCTAAGCAGGGGCTTTAGACCATTGAGATATCTTGCTAGCCCCAAGTCACACTTTCTGCTGGCTTTTTCTGATCTTTACCAGCTAAGTCTTCCTCTGTAGATGTGTTGAAGTTCTTCAGGTCATGCATTTCTTTTAATCGTTTCTTTCTTTCTTTTTCTTTTTCTTTTCTGTCCTCAATTGATAAGGCTGCAATTCTTACTAAAAAAGAGTATTTCTAAAACCCATTCTGCCTTTTTTTTTTTTTTTTTAAGGAAGGAAAGGTCTATTTAGCTCACAGTCTGTAGAGGTTTCAGCCCATACTTGGCTGGCTCCAAGGCAGGGTGGCCCATGGCAGATAGCAACAGTTCATGGTGGCAAAAGCAGCAAGAGCAAAAACGGAGAAGTCCCTATTTTGACTTTTAAAGCTTTATTAACAAGAACAATGCATAAAGTACACTGGACACAGCTATATTTTTGCAGAAAACAAACTAGATATCTCTGTCATCAGGAGACAGGGTTTATGATCAGTTCTGGTAACCTAGTAACAGGCTTGAGAGATGCCAAAAGGCTGAGGACCCAAGAGCATAGGGTGTGATAGGATAAGGTAGTTGATGCTCACCCTGAGCTACAAATCCCACTTTCAGTTTAAGGGAATATTTCAGGCTTCAGTAAATACAAAATTTGCAAAGAGCAATCTAGAAAAGTGATGGAATGTGTAAAGATTCATCCTTCTCATCTCTGAGAAACCTACAAGGCAGTCTAACCTTGTTTTTGACCCTTTTCAAACTGACTAAACTTACACAAGGCAAGTTGTGCAGAGGCCCTCTAGTTTGTTTCCCAAGTGGAAATCAATGAACTTGAGTTCAATAAAACTTTGCTGAGGGCCTCTTAGGGGCAAGGAGCTTTGTATGTGCAAGATGAGGAGGGTGGGGCTGTCATCCCTTCATGCATTCATACAGCAGGTGTTCAATACATGTTGAGCATGACCCTCAGGGACTCTGCTGGATGCTGAAGATGGACAAGACCCATTCTGGAGCTCGTGTCCTGCTGCTACATGAGGCCCTTGGAGACAGGTAGTAAACAGGCAGTGCACCACAGTCACAGATAAGTACTACTAAAAGGTACCAAGCTAAGTATGGAGATTGGTGGGGAATGATGGAGAGGAGCCATGTTAGATAATTAGCAAAGGCCTCTCTGAGGAGTGGTCTGTTAAGCAGCTGAGACTGGAATCAGCTAGAAGGAGGTTTGCTAGGACCCGAGGGAAGAGGCTTCCAGACAAAGGCTGAAGTCAAGAGTCCCCTGGGAAGCTCAGCCCTGTCACAGGTACCAGCAACACTAAGCAGACAGGACCACAGAACAGCTCCAAAGCCAACTGCCTACAGTAATTTCCAGGTTGGGAAAGGTAATCCTCAAATCTTCAGGGCTTTGGTTGGTGCCAGAAGAGAGAGATGTGGTGAGGCCTTGGTGGTAAGAAATGGTTCGGAGCTAGTCTCAGAGGGCAAAGCCCTCCAGGACCACGCCCGCCTGGCAGTCACGTGCCCTAACCAGTTTCCATCTTACTTCTCCTAGGCAGTGCGTTGCCACTGTACACTAGAATTCCTGTTTGTTTGTTTGATGTAAGGTTCTGTTGGCCCTTTTCCAAGTATCAATCAGAACTGCATGCCAGCCTCCACTCCTTGGAAATAATTAAATGAAGCGACGTGCCCGATTTTTTTCTGCCGGGCAATGCGCTGTGATTTGCATCATCTGTTGAAGGAATCTATCTAGAGTCCTAAGGCTGAGCCATGTGGGACGATTGAGGTGGATTTTTTCCCCCTCTGCTTATGCTCCGGAGGATGGTGCTATATTGCTAAACATACAAGTGGACTGACTGCTTTAGTCGGCCAACTATTCCTTTCAGTAAACTGCTCCTCTTTGTAAACACGCCTCTGAATTCAGTGCAAAGAAAGGTTCCTTCCGTTTAGTGGTTTGACATCTTTAGGTTGCCAGCGCTGCGACCTAGGCTCTGTAAAGACGTCAAGGACAGCGCAAATACTGTGCTTTAGAAGACAGTTTGGATTCAAGCCTTTCTCCTGTCCAGAGAAACGGGAATCTGGCGACACAACAGCCTTCATCGCGACGCCAGAGCCCAGTACTCCCCGAGCACAAGTCTAGGTGCTATTCTGCAGCCGTGGCAGCATAACCTGCGACTTCTATGCAGACGCATCACAGGCGGTGTGGGCTACTGAAGATGAAATAAAACATACTCCTTCTCTCTCTGGAGTGGGATTCCCTCAGCCAGGGCACAGAAGCCGCTGGGGAAGGAAGGGCTGGTGTTGGCGTGCGAGGGAGGTCTCGGCTCGGGGTGTGGGATGCGGTGTTCTGAGGCGACGATGAGGGATTTTGGCTGTGTGGGAAGGGAATTGCGGAATTCCTCCCCTCGGCTCCAGAGAGGGGCTCTCAAGGAGACAGATTTGGATGCGGGGCGCGGCTCAGGCTGCCGAGGGCGAGGCGGCGAATCAAGGACACCAGACGGAGGGCGCTTCAGGGACGCCCAGCGTGGACTGCCCTCTTCTCGTCCTGCCGGCCACCGCGCGGCCCCAGGCAGACCCTCGAAGAGCCGGCGGTCCCCACAGCGCGAGTGCAGGGAGGGTCCTGTGAGCCTCGGACCCCACGTCTGCGGGTGGACCGGGCTGGAGAACAGCCCAAGGCGATGACACCACACTCGCCCTCAGCAGGCACCCCCAGCCGGCCACAGGGCACACAGCGCGGGCGCGATGCAGAGCGCGCGGCCTCGATCCGGGTTCCTCGGGCGGCGCGCGGGGGGCGGGGCC
>NW_004524652.1:7881963-7907766 GCF_000260255.1 Octodon degus
GCGCCGCGCTGGGCTCTCTCGGCCAATGAGCGGCGTCCACATGCCGCGGCGGCGGCGAGAGGGGAGGCAGCGGCGGATAAATGCTATTAGAGCAGCCGCCGCGGAGCCGTCCCCGACGCCACCTCCTCCTCCGCCGCCGCAGTTTCCTCCGCCGCTGCCGGGGTGCGGAGCTGAGGGATCCTGGCCAGCGCGCCGCGCACCTCCTCGCCGGCTCGCTGCCCGTGCTCAGTTCCGTCCGAGGGCCGCCGGGCGCCCCCTCCTCTGACCCGGGCGGGGCCGCTGATCACCTCAGTGGAGCGGGGAGGGGGCTCGGGAGCCGCGCGCGGCCTGCGCTCCCCGTGGGCGGCTGAGGGTGAAGGAGGCCCTCCCTTCTGACGCGGGGAGGGAGGGTCGGAGTCCGGGGCGGCCGCTGGCGAGGCTCCGCCGCAAGAGGGGCGGTTGTCTGGGGGAGGGGGCGCGGGGTGATTCAGCGTCCGGCGAGGCCGGAGCGGCCGAAGAGGAGGAGGAGGGGAGAGCCGGTCGGCGCCTGGGCACCCGGGGTGGCACGAGCCCGCCGCCCGAGTGCGAGGCGGAGGCGAGGAGGCCGCGGGGACTGGAGGCGAGGCCGGCCGGGCCCCCGCAGCCATGGAGAACGCGCATACAAAGACGGTGGAGGAGGTGCTGGGCCACTTCGGTGTCAACGAGAGCACGGGACTGAGCCTGGAGCAGGTCAAAAAGCTCAAGGAGAGATGGGGCTCCAACGGTAGGTGCCCGGCGCCCAGCCTGCAGGGGCCCCGCGCGGCTGCCGCGGGCCGAGAGCCTGGGAAGATGGCTGACCGGGCTCCACCTCGTGGGTCCCGGCCCGGCGCTCGCCGACGGCTGCAGGCTGCTGGTCGGCCTGCGCGCCGGCCCCGCGGGACGCTGACTGGAGCAGGGCGGGGGACTGCGATCGGGGCCCTCCATCTCCCGGGGGTCCTCGGCCCTTGACCTTCGCGGCGCGCAGCCGGCCCTGGTATTGAGGGGACAATTTGCTGTAGCGGGGTTGAGCCGAGCGAGACGTTTGTTGTACCCCGGCCGGTGTAAGAGGCATCGATGTAGTCCAGAAACCCTCTGCCGGTTCTCATGCTTTGCGAAGTTACACATCTGGCAGGAGTGATGACCTAGCTGAAACGGCTCCTTGTTTCAGGAAGCACCTAGTGTTTTTCCGGCCAGATCTCAGGACATTGAAATTCAAGTCCTGAGTATTTTCTTGGGGTATCGTTTTAGACTGCTTTTTATGAGGAAACGAGATACCATTTGTTAAGTCTTAAGACTGATGTTTATAATTTTAGCAGTTATTTTTAGAAAATGTGCTAATTTTTTCCCCCTTTCTTCCTCCTTGACACGTGCCCGACGAATTTCTACGTTAGAGTTACCTGCTGAAGAAGGTAAGGAATCTTAAGGTACTTGTGTGTGCTCGCGCTCGCGTGTATGTGCGCACGCAGATGTGAAGAGGACAATTAATGACAAGTATGTTTTTTGTTTTTTTTTTAACAGGAAAAACCTTGCTAGAACTAGTGATTGAGCAGTTTGAAGACTTACTAGTTAGAATTTTATTGCTGGCAGCATGTATATCTTTTGTAAGTATACCAAAATTTATTTTCTTTGCCTCCCTGAAAATATTACATAGATAAACCAGAAGACAAATAGTGTCCACTGGGTGAAAACATTTGGTGATTTAAACTGTCTTCATGTTTAAAATTAAAGCAAAATAACTTAGGTATTTTCAAATTATAAATAAAACACTTGGAGCTGTTTTCGTTTATAAAATAAATGATTGACATTTACATGAGAGAAATTGTTCTTGAATATAGAGAGTCTTATGTATTCCGGCAGTTTATCTACTTTTAGTATTGAAGTATTTCATTGGGCCGCCTTTTCTGTTTTGGGTTCTTGGATTTGTTACATACTAAGATGATGTTGGGCTCTCTGTGGTCTGTAAATAGAACTTACAAAAGGAATATTCCAGTTGTTTTCTCTTCCTGGTAGTGGCAAGGTGACAGATGTCAGTGACAAGAATGATGACGACAGTGATGGCACTACTGTTGACCAAATTTGGTCACTGACCTTTAGGGTGGTACATTTATCTAAATTGGACCCCTATCTTGAGTGATTCCTAGGTTGAGAGAACAAGGTTTAGTTAAGTACTATTTGTTTTAAGTCTTAAAAACACTGAAAACCAGGGTAGGGTCTTTTTTTTTTTTTTTTTTTTTTTATTTTTTTGCAGAACCAGGGATTAAACTCAGACCCTTTTTTGTATGTACCTGCTTGCACGAGTCTCCTATGGTTATTAAGAAACTAGTAAAAGGGCTGGGGAGATGGCTCAGTGGAATAAGCGCTTCCCTGGCAGCGTAAGGTTCTGAGTTCAATCCCCGGTTCTGCCAAAAAAAAAAAAAAGAAAGAAAGAAAGAAAAGAAACTAGTGAAATGCAAAGAACTATAGCAGTGAAAAGATGATGGAGATGGCAAGGTTATTTCTAGTTTTCTAGTTTCTTAATATTTTTTTTCTGTCCAGTATCTTTTATTGCGTATTTTTTCTGAGTAGTTTTCCTAAAAATGGTCAAGAGTAGGACACATGTTCCTAACCTAACAGCGTGAAGTGTCATTTGTTCTTGAAGTATTTATTCTTTTAAAAATCATGATAGGAAGTTAAAATCACCCATTACAATATTTCTTTGAAAAAAAAACCAAACAATATTTCTTTGAGATTTCACAAAACTGACATGGCTTCAGAGTTTCATTTTTGTATGTTTACATTCAGGCAAGACCAAGGAATTTACTGCAGTCTTATAAAAGCCATATCATAGAGGATTATGTTAATGAAAGCTAAATAAAGCAGTAGATATTTAGTTCAGGTTAGGGAAAAGATTAATTGTATGCCTATTTTTTTAAGAGTTGATAATGGGTAAAAGGCAACATTTTGGACTAATTATGTACATAAATTCTGTCATGAGACTTTAATGTCTCATATTAACCAAGGGGTATGTAAGCCATTAATAATTTATTATTTATTTATTTTTTTTGGCAGAACCAGGGATTGAACTCAGGCCCTTGTGCTTGCCAGGGAAGCGCTTATTCCACTGAGCCATCTCCCCGGCCCGCCATTTATAATTTAGTCCTCAATTTTTTTTGTGGTTTTCACTGAATAAAAATGAGATTCCTTCAGCATATTGAATTATGTGCTCTGTACTTGTTATGTGTTTCCATGATGAATTACAAAAAAAGAAAAAAACCCTTAGTAAATGGCTGCTGATTTGCCACGTGACTAGAACTGTGTGATTAACTATAGTTTCAGTACATTAGCATGGGGAAAAACAAATATATTTGGAGATATTTGTGCTGCTTCATAATTTTGAAATAATCTCAGCTTTGACTGTTAAATACTAACATCCAGTAAGGTTATCAGGGATATTTTAGGAGTTAATCAATTAGTGTATACAAACCAAAAGTGAAATGCATTTTTACTGAATTATTCTGTGTATTATAACTTGAAGCAGCATTAGAAATGATGCCAGTGATGTAACAAGATATTGACTCAGAGGGTCTCCTCTGAGTGGTCAGTTTTATTGACTATTTTAGTATGTAGAATTAATGATGTGGCATATTGCACTCCCTAACCCCCTTTCCAGCAATTGAGCCCAGGGCCTTTTTACATTGAACTACATTCCTGGCTCTTATAAAGACAGGATCTTGCTAAGTTGTTTCCCAGGCTGCCTCAGTCTCCCAGAGTGTTAGGATAACAGGTATGTCCATGCCCTGCTCAAGTGGGTGTTTTGGTTTTTTTTTTTTTTTTTTGCGGAACCGGGGATTGAACTCAGGCCCTTGTGCTTGCCAGAGAAGCACTTATTCCACTGAGCCATCTCCCCAGCCCAGGTGTTTTGGTTTTTTGAGACAGAGACTCTTTGTGTAGTTCTGGTGGCATTGAACTTTTAGGCTGGCCTCTAACTTAGGTGATCCTCCTGCCTCAGCCTTCAGGAGTGCTGGGTTTATAGGCCCGTGTTGTCAATGCCTGGCTTCAAAAAGGTTTTAAAATACTAAAATGTTTTTACAAGGTAGGACTTTGCCTTTTTTTTGGTTTTTGTTGAGATAGGCTCTCACTGTGTAGTCCAGACTGGCCATGAACCGTCTAGCCCAGGCTGATCTCAAACTAATGGCAGTCTTGCCCCAGTCATTTGAGTGCTGGGATTACAGGCATATGCCACCCTACCTGGTTTGACATTGTCTTTTTAGAGCTGTTCTGGGATTGAAATTTGAGTTCTTTTTTTGGTAACTTGGAATTATTGTTTAACAAATAAGCCAAATTTTTTTTTTACGGAACGCTAAATAGCAAAAGAGAAGTTGCTTAGGAAATACTTCAACTATAGAATCCGTGTAATTGGATTTGTTAGACCAAAAATTTGCAGATGCCAAACCAGTTTTATTTTCCTCATAGGAGTTGGCACTACTGCTGCATTGTACTTGACCTTTTCATTTCTTATTTATCTCTCTTTTATATCTTTCACTATGCAGTTCAGGCTGGCTTTGAGCTCACTTTGTACCCCAGCCTAGAACTCCTCAAAATGATCCTCTTGCCTCAGCCTCCCAAGGGCTGGTATTACAGGTGTGCATACGCCACCACACCTGGCTAAAGAGGTGTGGTTTTTGTGTTTCGTTGTACTGGGAACTGAACTTAGGGCTTCATGCTGGCCAGGAAGGCACAGAACCACTGAGCTACCCTCCCCTTTTTTTTCCTACTGGGAATTGAACTCTTCACCTGGAGCTTGCCAGGTAGGCATGGCGCCACTGAGTTAAATCCCCAGCTCTTACTTATCTTTCAAAAAGCATTAAGTCTTGTGGTATTCAGTATATTGCCGTTGAGTCAATAGAAAAAGCCTGGTTGAATAGTAAAGTTCTTTTGAGGAAAGGAATAGGTAATACTAAGGTATATAAATCAAGCCCTTTTTCGAGGGGTGGTTTTTTAAAACAGTATCTCACTATGCAGTTCAGGCTGGCTTTAAATTCTCAACAATCCTGCTGAGTACTGGGATTACAGACATGTGCCAACATTCTTGGCTAAACAAGTCCTGTTCAAGTTAGAAAGGATATTAATGATTTCAAGCATGAAACTGAGTAGTAAACTTGACCATAACTAAAATTTTGCTGTGGCAGAAAGGAAACTGCATTAATATTTTTAATGCTTGTAACCTGTAGAGAAAATAAAAGTCACCAAGGTGTTGGGGTTTTTTTTGGTTTTGTTTAGTTTGAGACAGGGTCTTGCTATGTATTTCAAGCTGTTATTGAATTCATCCTGCAGTGTAGGCTGGCCTTGAACTTGCAGTGGTACTCCTGTCTCAGCCTACTAAGTGCTGGGATTACAGGCATATACCACCAGGCCTAGCTCATTTGCTTTTGGTTTTTTGGTGGGACAGGTGGCTCTGGGAATTGAACTCAGTACCCCACACTTGCCAGGCAGGCGCTGTGCTACTGAACTAAATCCTTAGCCCTTAAATCTTGTATTTCTTTTTTTTTTTTTTTTTTTTTTCTTTTCAGACAGGGTCTCGCCATGTAGCCCAGGCTGGCCTTGAACCCAGAACAGTCCTGTCTCAGCCTCCAAATTGCTGGCATATGCCACCATGCCCAGCTTTACATTTTATTTTAAAAGGTCCCTTGAATTGAAAATCACCTCCCTTTCAATATGAACATTAAAAAAAGTATTTCCCCGTGATACGGGGTCTTGTTACATAATTCAAGCCAGCCTTGAACTCATGGCCATCCTCCTGCCATAGCCTCCAAAGTGTAGTATTACAGGTATGCACCACTACTCCAGCAACATTAGTAAATTTTTTTTAAATTGGTACAATGTGCTACGCAGCTCGGACTTGTAGTGATCCTCCTATTTTCACCCTCAGTGCTGGGATCAGAGGCTGCACTACCATGCCCAGTCTTGGTGGCAGGCTCAGCTTGCCTAGGAGTGTGGCCGACTCAGGTGCGGCAGATGGAACCTAGTCCCTGTGCTTGCCTAAGCAGGCCTGCTTAGTCCGCTGAGCTGTCTTGCTGGGCCTTAATTTCTTGTTTCAAGAAGAGGATTATAGCTGGGGAGATACCTCAGTAGAATAAGCACTTGCCTGGCAAGTGCAGGGTCCTGAGTTCAATCCCAGGTACCTGAAAAAAAAAGAATAGGATTATAGCTAGGCATGGTGGCTCATTCCTATAAATCCCATCCCTGGAAGGCAGAGAGGTAGGAGAATCATTGCAAGTTCAAGACCAGCCTGAGCTACAAAGTGAGCTCAAGGTCAGCCTGAACTGCATAGTGAGACCCTGTCTCAAAAAGACAAAAAAAAAAAGATTACATGGGAAATGTACTCATTTGATTTAATAATTTATTTGAAGCTTTTTGTTCCCTGGTCCTGCAAAAAAAAGAAAAGAAAAAAAATGAATTTTGTTATATATGGTTTGAAGGATGAATTTTTTTTGACACATTTATGGTATACTTTGAGCTGATACTCTTTCATCCCCTCCCCCCTTTGATATGGTCTTCCTATATAGTGCAGGCTGCCCTTGAACTCACTTTGTAGTTCAAGCTGTCCTTGTACTCAGCAGTGATCCTCCTACCTCCACCTTTCAAGTGCTAGAGTTACAGGCATGTGGCACCACACTTGACAAGATTGCATTCTTCTTTATTTTTATTTTTTTATTTTATTATTCTATTTATTTATTTATTTTTTAAATAAATTTTTAGTGTTTTTTAAAAATTAATTTTGTGTGTATGTGGCCTGTTCAGCCCACCAGGGGGCGGGGCTGGCAGGCATGTGGTGCTGGGGGATTGAACCGCGGTCCCTGTGCTTTGCAAAGCTTGTTCTAAGTAGGTGCTTTAGACCACTGAGCCATCTCGCCAGCCCTATTTTTTTATTTTAAAGAGAAAAAATAAGATAATAAAAGTTTCAAAACAGGTTAAAATAATGAATACATTGCATCCTGTTATCTTAGTAATTCTTCACAGTACAAGATACAGGCATTTATTTATCTTTTTATTTTTTGGTGGAACTGGGGATTGAATTCAGGCCATTGTGCTTGCCAGGCAAGCACTTATGTTACTGGCCATCTCCTGACCCTAAGATACAGGCATGATATCTTGTCCAAACGTTATTAGCACAAACCTCTTTAGTGAACTGAGAGAAACTATCTGTGTCACTATCTTAATTATCTTGAGTATAGATTTTTTCTTTTTCCTTTTATTCCTTTTCCCTCATCACAGTTAATATTATGTTCTTTAACCTGAAAACATAGTGTTTGCACATAAGCCTTGTATGTGAATAAAAAAAGAATTAATTGCACTTTATTAAGTGATGGAAAAAATTTTTGGTTCCCATCCCCCAAAATTTGCATACTTATTGGTGACCCTTTATATCATTTATGTAGTGTTTAGTTTTCATTTGCTCTTTTTTTAAAATATATATATATTTTTTAAACATTTATTTATTGTGTGTGGGGGGGGGCCAGCTCAGCCCACCAGGGGGCGGGGCTGGCTGGCATGTGGTGCTGGGGGATCGAACCGTGGTCCCTGTGCTTTGCCAAGCTTGTTCCATGTAGGCACTTTAGACCACTGAGCCATCTCGCCAGCCCCTTTCATTTGCTCTTAAATTTTTTTATTTTTATTTATTTTTTTTGCTTTTGAAGTTCTTGATGCAAACTTCATTTTTTAATTTACGGGGCAAATATTGAATCCCCAAAGCTACGGTGTGTGGTGTGCGTTTCTGAGGTGATAAGGAGGGTAGAATTGTACTATTGTCTGTCTTGTTAGGATACAAGGGCTTTCGTCATGTTAAACATGCATTCTGCCACACAGTCGTCTTCCCAGCTCTCTTGCTCACCTTTTTACGGTCCTGTTAAGAGTGTGTGTGGCCCATTTGTTATTCCAACATATGATATATAGATAGCAAGTCACAGTATTGGCTCAGTTTATAATAGAATACTCCTTTTTACCTTGGATCAAAGTTTCCTTTATCCATTTATACTTCATATAATTAGTTACAGTTATATTAGAAGTTAGTGATAAGCCAGGTATGGTGCCACATGCCTATAATTTAGGGAAGCAGAGACAGGATCACAGGTTTGAGTCCTACCTAGTTAATTTAGCGAGAACATTTCTCTAAACATAAGTGGGACATGGACATAGCACATCTCTGAGCTAACCCACCGTACTGAAAAAAAAAAAAAAATGTTGGTGTCAACTTTGGGTGCTGGGAATCAACCTAAAGCCTGCTAGGCAAGCCTCCTACCCCTGAACTACACCCCAATCCCTGATATTAGTTTCTGTGGATAACAAATTGAAAGATACCTTGTCCTACTCAGTTTACAGTGTAGAGTGGTCAAGTGGTTGCTTTGAATAGAGTGGTAGACTTGAAATTTTGAACTTGTTTGCTTAATGTTAGCTTCAGAGAGGGACTGTTAATTAGGGCAAACTTCTTCCTACTGTTATTAGGAGGAAGAAAACAGCATTTATGCCAAAAATTACACAACAGTAGTCTTTTCCTTTTTTTTTTTTTTAATGGTTTGTGAAATGTTAATCTTTTACTCTGTCTTTTAAGTTCATATACTGCTCTTTGGGGCTTTGTACCTTAGAGATTATATGACATTTTGTTCGTTTTTTAAACTATGTAGCATAGACTCTTACCCCATACAGACCTAACCTCGAAAACAAAGCAGTATAGATAGTAATCCTTTGTATTCGACCTGTCAGAATTTTTAGAAACATCTCTTCCCCTTCCCATATACAGTCTTAGTTATGATGTCATAGTTATGAACTGACCTTAACATAACACCAATAAGGCATTCTTTGTTTACTCTGGCAATGTCACTCATTTGCTTTTCCTCCTGTTTTCCTAAACCTCATCTTTTGGAGATGTTAGCATCATCTTCCCATTTATACAACCTAAGAGGTTTTATCAGTAGGACAAATCATTAATGACTACATAACAAGATCTGAGCATGAGGGACAGGATTGGTTAATTAAATGTGGTTGATAATTCGTTTTGGGCTGTAACTTTTATTTTTGAGACAGTTTTGTTTATGCAGTCCTCGCTGGCCATGAACTCAATAGAAGCCGAGGCTGATATGAAGCTCAGCAGTAATCCTGCTGCCTCAACCTCCTGAGTGCTGGGATTGCAGCCTGGGCCACCACACTTAGCCCAAGGGCTGTAATTTTAATTCTCTGTAGTTAGGGTTGAGATAGACATTTTGAAAGTACTTGAGGGCTGGGGATATAGCTCAGTGGCATAAGCACCTGCCTGGCAAGTGCAAGGTCCTGAGTTTGATCCCTGGTACCACCAAAAAAAAAAGGAAAAGTAAGTACTTGAGAAACTGGTGGGTGTCCACTTTTAAATCAGATGGGATACTGTTTATCCTAAGGTATTTGCCCACTAGTTTTTCGCTAAGCAATAGTTTATGTGTAGAACCTTTAAGTAACAGGATAACTGCTTTTCTTTTTCTTTCTTTCTTTTTTTTTTTTTTGAGGCAGGGTCTTTCTGTGCAGTTCAAGCTGGCCTTGAGCTCACTTTGTAGCCCAGGCTGGTCTCAAACTCACTATGATCCTCCTGCCTCAGCCTCCCGAGTGCTGGGATTACAGGTGTGTTCCACCATGCCCAGCTTGCTTTTTTTTTTGGCTTATGTTTAGTACATAGACATAAAAGAAAAGCCTACTGCATTGTATAAATTAAAAATCTTAAACTTCGTAAGTACTACTTGTGAAAAAGAATTCAGATTTCTTGAAAAGAGGTTTACTCTGATAGTCTTCCGTGCTTACCTTACTTAGTCCTTTCCTTCACTCTGGCTATTGAGGGAAATTGCTTTAAGTTGGTTCCTCAGGTTTGGCTGCCAAGAAGGAAATTCATACTCACTCTAACAAGGTGTGAAGCTTATCTTACTGTTGCTAATGCCTCACTGACCTTTTGAAAAGGCCCTAGTCACTCTTCAAGTTGAGTAATATTTCTCCCCTAAGAACTAATTAAGTTTCTTGTTTCTGATGTACTCTTCTTGGCAAATGTTTGGAAGGCTAATATCAGCAGCTATGATCCTGCAACTTTGAAAATTTATAGCTTCCTAGAGAAGTTTTGGTTCTGGCATTAGGCCTGGCTGCAGTGTTAGAAATACCTTGTTGGAAGCCTCCTGTAGCATTGGTCATACACATTCTGGTTTTCCGCCCATCCTAGTTCACTGGCTGTTAGTGATGATTGGCATCTGTCAGAACCTGGGCTGTTATCCTTCTTGTGTTATTTTGATTTTCCCTGCTCAAAATGCTTTGTTAATTCACTGTTACCTACTTGTAAAAGTCGTATCAGTGCTTTCTAGTTGACTATTTGCTATCTCCCTGGCCCCCATGAAACACATTTTAAATGATTAAAAAAACAAAAAGGGATTCCTATCTCCCATACTGACTCAGTGGAGGGTTGGTAGGCTTCCACGAAAAACAACTACCAGCATTTGGTGTCTGTCAGGACTGGTTCTGATTAGTTTTAACCGCTTAGATCACTCCAGACTGTGTTCTTAATTATTAGCATTCATTGTAATGGGTTCTTTTTTTGTATCATCTTCACAGTTGCTCAGTTAAGAAATATAGTGTAGCTATTTATTAACTTGAGGTTCTTAACAAGGTTCAGGTTGTATGAGCTAAATGATTAATGTTTGTTCATTTGCCTTGGGCATTGTTCTGTGTCCAGGTATAATTTAGGTCATCTCGAAGTAGTGTGTTGCTATACTGGATGTCACATGAATAACCTTCAAAATATATTCCCAATCACAGAACAACTTTGTAGTAGTTCTGAGATAACCTTCATGAATACCACTGATAAAAACTGGTATTATTTAAGCCAACTTTTTTAAAAAAAAAAAAAATTATTTATTTATTTTGTGTGTATGTGGCCTGTTCAGCCCACCAGGGGGCGGGGCTGGCATGTGGTGCTGGGGGATTGAACCGCGGTCCCTGTGCTTTGCTTAGCTTAGCTTGTTCTAAGTAGGTGCTTTAGACCACTGAGCCATCTCACCAGCCCAAAAACTTTTTACTTTAATTTATGCCAATATAAATGTTACTTGAAACTAATATAAGAGGTCTAAACCTCTCAAGTTTAACCAGCTCAACATGGCTATTGTTTACCTTTTACCTCAATAGAATTGGGAATTTTTTTGGTTTGGTTTTTGTTTTGTGAGACAGAATCTCACTATGTAGGTTAAGATAGCTTTGAACTCACTAGGTAGCCTAAGTTTGTCTTGAGTCCATGGAAGTCCTCCTGCCTCTCAGCCATCTAAGTGTTGGGATTATAAGTATGCCACTACTCTGGCCTAAATGAACTCTGAAGTGTATTGTTAAATTAGTTTTGGTTTTCTTTTGTACTGCGACTCAAATTCAGGGTCTCATGCTTGTTAGGCAGGTGTTGTACCACTGAGCTACATCCTTAGGCCACATGTTTTCAACTCCCAAGATTATGAACAGTGTATTACTTTTTTTTTTTTTTTTTTTTTTTTTTTTTTTTTTTTGTGGAACTGGGGATCAGACTCAGGCCCTTGAGCTATCTATCTCCCCAGCCCCTATAACTTTTATATTATCATATTTTTCTATTTGCTACTAGAGAATTTAAGAAAGATACTGTCTGTCATAATTGCATCAGTGCCAGTCAGATATTGTCTGTCATAATTGCATCAGTGCCAGTCACTTTTTTTGCAAAGTGACATTAAGCCTAAAACCACTAATAGTTTTAACACATGCTGCTTCTCTTCTAGGTTTTGGCTTGGTTTGAAGAAGGTGAAGAAACCATTACAGCCTTTGTAGAACCTTTTGTAATTCTACTTATATTAGTAGCCAATGCAATTGTGGGCGTATGGCAGGTAAGCAGAAATTCTGCAGTACTAAATAGAAGTTTAAGTGATTTTTAAACTGCAGCCCTCTTTTCCTGTTGAGTAAAACACTGTTGAAGTCTAAATGCTTTTTGTTGTTGTTGTTTAATTTATTCAATGGCAAAGTTTAGACCTCTCGTGTGTATTTTGCTGTTAAAATGGCTTATCAAAAAAAAATGGCTTATCATTGGATTGGGGTGTAGCTCCATTGGTAGAGTACTTACCTAGTATGTATTAGGCACATGGTCTGATACCGCCGGCACCACAGAAAATAAATTTGCTGTGGACATAGCTCAGTGGCCTAAGTGTCTGCCTGGTGAGTACAAGGTCCTGAGTTTGATCTCTGGTACCACCAAAAGGAAGGAAGGAGAGGAATGGGAGGGGAGGGGAGAAAGGAAAGGAAAGAAAGAAATTTCTCAGCCTTTTTGGTAAAAAGGAATTGTAAAAAATGGATGCGAGAATTTGGGCACAGTGAGGTTTACTTTAATCCCAGCACTCAGAAAAGTAGGAGGCTGGGGAGATAGCTCAACTTGAATAAGCAATTGCTTGGCTAGTGCAAGGGCCTGAGTTCAATCCCCGGTTGCGGGGGGGGGGGCATGGAGTAGGGTGGAAAGATTCTTAAGCTCATGAGTTGGAGGCCAGCCTTGGCAACATAGTAAGACCCTTTTCTTTTTCTATTTTTTTTTTTTTGGTGGCACTAAAGATTGAACTCAGGACCTTGCGCTTGCCAGGCAAGCACTTATTCCTCTGAGCTATCTCCCCAGCCCCCTTTAATAGAATTCTTTTTTTTTTTTTGTAAGACCCTTTAAAAAAAAAAATCAAATCTTTTTTCTGTATTTTAGAGAAAGGCCTACAGGGTGTTCAGGGTTTCACTACCAGATCGGACTCGTAGTTATTCTCCTGTTTATAGTCTCCTAAGTGCTGGGATTACAGGTCTGCGTCACCCCGTTTCAGGGCTGGCATGGCATGCAGTACCAGAGATCAAACCCAGGTGCTGGCGCTTGCCAGGCAGGTGCTTAGACTGCTGAGCTATCTCCCCAGTCCCTATAGTAAGATCCTTGAATCAGAACACAAAACAAAATGGCTGAGGCAGCCAGGGATGGTGACACATATTTATAATAATCCCAGCACTGGGGAGGCTAAGGCAGTTTCAAGCCAAGACCAGTCTGAACTGTACAGCTAGACTGTCTCAGAAACAAAACAAAACGAAAGGAAAAAAGGCAGGAAAAAAAAAAAAGAGAGAGAAATTAGATGAGAGAAGCTACATAAGGAAATCAGAAAATGTGAAAACTGGGACCGGGGAGATAGCTCCATAGAATAAGCACTTGCCTGGCAAACACAGGGTCCTGGGTTCAATCCCCGATACCACCAAAAAAAAAAGAAAAGAAAATGTGTGAACCAGTATCTGTCTGTCTCTCTTTTTTTTTTTTTTTTTTTATTTTAGGGAAGGGTCTATAGGGTGTTGTTCAGGGTCTCACTACTAGATTGTAGTGACCTGCCTGTTTACAGCCTCCCAAGAGCTGGGATTACAGGTGTATGCCACCACGCTCAGTCTCAATTGCTGTCTCAGTGTGCCCCAGGGGCAGGGTCGGGGCCAACACAGCAAGCCCAGGGATCGAACCCCCTGACCCCTGTGCTTTAATCTGCTGAGCTATTTGGCCAGCCCTCTCTTAGACTTTTGATGGATACAATTAATCTGCAGATTAAAATAAGAGTGTGGCTATTATTATATTTTTTGTTTGATTGTGGCACTAGAAATTAAATGAACCCACGGCCTTTGCACTGATCTGAACCCCTTACCCCTCTTCTTTTTTGAGGCAGAGTTTCAACTAAATTGCCCAAGCTGTGTTTGAATTTGGATCCTCCTTCCTCAGCCTCCCAGAGTGCTGGGATTACAGGCATGTAGTATACTACCATCATACTCATAATACCTGTTATTCTTAAAATGCAAACATGTTATAAACACTCCTATTGGAATTGTTAACTTCTGATTTTTTGTTTTCGGAACTGGAGATTGAATTCAGGCCCTTGTGCTCACCAGGCAAGTGGTTATTCTACTGAGCTGTCTCCCCGGCCCCTGATTTTACTAATAAATACAGTCATGTGGCCAGCTCATATGGAAAAATAGCCTACTTAAATTTTCTGGGTTTTGTTTTTGTATTGCTAGGGGTTTGATAGAAAAGATAGGCATGTGGTCTACCACTTACCTATGATCTCTTAGCTTTTAAAAGAAGTTGTGTGAAGGAGGAGGAGGTTCTGATGATTAAGCCCAGTGCCTCGTAAGTGGTAGGCAAGAACTCTACCACTTTCCTAGCCCACTTTATTTCAAGACAGAGTTTCACTAAATTTTCTGGGCTGTTTTTGCCCTTGTGCTTCTATAAAGTTCCTGGGACTACAGGTGTGTACCACCACAGTAGGCTAAAACAAAATTTTTCTTTTTTATCTGGTACATGGTCTCATTACACAGATTGGACTTTAGTGATTCTCCTGTTTTCAGCCTCCCAAGTGCTGAGATCACAGGCCCGCTCCACCATGCCCAGTCTCAATTGCTGATTCAGTGTGCCCTAGGGGCAGGGCCAGCACTGCACCCTGGGGATTGAACCCTGGCCACTGCGCTCTGCCTAAGCAGGAGAAAATTTTTATTTTTCTGAGATAAGGTCTCACTGTGTAACAGCTCAGTCTGGCCTTGAATTCACTGTGCAGCCGAGGGAGGCTTCAATTGGAGACCATCCTCCTACCTCAGCTTCCCAGGTGTTAGGATTACAGGTGGCATGTGCTATGACACCTGGCCCACCCCAGCTTCTCTTGGCCAGTGTAGTTATTTACATACCAATTATCCCAAGTGTCACTAGGGCAGGTGCCATTTCAACCAGTTGATAAAATCGTTTTTATGTTCTCCATGATAAAAATTAATGAAAAAATATGCTATTTTTGTTTATCCTGTATTGAAATAATTGGACTGCAACATTCTAGTAGGAGTAAGATGCATTATTCTTTGAACACTTTTTTGACCTTGATTAGTTATGAACTTACTAAAGACCATAAGCCTGTGCTGTGTAACTTAACCTGCAAGCTTTTGAGTGCAGAGCCTCATGCCTTTCATGTGAGGTGAGAATGAGTGGAGTGACTGGTCGAAGGTGAGGCCTGTGTTCTCCGTTGTGCTTAGGACAACACATTCTATAATTTTGTTTTTTTCAGGTTCTCTAATTATCCACAGTGTTTCATGTATAGTTTCACTTGCTTACCCTACTTGCATTGGTTTTTTGTTTTTTATTTTTGTTTTTTGTAGACAGGGTTTTGATATGTAGTCTGGGCTGGCCAACATGGTCAGCTGGGCTGTTGCGTTTTTCGTATAAATTCATACATGCCCTTGTAAAATGTTTGTTGCCTTAAGGCAGCGATGCTATACTTTTTATAGCTTTCAATGATAACCTGCTGTGTCACCTGTGTCATACATTTGATACCACTGCCTTAAGATGTGAGTTGTTTAATTACTGTAGGTATCATTAGTGTGTTTTTATTGTCTTTTCTTTTTTAAAACTTGTTTGTTTGTTACAGGGTCTCACTACGCAGTTCAGACTTGTAGTGATCCTACTGTCTCAACCTTCCCAGCACTGGGATTACTGGTGCACCACCATGCCCACCTTGGGGTGGTACAGTGTGCCCGGTTTCAGGGCCAGCAAGGCATGCAGTACTGGGGATTGAACTTGCATCCTGTGTTTGCCAGGCAGGCACTTAGACCGCTGAGCTCTCTCCCCAGCTCTTTTTTTTTCTTTTTAGATTAAAATTATAAAGTTTTAATTCCCAAGCTAGAAGTACTTGCCATAGCAGGAAGGTATTTACAGTGTTTCTCCTCTTGTTTTCTATAGGAAAGGAATGCTGAAAATGCAATTGAAGCCCTAAAGGAGTATGAACCTGAAATGGGCAAAGTGTACCGGCAGGACAGAAAGAGTGTGCAACGGATTAAAGCTAAAGACATAGTTCCTGGGGATATTGTAGAAATTGCTGGTGAGTTGAGCTTATCGTTTTTTTATTTTTGTATACTTCTGGATATTGTTTTCCTAAGCCCATAATTAAATTTTATTTTTGTGGGCTTTTTAGGTTTTTTTTTTTTTTTTTTTGGACAGGGTTTCGCTGTGCAGTTCAGGCTGGCCTTGAGCTCTCTTTGTAGCCCAGGCTGGCCTCAAACTCCTCAGCCTCCCAAGTGCTGGGATTACAGGTGCACCACCACACCTGACTCATATTTAAAATAATTAATGTTACATTGCAACGTTTTCATATCATCCAAAGATCCTGATTTTGTAAGATTGTTTTGACATGTTTTGGCACCTCTTTTCTTCCTTTTCTTTTTTTTTTTGTGCGGAACCAGGGATTGAACTCAGGCCCTTGCGCTTGCCAGGGAACCGCTTATTCTGTTGAGCCATCTCCCCGGCGCATGGCACTTTTCATATTGTTGGTGTTACACGTGTTTTGAGTTGGGATCTTCCTGTGTGGCCAGGCTGGTCTTGAACTTCAGGTTTCAAGTAGTCTCCCTACCTCAGGCTGTGGAGTAGTTGGGATTGTAGACATGCATCACTCTGCCATGCTGAGGTTTTTGTTTTTAAACAAGGAATTGAGTTACCGTACTTGTAGTTTATGTACATTGTAGAACACTAGTGTTAGAGAAGTGAAACTGCCTGTTGGTTTGATAGCTGTGTTAAGCAGTTTGTTAAGACACTATGTAATGGTGTCTTTTTTTTTTTTTTTTTTAATGTGTGAGTGTGTGTGTGTGTGTGTGTGTGTGTGGCCAGCTCAGCCCACCAGGGGGCGGGGCTGGCTGGCATGTGGTGCTGGGGGATTAAACCGCGGTCCCTGTGCTTTGCTAAGCTTGTTCTAAGTAGGTGCCTTAGACCACTGAGCCATCTCACCAGCCCCTGTAATGGTGTCTTATTTGATTTTTTTCTCACTAGGACACAATACCTGACACTCAAAACTGTAGGGAGGAGAGGTTAATTTGACTCACTTTTCAGAAGTTTCAGCGTGTGTTCAACAGACTTGAGCACAGAAATTGCATGCTGGGAAGCTCTGGGTAGAGGGAAGGTGCTGAACTCCTGGTGCCAGGAAGCAGAGTGGAGAGGGAACTACCCTTCCAGGTCACCTACAGAGACCACCTATAATCAGGCTCCACCTAAGACAGGGGGGCTTTAGCCCTGCAAGTGGTGGGGTTGGGGTACATTCTAGATTAAAACACAACAAATGGCAGTTTTCCCCCTGCTTTGGTTCTTGGCACAATTATTTTTTTAATTTTTTAAAATTAAATTATTTTAAAGACAAAAAAATCAAAACAAGGTAATAGGCAGGTAATAATGGGTAATATATTATATATTGCTATCTTTAAGTTAGTTACTCAAAGTATAAGATACAGGTAATTAATTGTCCAAACAGTACTAGTACAAACCTTTGTTTTCAATGAACCAAGAGAAATTAATAGTATAACTGTCTTACCTATCCTGTATATGTATATATATTTGCTTTTCCCATTTCTCCCCCCCCATTACTCTTTCCCTTTGAACAGTTGTTTCCCGTTTTATAACACATTTTCAATCTTTGTCACTTCTGAGTATGGTCTCACTGTAACAACTTAGCTATAAAAGTCTCCAGTTTATCCTTTATGGCTGAATAATACTCATGGTGTAAAAAGACAATATCTTTTTTATCCATTCTATAGTTGATGGGTATTCGAGTTGTTTATAAGAACTAGCTACTACAAACTGTGTTGCTGTAAATATGGGTGCACATTTATTGTTGCAGTATGATGTTTTTAATTCTTCTAGGAAGCTACCCAGGAGGGGAATAGCTGGGTCAAATGGGCCTTCCAATTCTGGTTTTTTTTTTTTTTTTTGGTCTGTTTTTTGTTTTTGGTACTGAGGAGCGAACTCAGGACCTTGTGCTTGCTAGGCAGGCAGTTATACCACTGAGCTGTTTCTTTGGCCATCAGTCCTAGTTTTTTGAGGAATCTCCACACTAATTTCCACAGTCATTACACTAGTTATACTCCACCATTCAGAGTAAAACATCCCCCCTGCCCCAAGCCCTACCAGTATTTGTTACTGGTCTTTCTCTTTTTTTTGGCAGAACCGGGGATTGAACTCAGGCCCTTGTGCTTGCCAGGCAAGCACTTATTCTATTGAGCTATCTCCCCAGCCCCTGATTTCTTGATAGTAGCCATACTGGAGTGAAATGGAATGTCAGTGTTGTAATTTTCATCTCTTGAATGATCGATGATGTTGAACCTCATTTAATAGATTATTTTTTTTTATTATTTATTTATTTTTTTATTTATTACATTTATTTATTGTGTGTGTGTGTGGCCAGCTCAGCCCACCAGGGGGCGGGGCTGGCTGGCATGTGGTGCTGGGAGATCGAACCGCAGTCCCTGTGCTTTGCCAAGCTTGTTTCAAGTAGGTGCTTTAGACCACTGAGCCATCTCTCCAGCCCCTGAACCTCATTTATATATTTGTTTGCTGTTTCTATTTGTTCATTTGAGATGTATTCATCTTAGATGTCTTTGCACAAATGTTGAATTATACCATACTTTTAGCTGTGATACTGAGTTGATGGGTTAAGATTAATTTCATGACTCTGTAAAAGCCATGCTTGAAAATACTTATGTATCCCACTGAGTCAGGGAAATTGAGAAAGAGAATCACCTAGTTTCTTCAGACATTAGCATTTCATCACATACAAGTTTTCAGTCTGTATACATGCAGTTTGTCTGAACTGTTTGTGAGTACATGGTGAATGTGTTGTACTTAATTTACTCCTAGCTACTTCAGTTTTATAAAATAAAGGATATTTTCTTATATAACCATACTAATATATATCTAATATATAGTCCTTATTCAGAATTTACAGCCTGCTATTTTTAATAGCCAAAAATATAGGAATTCAGATGGTGCCCTGGTAGATAGGTCAGAGTAGGGAAGTTAGAGAGAGTGGCTATTTTAACAAACCAGGCAAAGAATGAAAGGGTACAGGTAACATTAAAGATAATGCAGGATGGGCTGGTGAGATGGCTCAGTGGTCTAAGGCACCTACTTAGAACAAGCTTAGCAAAGCACAGGGACCGCGGTTTAATCCCCCAGCACCACATGCCAGACAGCCCCGCCCCCTGGTGGGCTGAGCTGGCCACACACACACTAAATAAATAAATAAATAAAATTAAATTAAAAAAAAAAAAGATAATGCAGGAAAGGTTCTTTTTGGAGGGGAGGGTGCCGTGGATGAATGCAGGGTCTCACATGCTAGGAAAGCCCTCTAGCACTGGAGTAACACCTCCAGTCTTTTTTAAAGAGTGTTCTGCTTTGGTTTTGCCTAAGTATCTTTTATTCTGCATGCTTCCCCACTCATGCCCATATGTACTCAAAAGGTCAAAAATCTGTTCTTTGCATGTAAGTCAGAGCTAATATTATGGATTGAGACTTGGCAAAAAGTTAGGGCATCAAATGTTTCTGATGTGCTCCTGCTAAGAACCACTGTTCATAAACTCTTCTTTGCTGGGTTCCATGGTGCATGCCTGTAATCCCAGCTATTTGGGAGGCTAAAGCAGGTACATTTTCAAGTCCAAGACACCAGCCTGGGCCCTTTAGGAAGACCCCATCCCTAAATGTAAAAAAACATGAAAACTTCTGGTCATAGTGCCACATGCCTATATCCTAGCGCTGGAGAGGCTGACACAGAAGGATCACAGAGGTCCAGGCCAGCCCTGGTACTTACACTTCATTCAAGGCCAGCCTGAATTAGGTGAAACCCTGTCTCAAAGCCAAAAAAAGATAGTTGGAGGAGCTAATAGGTCAGGTGATGAGATGTGGTGGTGCTGATTAACAGGAAGAAAATGTTTTGTCTTTCCATAAATATAGGGTAGGTGGGTATGTAGAAAGCCTTGTGTAAATATATGTGCGAGCTTTGGTTTGACTATGTGCTTACCATTTCTCCAGCGCCACCTGGAGAATAAGTACTCAGCTCCTCTAGGAATGTTTTCTGCTGGCTGGGCTATTTCAACATGTTGGGTCTACACAAAGACTTAACTTACCCTACATTGTTTCTCCTTAGCTTATCTCAGTAGAGCACAGTAATAAACAACACACAGGAAGCTGGAGCCTTGCTACAAGGCATCATCTCATTTGAAGAAATAAACTAAGGCGAGCTTCTCTTCAATATGGGTGGTTTTGGTTTTTCTAAACATTAGTTCTTTCTAGTCATTCTTATTCTGGTAAGTCATTCTAACAACCTAGTTGGTTAAGAGAAATTTGGGGGGTGCCAGGGAGATGGCTCAGTAGAATAAGTGCTTCCCTGGCAAGTGCAAAGGCCTGAGTTCAATCCCCGATTCCGCTTTAAAAAAAAAAAGAAAGAAATTTGGGTCTTCTTGATTCTTTCCTTTTAGGCCATCCTGGTCCACCCTGCAAGTTCAAGGCCAGTCTGTCTGTTTCTGTTTTGTTTACGGAACCAGGGATTGAACTCAGGCCCCTGTGCTTGCCAGGCAAGCGCTTATTCTACTGAGCTATCTCCCCGGCCCCGATTCTTTCCTTTTTTACCCTCAGATTTGTCTCTGAGACCATTGACTGGATCAGAAAACACCGAAGTGCTTGTGTCTGTGTCCTCAGTCTAGCTGTTCACTTGCATTGTGATTGTCATCTCCTAAGAAGCTCCGGCTTTCATTATTGTCTTCCAGTGTAGGTTTTATTTTTTTAATATGTAACTTGTAACTTTTTTTTTTTTTAATTTTATTTGTGTGTGTGTGTGTGTGTGTGTGTGTGTGTGTGTGTGGCCAGCTCAGCCCACCAGGGGGCAGGGCTGACTGGCATGTGGTGCTGGGATTGAACCGTGGTGCCTGTGATTTGCTAAGCTTGTTCTAAGTAGGTGCTTTAGACCACTGAGCCATCTCACCAGCCCCAGTGTAGGTTTTAAATTGCATGTCATTTACTCATCCGCTATAAATCCTTAAGTACTTTCCCACTGCACTTGAGATACAAAATTCTTTGACCTAATTTTGTATTTATGACTTCTGCTAACTTATGTAATTTCAATTTTCTGCAAATTCTGGGGATTTAACTCTGACCTTGTGCATATTAGACAAGTGCCTTGGTGCTTGCTAAGCTTACCCCCAGCTCCTTGGGCAGGTTCCTGCCCTCTACACACACACACTTTTGGTTTTTTGAGACATACATATAGGTCAGTGTGGCCCTGAACTCTCTGTATAGTCCAGGCTGGCCTCAACTCTTGGCAGCTCTCCTGTTTCAGAGATTCCTACAGGACTGCACACCATGCCCAACAATCCTGCCTTTCAGCTCCACCAAGCTTCTCACTTTTTTTCTAGAAGGTTAGTTGTTTTTTTTTTTTTTTTTTTTTTTTGCAGAACCGGGGATTGAACTCAGATCCTTGCATTTGCCAGTCAAACGCTTATCCTACTGAGCCATCTCCCGGCCCTTATATTTTTATTATTTGTTAGTATCCCTAATTTATAATCTCAGAGGGAAGCTTTAGGTTATGACTTAATCTATGTGACCTTTGTATATTATATAATTTCATTCATTGTATTGTATTGTATTGTATTGTATTGTATTGTATTGTATTATATTGTATTGTATTGTGTTAGCGTTTTATTTCTTTATTTTTTTGCAGTACCAGGGATTAAACTCAGGACCTTGCACTTGCCAGGCAGGTGCTTATTCTACTGAGCTATCTCCCCAGCCCCTATAAAATCAGACTTTTTTTTTTTTTTCCTCCCATTTTTTCAGTACCAGGGATCGAACTCAGGACCTTGCACTTACCAGGCAGGTGCTTAAGCTGCTGAACTATGTCTCTGGCTATCACAAGTTCTTTAATGACTAAAATATGAAATCAAAAGAGTAATGAAGGTTCAGCTAAGGTATACATGCTTGTGCAGAATATTGCATTCTGTAATATTCAGTAGCTAAACTAGATGGATAGTGTGATAGCTTTGCAGATGTTTAATATTTAATCATCACCTACTGTGTAGACAGACGTTCATTATTTGTTTATTTAATTTTTTTTAAGACAGGGTCTCACTATGTAATTTAGGCTGGCCTTGAATTCACTATGTAGCCAGGATGGCCTTGAACTCAGCAGTCCTTCCTCAGTCTCCAAGATTCTGGGATTACAGGTGTGCACCACCCACACCCCATGTGTTCATATTTTAAAATTCAGGAGGCCAGGCATGGTGCTGAATCTTTATGATTTATTGCATCTGCTTTCAACTATAGCTAATTTGTCAGATACTATACAGTGTACTTGGTAAATGTATGTATAATACAGAACTTTGGTATTATTTCAATTTGTTTGAGACCCAGGCTGGCTTTTTTTCTTTGTACACAGGGGATCAAACTCAGGACCTTGCGCTTGCCATGCAGACACTTATGCCTCTGAGCTGTCTCCCCAAGCCCCATTTGCTTTATTGAAATGTAGTTCTGGGCCAGGGATATGGCTCGGTGGCACAAGTGCTTGCCTGGCAAGGTCCTGAGTTCAAGTCCTGGTACCCCCCCAAAAAAGAAACCCCATCCCAATTACTTGTTTTCTTTGTCTTTCCTAGTCCTTTGCGACCGGTTTTCTTTGTATTTTTGTAGACTTACTTTTTCTAGACATTGTTACAATTTAAGTCCTTTTCATAATTTTTTGTTTTGTCTTTATTTTTTATTTTGGCAGAACCAGGGGTTGAACTCAGGCCCTTGCACTTGCCAGGCAAGGGCTTATTTTACCGAGCCATCTCCCCAGCCCCTGTCTTTATTTTGTTAAGACATGTTTTCAGTACACGATGATTACATTACTCCCTTTCCTCCCGTTCTTCCCTTTTTTATATACTCTTCCCATGTGAGAAAGATTTATGTCCCTATTTTCTAGGATTTTTGTCTTGCTCTTGGTAATTTGGGTTTCTCAAACAAGAGAAATCATGCAATATTTAAACTTTATGTTTGATTATTTCACTGTCTCAAGTTACATCCATTTTTGTACAAATGTTTTAAAGTTACCTTTATGACTCAATAGTACTTTATTATCTGTAAATATCATGTTTTCTTTGTCCTTTATCGATGGGCACATATAATATATAGGCTGCTCCCAAGATTTAGCTATTAAGAATTATGCTGGTATAAACATATGTATGTAGCACTGTAATGTGCTGCTTTTTTTTTTTTTTTTTTTGAGACAGGTATATAGTTCAGACTGGTTTTAAACTCATGATATAATCCAGGCTGGCCTCAAGCTTTTAACAGTCCTCCTACCTCTGCCTTCCCTGTACTGGGATTACAGTGTGTTTTACCATGCCGAGCTCTATAATATGATGGTGGTTCTTCCTTTTTTTCTTTCTTTTTAAGTTTTTTATGTATTTGGTACAGGGTCTCACTACGCAGCTCAGACTTGCAGTGATCCTCCTGCTTGCTTTCAGTCTCCCCAGCACTGGATCGCAGGCATGGGCCACCGTGCCTGGAGCAGGGCCAGTGGGGCATGTGCCAGGGATCAAACTCAGCTCCCTGCGCTTGCCAAGCAGATGCTTAGCCCACTGAACTATCTCACCAGCTCTGGTTGTTTCTTTCAATGGGTGCTTCTTTCACTGTTAGAAGTTTTTTAATTTGATAAGGTCTCATTTGTTGATTCTTGGTAGTATTTCCTGTGTTGCCAGTAAGTCCTTGGCCACCTCTGTGTCCTTAAGAGTTGCACCTATTTTATCTTTCAGCAGATTGTCTCTTTTAATATCTAGATCTTTGATCCATTTTGATTTTAGATGATTAAATGGTGAGCAATATGGGTCTGTCACTCTAGCTTTGTAGTAGAACTTCAAATCCAGGATTGTGAGGCCTCCCATTTTGCTCTTGTTACCTAGGGCTGCTTTTTGCTATTCAGGGTCTCTTCTGGTTCCTTATGGATTTTGTTTTTTGAAAGACACAGATTTGTGCTTTTAGTTCAGGCTGACACTTAAAACTCATCCATTTAGCCCAGACTGACCCCAAATTCGTGGTAACCTCTTGCCTTAGTCTCCCAAATCCTGGGATTATAGGCATGTGCCACCATGCCCAACTGTGTGAGCATGCATTACAAATGGCTTTCATGAACCTAAAGTATTACCAGTAATACTGAAGTGTTAAATACACTGGAGCCAAATAAAAGTGATTTAGCTAAGAGAAATACAGAGGTAACGACCCCCTTGTGAAACTGTGGTAATTTTATATTATCTTATACTTCTCTGGTTAGATGGAAATAAAAAAATAGTAAAATATTGCTTGCTCTTTTTTTTTTATGACAGGGTCTCACTATGTAGTTTAGGCTGGCCTTGAACTCACTAGGTAGGCGGTCCAGGCTGGCCTTTAACTCACAGCCAATCCTCCTACCCTAGCTCCCAAGTGCTAGGATTATAGCATGGGCCACCACACCTCAGAATTGGTGTAACCTTTGTTTTTTTTTTAGAACCAGGGATTGAACTCAGGCCCTTGCACTTGCCAGGGAAGTGCTTATTCCACTGAGCCATCTCCCCGGCCCCAGGTGTAATCTTAAAGGAACTGGGCATCAGTGTTTTTAAAAATTTTGTAGATTTACTAAATGTTACAAATGTGAATCAAGATATGATAGACAAATATTAGAGAATTTGTGTGTGGGGGCTAAGAGTATGCCTTGGAGGATTATTTATTGACTTCTCAAGGGTACTGTTTTCAGGATTGTTTGAAATAAACTTCCTGTATCCTGGTAACCCATAGTTGACAAAAAGCACAAGGACATAAATATCCTCAGATGACTTCTGTCCTGTAGCATACTGTGGACTGAATAATATTTTTAAGATTATGCAAGTGATTGAAATGACAGTCGTAACAATTACATTTGCATTCAAGTTTCTATAAGAACGTTTTTTGAAGGATACAAAGAATAAACATTATGAAAGGGAGAAAAAAGGCTTCATTGTTAATTCATAGACTGGGGAGGTGGCTCAGTGGAATAAGCACTTCCCTGGCAAGCACAAGGGCCTAAATTCAATCCCTGGTTTCACAAAAAAAAACAAAAAACACATAGTTAATTTGTAGTAAGGTTTAGTTAACATGTATAATGAAGTTTTTAAGAAAGTTGAATAAAAGCAAAGTTGTGAAATAGGTGACTCAGTGTACCAAAACCTGGATTATTTTACTCTTTTATGATAGTGGACAAAGCAAATTTGCCTCTCCAGAATCAGGTAATCAGAGCAGACTCTTGGAGAGTTTGATTAGGTTGCTTGGGCTAACCTTGAACTTCCTATCCTCTCATATTAGCTTCCAGAATACCTGGGAGTATAGAAGCATGCCTCTGTGCCAGGATAGAGTAGATTCTCATGTAGCTTTCCAGCTCTGAAATATGTTTAATTCATTCAGGTAGTGTGAGATGTGTCTTCCAATTTACTTTTAGAAAACTGCTAGAATTGGGTGTGGTTACACACATCTGTAATGAGCATTCAGGAGGATGAGGCAGGAGGATTGCCACAAGTTTGAGCCCAGCCTGGGCTACATAGCATGAGCCTGTCCAAGGGTCATGGGATTGGTATATCCTGGCTTTATACATTTTAGTAAACACTTAATTCATACCTGCTGAGCTCCCTAACACTGTAGAGCAGAGGAGTTGGCAGATTTTTTTGTAAAGGTAAAAGTGAAATACAGGGGCCAGGATGATGGCTCAGTAGAGTAAGTGCTTCCCTGGCAAGTGCAAGGGCCTGAGTTCAACCCCTGGTTCTGCTAAAAAAAAAAAAAAAAAAAAAGTAAAATGCATCATGGGGGGAGGGCAGGGTCTTGCTTTGCTCATGCTGGCCTTGAACTCACTATATTGCCCAGGCTGGACCAGATCCTCCTGTCAGCATTCTAGGTGCTAGGATTATAGGCATGCATTTCTACACCCTGCAAAGCTATATATATAT
>NW_004524652.1:7907866-7926522 GCF_000260255.1 Octodon degus
TATTTATATTTATGTATTTGGTACAGTGTTTCACTACGCAACTCAGACTTCTAGTGATCCTCCTGTTTTCAGCCCCCCAGCACTGAGATTACAGGTGTACGCCACCATGCCCCGATCTGATGGCCATCTCAGAGCCGCCTGGGGGTGGGGCCAGTGGGGCATGTGTTGTTGGGGTTCAGGTCCCTTCACTCACCTAATCAGGTACTTAGTCCACTGAGCTATCTCACTAGCCCAGAGCTAGTAAATATTTTCAATATCCCACTGACAGTCTGTATAAAATGCCCAAAATGTAAAATTAAGAACTGTTTTTTAAAAAAACATGAAAATTTCATCAGCAATTTAGCATTCCTACTAAGTTAGAAATAATACTTTTAATTTGGTGCATATAAGTATTACCTGGGAACTAAAGTTAAAATGTTTATTTTGTTTCTTTAGGTCTGAAATGGTCCTGATTATTCTGTATTTCTATCAAGTTCCCAGAGAACTCTAAATCATTTCTTTTTTTTTTTTTTTTTTTGCGGAACTGGGGATTGAACTCAAACCCTTGGCCTGCCAGGGAAGTGCTCACTCCACTGAGCTATCTCCCCGGACCTCTAAATCATTTCTAGGTCACAGTCTTTTGAAGAATTAATAAAATCTGTGAATGTTCTCTAAAGACATTTAAAATCCTGTGCATAATTTCAAAAGGTTTATATGCTTTCCCTTTATATCTGTCCCGGGATGCTAGCTTTTTGGTTTGAAATTTATTAGTGTAATTGCTATCTAGTTTAAGCAGTTGATATGATGCTGATGAGACATGGGTAGAATAAAGTTTTTAATTTTTTCTTAAAATCTTGCACATAGTTTAGAGAGGTAAAAGCAAAGAAACAACCAAAAAAAGGTACAAACATGTTCTTTTTCAGCTTTTCCCTCAAGTAGAGTTGTTTCATGAGGAGAATGGAATACAAGACCAAAGATGGAGGACTAAAATATCTGTATCCAGATAGGAATACCATATATTTTGTCAGTTCTGAAGCTAACTTTTTTTTTGGTACCAGGAATTGAACTCAGGCCCTTGCTCTTGGCAGGCAGGCACCATGCTGCTGAGCTATATCCCCAGCCCAACATCTCTACTTCTAGAACAGATACAACTTTTTCATTTTAAGACTATATATAAGCCAAAATTAAAATAGTTTAAAACAATCTGTGTAGACCTTTACAAGTAGAGTTTTGAGACTTAAGATCTGTAGCACTGTCAATATAGCCAAGACATTAGAACTCTGCAAAGTGAGAAACTCTGGGAAGGTCTCCCTTGCTTCTCACAGTGATATGCTAGCTGATCTTGAAGCCTGACCTGATTTCAAGAGGCTGGGCATTTCCTGTTTTCCTGTAATCTCCTCCTTCCCACTCCTCATGACTCAGTGGTAGTCATATTACCAGTGAATTTCAGTCTTTCTATTTGTGCCACTGAGATTTAGATTTTGAAAAAAGTAAAGTACATGGTAGGGGGTGGCACTTTCCTAAGATACTACTTTTGAAAACTATGCAAAATGCTTGGCATTGTCAATGATAAAACTGTTACAGAATTTAGAATATGAAGAAATGGCAGGGATATGAAATGTGGTCAAATACGTAGTAAATGGTTAAATTGTAAAATGATTCATTATAGTAAAAGGTATTTTTATGACATCTTTTTTTGTGCGTGTCTTAATGAGGAGTGATCAAAAAATAATATGGTGAATACTGCTGTTGAGTTCCACTCAACAGAAAACCTCTTTGAACTAAGTGCAGAGGGTTCCCACCAGTCACACATAATTCTTCTTTTTTTTGTGGTACCGGGGATTGAACTCAGGACCCTGTGCTAGGCAGACACTTATTCTACTGAGCTATCTCCCCAGCCCAGAAAAGCTTCTCTTAAAAATATTACAGGGCCAGGGAGACAGCTCAGGGTCTAAGCACCTGCCTGGCAAGTGCAGAGACCTGGTTTCTTTTCTTTTTTTTTGCTCCTTGAATGCCTTCAGGGCACTTTTGCATGGCTGGAGTGTTGTGGGGATCGAACTACAGCAAACTGAGGCTGCCAGCATTGTGGAAGCAGCCACTTAAAGAACTGAGCTAGGGCTGGGCCCCCAAGAGACCTGGTTTCAATACCTGGTACCACATGCCATGTTGACGCTGTGCTGAGCAGGCCACCAAAACTGGGCGTGGTGGCACACACCTGTTATCTCAGCGCTGGGGAGGCTGAAACAGGAGGATCACTATGAGTCCAAGCTGCATAGCAAGACTCTGTATCAAATTAAAAAAAAAAAAAAAAAGATTAACAAAACATTGCAGTGTGTCTTCATCCACCAGAACTGCCATTATAGGACTTAAAAAGGCAAACATAGGGCTAGCGAGATAGCTCAACAGACTAAGCGCCTGCTTAGTCAAGCACAAGGACCAGGGTTTGATCCCTGGTACCACGTGCCCTTCCAGGTGTGCCAAGCTGGCCACCAAAACTGGGCTTGGTGGCACAAACCTGTAATTCCCACCACTGGGGAGGCTTAAAACAGGAGGATCACTACAACTCCAAGCTGCGTAGTGAAACCTTGTACCAAATTTAAAAAATAATTTTTTTAAAAGACAAACATTTTGTTTGAATCAATTCAGGATGTTGAGGCAGCCTCCACAGTGCAACTAAAGACACATGGAAGGATTTCCCAAATGCAGCCGGAAATGGCAAGAATGATGAGATAAAGTGTGTTTGTCTGGATTCAGGGAATATTTCGAGAGGGGTTCATGGCAGTGTGCCTTTTACTGTAATGAATCTTTAAAATTTTAAATGTTTGGTGTCTTTTTCCATTACACCATGTAAATTTTTTGGAATAGTGTATTTTGTAGGGAATTCTATTTGTGCTCCAGACGTAAAAGATAGTGCTGAGTTTTTCCATGTGGCTGGAAAAATTAGATGGGCTTGAAATTGGAGATTGAGCTCATAGTATGACTGTAAAATACTGTAATCTTGCAAAGTGCCACATTTATAAATTGGAAATGAAGTTCTTTTGAACTAATGACCCATGAAGCCCTTACAGCAATAACTGATCTAGAAGCAGTATTTCCCAAATTGCAGTGATAGTTAATATACAGGCAAAAGGACAGATCTATACATTATAATGTAAGCTGCTTTTTTTTTTTTTTCTGGAATCGGGGGTTGAACTCAGGCCCTTGCGCTTGCCAGTGAAGCACTTATTCTGCTGAGCCATCTCCCCAGCCTTTATATGTTATAATGTAAAATGAGGTCTGGGCTTTTTTTTTTTTTTTTTTTTTTTTCTTTTTCTTTTTGTAAGTGTTATGCATAATAAATGCTGTGGAAAGAGACAACTGGATTCCACCTTTAAAGCATGTTTTACTTTGTGGTTAAGAAAATCTGTGTGGTAGGTATGCTGGATACTGGCCACTCTAAACCTTGAGTGGCACATCTGCTTCAGATCAGATGCCTTGCTGCCTTTGAAAGCTCTAGTAATTAGAACCTTGTTTGCATAGAACCAGCTATGCCATTTTCAGTTACTTTTATTATTTTTTAATCTTTTTGTCTTTTTTTTTTTAGATATATTTGGTTCAGGCTCTCACAATGCAGCTTGGACTCAAAGTGATCCTCCTGTTTTCAGCCTCCCCAGTGCTAGGAGTACAGGCCTGTGCCACCATGCCTGGGCAGTGCTGGTGCTGCATGTCGTGCCGGGGATTGAACCCTGGTCCCTGTGCTTGCCTAAGCAACTCTGGCTCTTTGTTTTTTAGTCTTAAGTGTAGAACTTAAGCACCTATCTTTTTTGAGACACAATCTTATCTTATGTAGTGCAGACTGGCCTTGAACTCATTATGTAGCCCAGAGGCTGGCCTATGAAATTCATGGCAATCCTGCTTCAGCCTTTTGCATGCTAGAATTATAGGTTTGCACTACCACACCCCGCTTCAACAACTGTCATTATTAAACCTCATTAAGTCAACCAAGTCTCAGATTTCTTTGAATCCTGATTTTTTTTTTTATCATTTCTAGGTTTATGATATTCTTCACCTTGGTAGTCACTATAAGTCTCTTGATGATAGTACATAAAGGAAGTGTGTGTGATGCCATTATTGGTTATTTGTTGATAAATACTTGAACAGCTAGTATGTGTCATGGTTCATTGCTAGGGGCTTAGAGATCAGTCAAGTCCCTTTAATTCTGTCTATATGTACTTCTTGGTCTGGTGGGAAAGGAATATCAAAACAGTGTTAGGAAAAGACAAGACACATTTTGGATACCAGTCTAATTTAGGAGTTAGGGGAAAGCCTCCCTGTTTGGAGAGGGAGACAAGGGAGTATTTCAGAAACACTGACAAACCAAGGGCCGTTGTTTGAAGTCCAAGGGAAGATAGCATGGTCAGAGGTTAACAACATTTGGTAATCTTACAAACCTTGATTGAGAGACTAAACATTATCTCAAGTATAGTAGGAAAAAACTACTGAAGGATTTTATACCTGATAGTGTTTTCCTGTTTGTGCTCTCTCTCCCTCTTTAATTTAGAGACAGGGTCTTGCTAAGTCACGAATTGTTCAGCCTGGGCTGGAACCTGCAATCATTTTGCCTCACCCTCTTAGTGTACTGTGATTACAGGCATGCCACCATCCCAAGCCACATTTACTTTTTTTTTTTTTTTTTTGAGACAGTGATCTCACTATGAGTTTATGCTGGCCTTGAACTACTATGTAGCCCAGGCTGGTGTCCAATTCACAGCAGTCCTGCCTCAGTGCTACCGCCACCACGTGCCCTCCCCCACCCCAAGGTGTGCAGCACCACTATTCCTGGCTCATGTTTGCAATTTTTAAAGACAGGCATCGTGGACCACTGGTGGTATGTGCATGGCTTTGCCATGACTGTGGTTCTAGGCTTGGGAGCATGTTGAAAAGAGGATATACTCCCCAAAATGCCATACTAGGAGCAAACATTCTACCATGGTTGGTGTTTTGCAATATTCCCTTTTACCCTGAGGCATGGAAATAGTTTGAAGTTAACAAAGCAAAGGTCTTCTCAAGTGAAGAATTTCATTCATTTTTTGCATCATTGCACAATTTATGACTTAAGTTGCAAACTGAAAATGTTTGAGTCACAGTTAAATGCTTATTTGCTTTTCTTAGGAGCCATTTAAATTTAACCAGTAGTAGCATTTAGGAGACAATATCTGATCTTTTAGTTTTTTCTTGGAAAAGATTTTAGTAAGTATCTAGTAGATTTTCTACAGTGAGTTAAATTTTAAAAAGTATACACTTAAAATTAGTAAGTATTTTCTAAGTACTATTTTAAATGTCAGTGATGCAAATTGTTAAGTACTCCTTATTAGGTAAAGAATGCTTCCATTCAGTTCTAAAATGTGGCAAAGTAATAAATTATTTTAATTAGCTGTTACGTGTATCTAACATGACTTATTTATTTATTTATTTTTTTATTTATTTATTTATTTATTTTGCGGAACCGGGGATTGAACTGAGGGCCTTGGGCTTGCCAGGGAAGCGCTTATTCCACTGAGCCATCTCCCCGGCCCCTAACATGACTCTTAACCTAAAGTATACTCAGAGGATTTTGTTTAGAGTGAAAATATTTGTGATGTAAAGAGCTAAGGAGTAAGGGATCCAAGATCTGAGTTTGAAAAGTGTCAAAATGTTATACAAATAGAAAGCATTTTATAACAGATTATTCTTTGATTACACCTGCCTCAACTCAGAGACAACAATTTGAGAGGAAAAAATGGCAGCGCTTTCTCTTGGCAAGTGGAAGAATTTTCCACTACTACTTGCCCTGAGGACAGTAACATGCCCCATCCAGTGTGTGACTGGATGTGATCCTTGGAACATCTCTGCCTGCTCCTTAGGCGCAGACTTTGTCAGAAACTCCTGGAAGCCTGCACACAGAAGAAGGTCATTTTGTCTTAGTTTGAAAATTGTTTTCATGGGTCTTTTAACTGTTTAACAGAACCTGTGTTGTGATCTGTTCACCTGTTCATTCTTAGTGGACTCTGTTACCAAAAACAAGAGGTAAACAGAGTCTCACAATTAAGTGAAACTTCCTTAGGGAACACATGCTTTAACTTTTTGGCCTTAGTTATTTTCCGTAAAAACCAGAACATATGTTGGTCAAGATAATGTATTCTGTGAGCTAAGGAAATGTTAGAATACAGCACGTTTTAAAAACCAATTTGCATTATTTTTTAACTTTTTTAAATTTTATTTTTACAATTTATTTTGGTACAGTGTCTCACTACACAGCTCAGACTTGTAGTGATCCTCTTGTATCAGCCTCCCCAGCCCTGGGATTCCAGGCCTGAGCCACCAAGGTTTTGATGGCTCAGCGTTCTGTAACCGGCATGGCATGTGGTATGGTAACCAAACTCAGGTCTTTGCACTTGCCAGGCAGCTGCTTAGACTGCTGAGCTATCTCCCCAGCCCCCACATTGCATTTGTGTTTCTAAAGTAATTTTTACAAAGAGATTGACTTCTAATGGAACAAAGGAATCATAACTTTTAATTAAGGTAGCCATTTCCCATGTGCTGGAGTTAAGACTTCTTAGCCTAGAGCTGATGTTTGGTATATTGTAGAGGCTTTTGTAAACAAGGTGGGATTTTTGTCTTGTTTTTTTATTTGTACTTGTTTTTGAGACAGGGTCTCACTATGTAGGTAAGGCTGCCTTGAACTCACTATAATCAGGGCTGGCCTTGAACTCACAGTGATCCTCCTTCCTCAGCCTCCTGAGTTCTGGGATTATAGGGGTGCACCCACCATGCCTTGGCCAATTTTGCTTAATTTTTTAGTGATTTTGGAAAAGCTTTAAAATGGATTTCTAGGTTCCACTTCAGGTGCATTGAACTGTGGGTACTTTCAAAAAGGGGATTCATAAAAGCCCTCCTTTGATAACTTTTTCATCAGCTTTCAATTCCCAAAATATTTGTCTAACAATTAGAATGGCCATTGTGAGATGGAAGAAAAGTTGAAAAGAATATAAGGACTTCCCAAGTCATTTACTCCTTTGCCACTTGACACTGGGAACATTCCTCCTCAGTATTTGATCTACAGTTAAGTGTGTATTAGTATATCTCCTGTATAGCAGATAGCCTTTATACATTTGACCTTTAAGAAAAAAGTTGATTTTTTAATAATGGTACCATAAATATTTTTATGCAGCATATATATAGCACATGTGTAATATATGGGTATATGTAGTATATATCTATGTGTGTGCTATATATATATATATTTATTTATGGTACCGAGGATTGAACACAGGACTTTGTGTTTACCAGGCAGGCACTTATGCTGCCAAGCTATCTCACTGGCCATATATAGTATTTGTACTATCTTATGCTGCTAATGTTAGTTAGCTCTGTCACCCAAGAAATTTAACCTTAGCATTTACTGCCTAAAAATACATTTTCTTTCCCCGCCCATTGAACCCAGTAGTAAGCTACAACTCTATTATTGATTGTCTGTTTGAGACAAGGTTTCACTATGCAGCTTAGGCTGACTTTGAACTTATAGGGCATATCTCAGGCTGGCCTTGAACTCAGCAATCTTCCTGCCTCAGCTTCGTGAGTGCTGGGAATACAGGTGTTCACCAGAATGCCCCAAGCTGACCTCAAACTTGTGATCTTCCTGCCTCAGCCAAATTCTGTACTTTGTGATTATAGGCATGTGACCCTACACCTGGCTTTTTTAAATGAATTTAGTACAGGGTATACAGGATCTCACTACACAGATCAGACTCATAGTGATCCTCCTGTTTTCAGCCTCCGAAGCGCTGGGATTACAGGCATGTGCTACCAGGCCCAGTCTCAGTTGTCCTTTCAGCGCGCCCTGAGGGCAGGGCTGGCACCAGCACTGCGTGCCCTGGTCCTTTTTAGTCCAGCTGAGCTATCTGGCTGGCCCTACCTGGCTTTTTTGTTTTCACTGTTTTTATTTATGTATAGTGCTGGAGATCAAACCAGGGGCTGCTTGCATGCTAAGCATATGCTCTGCTAGCACTATATATGAAACTTAATGGGCTGCGGAGATAGCTCAGTGGCATAAGTGCCTGCCTGGCAAGTGCAAGGTCCTGAGTTCAATCAATCCCCTGTACCACATTTAAAAAGAAAAAGAAAAATGTAGAAGTCTATTAGATTAAGGACCAGATTGAGGACCTCTGTGCTATACTGGACAGAAGTCTTTTTGGCTCCTGCAGGATTAATATAAATTGCCCCCGACATCAAAGATCATTTGAAAATTTTCCATCTAGAGTCATAATACGTACTGTTGAGCTTGGACTCATTTCACAATGTTCAAGGGCACTTAGAGTCTGGTTATGACAGGGAGAAATAAAACAGTAAAACAATTTTAATTTGGTTTTAAATTTTCATGTCAGAAGGACATTTTAGCTTATTGAAGGTTATTGAAGTTTAGAATATGATTACTTTATTGCCTTAATCATTTATGAGATGTGTTCCTTAGCATGAGCAGAGAATTCTATGAAAATGGAAGGCTGTAGCTTACTAGGTTGCACTATTACTGTTCGTTGCATAAGCATTTCCAGCAGGAATTTCACCTTACCCTTGGTGTCCCTGCAGTCAAATGCGAGGTTGATCTTTGCCTCCTGAGATTAAACATTAACATATTCTTTCTGAACCTCCTGTGGCCACATTGCCAACGAAGGCTGTAGGGTTGTTTCGTGCACTAAGGTTTAACAAGCAAGCTGCTCAACAATTCAAATTCTTTTTGTTTATTTATTTATTTTGTGTGTGTGTGTGTGTGTGTGTGTGGCCAGCTCAGCCCACCAGGGGGCGGGGCTGGCTGGCATGTGGTGCTGGGGATTGAACCGCGGTCCCTGTGCTTTGCTTAGCTTGTTCTAAGTAGGTGCTTTAGACCACTGAGCCATCTCACCAGCTCCCTCAAATTCTTTTTGAATTTGAAAGCTGTTAATATAGAACAGTTGAGACTATATTAAAGGTTTAACAAGTCCAGTGTTTCTTGGATAGGATGGCTATTTTGTCATTTTATGCATAATCTTGTGATGGGATTACAGTTCAGTTTGTAGGGCAAGTTTGGAAAATGAACATTTAACTTAACATTTTTTATTCTATGCATTTGACATTTTCTTCTGATACTTCAAAAATCTGTTTAGTTACCCCTCAGAAAGTCATAGAAAGCCATTCTACATGAGGGTGGGGGTAGCATGGAGGTTTAGAGGGGCAGAGCTAGGTAGGGCTTGAACTCGGGGCTTTACATATATATATCTATATATCTGTATATCTATATATATAGATATAGATAGATATATACACACACACATACACACATACTACGCAAGTGCTTTATCACTGTGCAGAATTGTCTTCATACAGATGTGCACTTAATCTGCAGTATTTGAATCTCTAGAGAGGTTCTCAGGTTGCATGTGAGACATTGCCTTGACCTGATATTGGTGTGTTTTGTGGCATTTACTTTATACAAATTAGGAAATTTCTAGGCTAAGATGTGGACCTGGTAAGACTATTAAAGGACCTTGTTAGCCCAGAAAGAAGGCTGGTTTGGCTGAGGATGTACAAAAGAAATTTATTCATTTATTTGATAATTCATACTTTTAAAAACTACCAAAAGTATAAGGTGAAGCTTCTCTCCTCCATCCCAGCCAACCTAGTGTTGACCAGTTAATTTCATCTTCCCAGAGGTATTTATTTCTTCGTACTGCAGGCAGCCCAGAATTACCATTCATATCTTATTTTTCCTCACTCAGTGTACAGGTTATCTTAGAGGAAATTTTCAGTGTGAAGAGAGTTATCTCATCTTTCTAATGTTGACCAAAAAAACAAAAACCTATGAATTACCAGCATAAACTTTGAATAGTGTTTATAGGATAAATTCCCCCTAGAATTTGTGGCAGAATCATGGTGCTTTGCAGTTTTGATAATGTATTGCCATTCTGCCCACCAGAGTTTGCAGTGGTGGTACTTTGTACTTAGCAACATATACAGGGTGGCCACAAACCCTCTGAGAAGCTTTCTCAGTCAGGAATCCTCAATCTGTTGCTCCTGCCCAACGTGGAGTGTTTAGTGACCATGTGTACCTCCAGAATTTCCCTCATCAGCTGCACACTGACAGGATTTTTATGACAGGGTATACATAACCTTAGTGAGTTGCCTAATTTACTAAAACTGGGGGAATTTCCATATTTTGTAGTCATCTGAATAAGAATGTTTACATACATCCTTGCTAAGTCTACTTGCACAATTTCTATTTGTATAGTTTTATGCTGCATTTGTTTTGTGTGAATTAGCAAAATTTAAAAAGAGTGCCAAGACAGCAAGCCTGCTTAGGCAAGTGTAGGGTTCAATCCCCAGTACTGCATGCCATGTCAGTCCCCGCCCTCGGGCATGAGCTTGGTGACATACACCTGTAATCCCAGCACTAGGAGGCTGAAAACAGGAGGATCTCTACAAGTCCAAACTGCATAGTGAGATCCTATACCAAATACATAATGAAAAAAAAAATTTAAAGTAAATAAGAGTGCCATTGCTGGGTAAGGCTAAGTGTGAAATTCTTTTGAGGCAGAATCTCAAAATCCTAGTTTAGGCTGGCCTCAAACTCTCAGAGATACTCCTGTTTTAGCCTCCTACCTGTGCCACTGTGACCAGAAAAAACATTTGCAGAATACAGTGTATTTGAAGGCTTTCCCAGCTGGGCGTGGTGCACACCTGTAATCCCAGTATTTAGGAAGCTGAGGCAGGAGGATCACTGTGAGTTTGAGGCCGGTTTGGGTTACATAGTGAGATCAAGACAGCCTGAACTACATAGTGCATCCCTTTCTAAAAAATAAAAATAATAAAAGAGGTTTTCCTGAGCATCACCATCTTTGCATCTGTCTGTCTATCTACCAACCATGGTTGCTTGCTTACTTTACTTACAGTGGGGGGTGAACCCAGGACTTTAGCTCTGAGCTACATTCTGTTTGGTTTTTGTTGGTTTTTTGTTTGTTTTGTGGTACTGGGAATTGAACTCAGGACATTGCACTTGCCAGCCAGGTGCTTTGAGCTACGTTCTTAACCCAGACTGGGTTTGAACTTGCTGTGGTACTGTAGGATTACAGGTATGCACCACCAAGCCACATATAATGTGCTGTAAACATAGGCTGTTTATTGTCTTTAAAAATTGTGTTTAGAGCTGGGGCAATAGGTCAGTGGCATAAGCGTCTGCCTGACAAGGGCAAGGTCCTGATTTTGATCCCAGTACCTTTAAAAAAAAGAAGGAAAAAAAAACATAAAAATTGTGTTTGATTTGGAAACACTCATCTTTAGGTAATACAGTAACAGAAGTTGACTTTAGCTATCTCTCTTCCATTAGTTGGTGACAAAGTTCCTGCTGATATAAGATTAACTTCTATCAAATCTACAACTCTAAGAGTCGACCAATCTATTCTTACTGGTAAGTATTACTGAAATTGTACCTTGTTGTGTCCATGCCACTGTACACAGTGGGGTCAGTCAGTGTAGTCAGCTCTCCCCCACCATCCCCTTCAGTATACTACCCCGTTCCTAAGGTACTTGTTTTAGTGCTTTATCAGTTATGTTTTGTGCTGATATGGGTTTAAAAGATAGGCTTTTTATCTCATGGCTTCTGTTTGTCTTTTTAGTTAAAAATAGTTTGGCTTTAATATAAAACCACTAGTTTATTTGTGATTTTATATTTAAAAACGTTTCTTTGTTAGCAGAGGTAATAATCTTGAAGTTGAAATGTTTCTTGTCCTGTGTAAAGCAAACTACTTACTCAGTCCCTTTCCTCCAGGCAAGAAAAATAGACCTGAGAGCTATAATTTTTCTAATTAGAAGAATTTTTATCTTACATCTAACATAATTTGCAATAAGCAATTGTACAGTTAACAAAAGTTAGCCACAAAATATAACTGTTGCACTACCTGGAGTTGGATCTCCTAGATTTATAATTGCTTGGAACGTTTTCCCATTTTTGTGTGATACAAATGCAATGTAGGGCAGAGGGTTCAAGTGAACTGGAAGTAAGGTTGTCAGGTTAACGTTAGAAACAATGCTAAACCGAATTAAGTAGAAAATCTAAAGGCTATGAAATTTTATCTGATTATCGGTGTATGAAAACAACTAATAATCATAGTGTATAACCTCAGCCCTTTTGATTTTAGCCCGAACCCTATCCCCCAATTTTTGTCTTGATGAATAATAGCATATCTGGTAGAACTTCTAGCAGTACCAGGCAGCAAGCAGTTAAGGTATAAAATGTTGGGGCAGTGGTTGGGTTGCATGTGTGAAATTCTCAGGGTGTTTCTGTAGAAACAGGATCCTCTTCTGTTAAATAATCACACTGTAGTTTTTAAAGCTTATGAATTACAATTTTTGTCAAATATTCAGAGTTTAAAACTGAGTGATTATTCCAGAAAAACAAGGTAATTAGGATTTTATTTCATAATAAAGCTCCTTTATTTTGATGGGGGGGTGGTGTTGGGGTTTTTTGTTGTTTTTGTCTTGGTCTTTTTGAGGCAGGATTTCACTATGTAGTTCAGGTTGCCCTGCCAGGTTGGCCTAAAACTCACAGCAATTTTCCTGCCTCAGCCTCCCAGATGCTGTAATGCCCAGGCATGTACCAAGTCTGGCAAAGCTTCTTTATTTTGAAATAGCTCCTCTTTTAATCCTGATATTCTTTGCTATGGACTTAATTTTTATTGCTAAGTTTTCCTAGTTTTGTTCAGAATTTTTTTTCCCCCCGATTGGCAGTGTCTTGGAAATAATAATGGGGAGGGGTATGAATGAGGGTTCCCAGGTTTAACTGCCCGCAACTTGTTTAGGTGAATCCGTCTCAGTCATCAAGCACACTGACCCTGTCCCTGACCCACGAGCTGTCAACCAAGATAAGAAGAATATGCTCTTTTCTGTAAGTGCTTTATCAGATTTTAGGTGGGTATTGGTGGTGCTGAGAACTGAAGCCAGGGCCTCACATAGGTTAAACACCTAATAATCTACCATTGAACTATACTTCCTACCCCTCAAAAGCTTTTTGGGGGGGGTTGGGGGGCCCTATATTTGGATTTTAGTCCAGGGAGCACTGAGCTAATATTTCATTTTCAGACAGGGTCTCCACCATTGTCCAGGTTGGCCTCAAACTTGTAATCCTCCTGTTTTCAGCCTCCCATATCCGGAGATTAAAGGTTTATGTCACTTATTCAAATGTATTTATATTTAAAGACAGTCCCAGAATTTCAAAAGTCCACAGTTACTTTTTACTGGCTACCTAGAGTGATCAGACTTTAAAAAGTATTGGCTCTTAATCTAAAGGATAATAGTACTCTTCGTGTTCAGTCTTTAGCTGTCAGAAAATAGTAGTTAGCAGAGCCAGGGTGTGGCTCAGTAGCAGAACACACACTTCGCATGCACAGGCTCTGGCTTCAGTCCCCAAGCTCCCCCAACCCCCTTTGAAACAAGGAAACCAATGAAATACAATGATAGGATGTATGACTTAGATGTCTTTTGTTTTGATTGGCAAGTTTTTGAGGACAAAAATGATCAGGTCAAACATATTTAAACTTGTATCTGTAAACATTTGGAAAGTAGATCTGTTTGGGAAGCCTTTAGCCTGTGGAGGGTGTTTTCAAAATGATGTGGATGTTGCCGCTGTTTGTGGTTCATGATGAAGAGGTGTGTATTTGGAGAGAATGAGAACGCAAGCATGTTAAACCAGTAATGATGACTTGGGTGAAGAATGTGTGTATGTTCATTGTACTATTCTGCTTTTTTGGGTGATTTAAAAGTTTTTTAAAATATTGCAAAAATGCGTGGATTTTTGTTGCTTGCGATGTAGAATGGTGTTTCAAGGAGTGGACTTTGGACTTTTGTGGGTTATTGGGAGACCTTAAGTACCCATAGGAAATAAAGCACCATAGAATTACAGTGAAAAATCACAAAGCCATGTCATTCTAACACTAGGAATTAAAGTGGGGTAGACAACACTCATGTTGGTGCCATTGAGTCAGTGCTGGTGTTTGACAGTCAAAATAGCCCACTTAGGGCTGATTGCCCTTCCTGTAGCTGACAGAGGTTGAGCACTCTTTGGAACCAGAAATGGGGATTACATAGGTTTGGGGACAGTGTAAAGATTGAAAAATTGGGAATAGAGCACTGCAAAGTCCAAGGGTAACCTGCAAGTACAGTTCTATATTATGAATTGAGACCGAGACAGATCAGTGTGGAGCTGGACAGCGAGGTCCTCTATGGAATCCAAGCCAGGTTTAGGGAGGTTAGAGGTACCTCACCTCCTGTGTGAGGGATGGTTCACTGGCCACTGTAGCCTTGGGACATCGCTAGTAGAGTAGGATGATAAATCTGGGTGCCTTGGTCAAAACCCAATGTCTGAACGATACCAGTGAGCACTATTTTAAGTGGACGTATTGATCTTGTGACCAGTTCTATTCTACTTCTCCCTAGGGTACAAACATTGCTGCTGGTAAAGCCATGGGAGTGGTGGTGGCAACTGGAGTTAATACTGAAATTGGCAAGATCCGAGATGAAATGGTGGCTACAGAGCAGGAGAGAACACCTCTTCAGCAGAAACTGGATGAATTTGGGGAACAGCTTTCCAAAGTCATCTCTCTCATTTGCATTGCAGTCTGGATCATAAACATTGGGCACTTCAATGATCCAGTGCATGGGGGGTCTTGGATCCGAGGTGCTATCTATTACTTTAAGATTGCAGTGGCTCTGGCTGTCGCAGCCATCCCTGAGGGTCTGCCTGCTGTCATCACCACCTGCCTAGCCCTTGGAACTCGCAGAATGGCAAAGAAAAATGCCATTGTTCGAAGTCTTCCGTCTGTGGAAACCCTTGGTTGTACTTCTGTTATCTGTTCAGATAAGACTGGTACACTTACTACAAACCAGATGTCTGTCTGCAGGGTAAGGGAGTCCTTTTCAGATTCTCCTGTGGTTGTTTGTCCTAAAAATACCCCTTTATGCCATCAAAACTTTAGATTTTTTTTTTTTTTTTTTTTGTGGAACCAGGGATTGAACTCAGGCCCTTACGCTTGCCAGGGAAGCACTTATTCCACTGAGCCATCTCTCCAGCCCCTGAAGTCTTGATTTATTAATATCAGTGAATGGATTTTCCTGAAAAGTAGGCAGAAGAATTGTAAGTTTGAGGCCAACCTGAACATATGGAGACTCTAAAACGAAAAGTGGCTAGGGATGTAGCTTATTGGTAGATTTATTACAAAGGAAAAAAACCAAAAGATCTGAAGAAATAATATAATTGAGATTTATTTTGTATTTTATTTTTGTGGTCCTGGGACATCATCCATTGCATCATTCTTGCTAAGGAGGTGGTGCTATACCATTGAGCTATACCATATCTATATTCTTTTGTAGAATTCATTTAAAGTAGGGCATAGTCCTGTTCCTGTAACCTAGACCCTCAGGAAGTTGAAGCAGGACATTCCCTTGAGTCCAGAAGTTTGAGACCAGGCTGAGTGACACAGAACCCTGTCTCAGAAAAATTCTCTTTACCCAGACTTTACTAAAACAAGCTAGTGCAAGTCAGTATGGTAAGAGCACATGTAACTCTTATAATACTGATTGTAGAAGGGACATTTGACAAAGATTTTATTTGTTAATTTATTTAATTTGTTTTATGTGTTGTTAATTCTCTTACGTGTGCCATAAGAGAATTTAAGGAGAAAATATTAGAATTGCTGGGCTAGGTTTCAAAGCTGGTACCTGTCAGGAAACTAAATTACATGTCTTCTGCAGAGTATACATCCATGCCTTAATGTAATAGAGCCTCCCACTATAGCACAAATAATGCTAGGTTTTTCCAACAGTAGGCCTTTTAAATAATAATTCTGTAAAGTCATTCTCTTGGCCTTATCTCCAGGTTTTTATAAAAGGAAAAAAAAATTATATAATTTTACTAATTTCTAATTCATGATGTTTGTAGGTGTTTTGTGTGTTTTGTTTCGCAAGAGAAGGTCTGTGTAGTTCAGGTTGGCCTTATAGTCACTGCATGCCCAAGATGCATCCAAACTTGAGGTGATCCTCTTGTCTGTCTCACCAGTGCATGTCATGCAGTGAGGTTATTGGCATGGCCACTGTGCCCAGCTCAAGGTGGTTTGAGTTACATTCCCCCAAACTAGTGCAGCCCCCTCCCCATTTTTATGATGACTAAACCCGGCTTTAAAGTTAAAGAATTGGGGCATCCCACCTCTTGTGCAGTCAACTTCTAGGTTTGTCTTAGGTTTCTCCAGGAGAAAAGGGTTTAACTCACTCTGGGACTGAAAGGTTGGCCAGAAGAAACCTGTTTGTTTTGCTGTTTTCTTCTGTTTCATTTATTTTTTATTTTTTTATTTTTAAGTCAGGGTCTTTCCTGGTTGCTGGGATTACAGCTAGACATGTGCCACCATGCCTGCCTTAATGCCAGTTTTGTCACACTGGTAGTTTCAGAAAGAGAAAGGGACTTCATGTTTATTATTTAGTTTCTCCCATTAAATTGTTTAAATTTAGCTTGGAAGCTTAATTTTTCAGAACAGTTCATGAAAGTAACAGTATGTGAAATTATAATGTTTGAATTTTTTTTCAATTTCCTAGGTCTCACTATACAGATCTAACTCATAGTAATTCTCCTGTTTTCAGCCTCCTAAGCTCTGGGATTGCAGGCACATGCCAGCTCACCCAGGGAGGGGGTGAGCATGGTACGCCCCTGGTCCCTGAGTCTGCCTAACCAGGCCCTTTAATCCACTGAGCTGTCTGGCCAGCCCTTATACAATATTTTTGTCCTTTTATTCTCCCTTAAATAGTTGGATTTTTTTTTTTTTTTTCTTTCAGAGAAGGCCTCACCCTAGTTTAGGCTGGCGTTGAACTCACAAGGCTGGCCTCAAACTTACAGCGGGTTACAGTGTACCATCATACCTGGCCCAAATATTTTCTTATATTAAAAGAAAGGTTGCAGGGCTGGTGAGATGGCTGTGGTCTAAAGCACCTACTCAGAACAAGCTTAGCAAAGCAGAGGGACCGCGGTTCAATCCCCCAGCACCACATGCCAGCCAGCCTCACCACCTGGTGGGCTGAGCTGGCCACACACACACATACACACACACACAAATAAATAAATAATTTTTTTTAAAAAAGAAAGGTTGCATTTTCTAAGTTAACTGTTCTCCTTCCCAACAGAAAGCTAGTGGCAGTCTGTATTGTACAAGAGGTTTCCTATAGGGCTGTGATATAATTGGCCTTGACTTTTAATACTTCTGTCTTGAAGATTTAAATGTTTTATCTGCTCACAATATAAAATACGTAAGCACATTTAGAATTAGCTGATGTGCATTAGAGTTCTGAATGTCTCCTGAAATGTTTTAGACTAGTATACATCCAAATACTTTCACACTTGAAGAGTAAAGTAACATTGAACAAGATGGTGTATGGAATAATGCTCACTTGATCTGATATTTACTGTAATCATCAGTCTGTTTTCATGTGACTGAATCATATAACAGTCCTACTCAACAGGTTAGAAAACTTAAGACTGAGAAGTTAAATGACGTGTCTGAGTGTCACATGATTTGTGTGGCGCTAGGGATCAAAGTCAGGGACTTGTGAGCACTCTATCAATAATGCTAGTCTCTAGCCTATCAAGTTTTATAAGAGGAATATTTTTACAGGGAGGTGCTAACCCCTGTCCTAACTTACACTCAGTTATTGTGTGACCTTGGACACAATTAACTTCTGGATTTTTTTTCTTTTTTATAAAATACCAAACTTCTTTGGAAAGAGCATTTTTCTTGACTTCAGGGTTCTTTTTTTTGACACAGGGTTTCACTATTTGGTTCAGGCTGACCTTGAACTTTCACGGTGTAGCCCAGGCTGGTCTTGAACTCAGCATTGATCCCCCTGCCTCTCAGCTTCCTGAATGCAGGGAGTGCAGGTGTGCACCACCATGCATGGTGTGAATTTTAAGATTTTAGGTATTGTGTCTGTTAGAAAAACATGGGCGGTTCCTCAGTCCCGTGTGCCACACGGCCCCATGAGATATACTGAGCCGAGGAGTCTGGAGGTTGTGGCGCACAACTGTAATCCCAGTTCTGGGGAGGCTGAAAGCAGGAAGATCACTAGAGCCCAACCTGCATAGTGAGACTAAATACATAAAGTAAAAAAAAATCTTAAAAAATAATTTAGGAAGCAGAACCTGGGGATTGTGCTATGTGGTGGGTTTTTTTTTTGTTTTGTTTTTTGTTTTTTGTTTGTTTGTTTGTTTTTGTTTTGTTTTGTTTTCAGAACTGGTGATTGAACTCAGGCCCTTGTGCTTGCCAGGGAAGCGCTTATTCCACTGAGTCATCTCCCCGGCCCCAAAGACAGGGTTTGTTTGGGGTTTTTTTGACAGAACCGGGGATTGAACTGAGGCCCTTGTGCTTGCCAGGGAAGCACTTGTTCTACTAAACCATCTCTCTGGCCCCCTGTGCTATGTGTAAGCTTGAACACAGACCCCTTTTTCATTTGTCAAACTCTTTGAACTAGAATCTTTGTTTTGAGAGCCATCGGTGTTTTAAATTCCATTATATTTGATTTTTATTTTTTAACTCATGTGATATCTCAGATTTAATTCTTTTCCAAGATTGATTTAGTTCTGAGTCTGCTTTTCTTTT
>NW_004524652.1:7926622-7938652 GCF_000260255.1 Octodon degus
TTATTTATTTATTTATTTTTGCGGAACCGGGGATTGAACTCAGACCCTTGCGCTTGCCAGGGAGTGAGTCTGCTTTTCAAATGAAGACTTTGGAGTTTAAATTATCTACCATATAAAAAAATCATGTGAGGCAAAAGAAGTTATTTTAAAATAAAAATGAGCCAATTTTTGAGATACTATGGAAGATGTATTCTTTAAAGCATAGCATGGCTTCTTTGCCTTGTTTACTGTTTTATAATTTCATCCTTGAAAAATTATTTCTTTTGTTTTATTTTTGAGACAGAGTCTCACAATGTAGCCCAGGTTGGCCTTGAATTTACAGCAATCCTCTAGCCTCCCAGGTGCTGAGATTACCAACATTGCCACCACACCCAGCCTAAATTTTAAAACAGAATCTTGTTAGATTGTTTAGGCTGGGATTGAATTTGCAGTCTTCCTGCTTCAGCTGCAAATCAATTAAACAATCTGTCTTTAAGTAGACTTTGTCACTTTGTTTTGTTTGTTTGAGAGAGTCTGTCCTTATGTAGTTCAGACTTGCCTCACTGTGTATCCCAGGTCATCCTCCTGCCCCAGCATCCCGAGTGCTGGGATTACAGTAGGCTTGTACTACCTACCATACCCAGCTACTTGGTTTTTCTGTAACATTAAGAACTTTTTCCTGGGCTGGGGGACTGAATCTCAGTAGTAATCTGTGCTTTCTTGTCTTTGCTTGCCAAGGTCCTGGTTTGATCCCCAACACCACCAAAAAGAGGGTAGAGGGAAAATGAACGGGTTCCTAAGCATAAGTCCATCTGTCTAAGGGGAAAGTAGTTCACTTAGCCCTGCTGGCTCCTTACTGTATACATATAGCTAGGCACCTTCATAGAAAATGAACTATTACCACAATAAAATAAGTAGAGAGGTACAGAGAAGCAGTTTGTCTGATTTACTCAAGGAGTGTTTATGTAACTCTGAAATGTGAGTTTATTCTTCCCAAGCTTTCATGCTTAGCTCTGAGACAAGACCATCTAATATCAGCTTCTTAGCCAGCCAGTGGAAATTTGGAATTCTGAGCATTCTAGAATAACAGAAGTCATTGGTGTTGACCTTGGCTGATCCAGAGATCTCGTGTCTCCAGTTTGGTGTGGGTGGCCACCTGTTCTTTGGTGCTATTGCTCTTTGTATCGATTCAGCATGACTGTTAGCTGAAAGGTAGGATGCAATGGTGATCTGAAACAGTCAGGTAAGGGACAGTCCTAAGTTTGATTCTCAGGGAGTATTATTATTATTATTATTATTATATTTTTTTTTTTTTTTTTTGGTGGAACTGGGGATTGAACTCAGACCCTTGTGCTTGCCAGGCAAGTGCTTATTCTGCTCAGCCATCTCCTGGGCCCCCTACAATTATTTTTTAAATAAGACATTTTTCCATCTTTAAGCTAGCAAGAATAGTGAAATACTGTTTTGTTTGTATTTTAGTAGAGGGTCTCATGTAGATCAGACTTGTAGTGATCAGCCTGCGTTCAGCCTCTCAGGAGCTGGGATTATAGGCGTATGCCACCAGGCCCAGTCTCAGTGGCTGTTTCAGAGTGCCCAGGGGCAGGGCCAGGCCAGCACAGCAGGGCAGTGATGGAACCCCTGCTGCTGCGCCCTGCCTAAGCAAGCACTTGAACTTGCTGAGCTATTTGGCCAGCCTGTGAAATACTGTTAGCACTTTAAAATACCATTATACTTCTTCCCCACAGATGTTCATTCTGGACAAAGTTGAAGGAGATACTTGTTCTCTTAATGAGTTCACCATAACTGGCTCAACATATGCACCCATTGGAGAAGTGTGAGTAACCGTCCCTCCTCAACTATAGGTTCCATACGGTACTGTGTGTAGTTTTGAAGTAATTCCGGAAAGTCACAAAGGGGCAGGGGATATAGCTTAACACTGCAGAGTGAATGAATGGGCGTGCCTCGAGGTGATAGATGCTCTTTATTAGAGGAGTGCATTAAAATGAAATAACATTATAAGAAAGAAAATGGCTCAGTAGAATAAGCACTTGCCTGGAAAGTGTTAAGGGTCTGAGTTCAATCCCCGGTTCTGCCAAAAAAAAAGAAAAAAGAAAACAAGCTAGGCATGATAATGCATGCGTAGTCCCAACACTCAGTAATAGTTCAGGCTGGCCTTGAACTCACGATGATCATCCTGACTCAGCCTCTGGAGTGGCACCACCATGCCTGGCCTTTGGCTTCATTTTTCAGTCCAGATTTTTACATAGGTTTTTTATTTTTTTCTTTATTAATACCTGTGGTAGAAGAATTTTATTGATTAAGCATTTTTGGACTTTTACCTCTCAGTTCTTGTATCTTGTGTTCATCTTTATTAATGAGTGCTTATAGTACATAAGTATGTGATGATTACATTCATGGTGAGTTAGTATATTAGAAATGTGTTCTCGGGCCAACCAGATAGCTCAGCAGACTAGAGCGCCTACCTACTTAAGGCAGGCGCAGGGAGCAGGGTTTGATCCCTGGCATGCTGTGCCAGCCGCACTCCTGGGGTGCCCTGAGTGATGGAGACTGTGCTTGGTGGTGTGCCTGCAATCCCAGCTCTTAGGCTGAAAACAGGAAAATCACTGTGAGTTGGATTTGTGTAGTTAGACCCGGTAGACCTTATACTAAATACATAAAGAAAAAAGAAAAAGAAATGTATTCTTTGCTTAATTTTTGCCAGATACTAACTCTCATATGAGATTTTTAAAAATACTTTAATTTTTATGTTTTGTGTTGGGAATCAAACCTAGGGCAGTCTTTCTTTCTTTCTTTATTGTACTTAAAACAGGGTCTCACTACACAGACCCAACTTGTAGTGATCCTCCTGTTTTTCAGCCTCCCAAGCACCGGGATTACAGGCGTGTACCACTGTATCCGACTCTGTGGCCAACTCAGCCCGCCCTAGGGGCGGGTCTGGCATAGCAGTTTGTGCCAGGGATTGAACCTAGGTCCCTGCACTTGCCTGTGCTTGCCTAAGCAGGCATTTTAATCTGCCGAGCTATCTCACTGGCCCTTAAGGCAGTCTTTTAAACTGGCACATAGTCTCAGACTTCCTTTCTATTTTCTTTCTAAGATAGGATCTCACTAGGTAGTTAAGGCTGGGCTTGAACTCATGGCAATTCTCCTGCCTCACCTTGCTAAATGCTGGAATTCCAAATGTGTACTACCATGTCTGGTTCTAGCATTCAATTTCACAGAGCTGTCACTCAAAAAAAAATTTTTTTTAATACATTTCAGACTGTTATTCTGTCTCCAGAATTCTGTTGAGGGAAAGATCCATCTTGGTGATCACACTGCTTCAAGTGTTTTTTCTCTTTTGACAGGCATAAAGATGATAAGCCAATAAAATGTCATCAGTATGATGGTCTTGTAGAATTAGCAACCATTTGTGCTCTTTGCAATGACTCTGCTTTGGATTACAATGAGGTAAGTCTTTTTGTAAAAGAAGCTAGAGTTGGCCGGGGAGATAGCTAAGTAGAATAAGCGCTTGCCTGGCAAGCACAGGGTCCTGAGTTCAATCCCTGGTACTGCAAAAAACAAAACAAAACAAAAAAAAAAGCTAGAGCTCTCAGTTTCTTGTTTAAGGGTGGGGTGGCTTGAAAGAAAAGCCAGCCTCCCTTCTCACCCTTTGATAGAGGGGTTTTTGGATTTATTTTCCCCTTCCATTATCTCTATTAGGGCCAGTATCATCTGGCCAGAGAAAGCTGAGTGTCATTCAGAGATCTCTGACTGAATGTTGCAGTTTCTCTCAGCTGTTGACAGCATGATCATTTATTTATTTATTTATTTATTATTTTATTTTATTTTTTTTCCCAGAACTGGGGATTGAACTCAGGCCCTTACCCTTGCCAGGGAAGCGCTTATTCCACTGAGCCATCTCCCCGGCCCCAACAGCATAATTATTATATAAATGAGTAGAACCCAGGTTAGAAAATGTTTTCTGAAGGAAATAGGGTATTTTTCCTTTTAAGATGGTTAACTGTGTATTTTTGAACAAGCTTCCAAGCTATTTTGGAAACTGAAGCAGGAGGATCAAGTTTGAAGCTAGCTACCTTTCTTTTAATAACGGAAGTAGATGTTTTTCTTTCTTAAGGCAAGCTTGGCCCAAAATGTCATATGATAAGCAGTGATCCAGAATTTAAAACCTACTATTTCAAATACTGAATGAATTACAATTAGTGCCTTCTTATACTTAAGTGAAATAATATACCAATATAGTGGAAAGGAAATGAAAAGGCTGCTTCATAGAATAAGGTAACATGTGTGCCTGTACTTTTGAGTACAATTTTAATTATCTAGGTGTTCTGCTGTAGTGTAGGAGAATGACCCAAAAGAAAAATGATGAAAGATCCCAGGTTATCTTTCTGTGGCAGGAAGAAGAGAAATTGACTTGTTTTCATCTCCATTTTATATGCCTTTAATTAATACAGGCGAAAGGTGTATATGAAAAAGTTGGAGAAGCTACAGAGACTGCTCTCACTTGCCTGGTAGAGAAGATGAATGTATTTGATACCGAATTGAAGGGTCTTTCTAAAATAGAACGAGCAAATGCCTGCAACTCGGTCAGTACTTGCATTTGGTGTGTTGTTCGTGCAGCCATCAGTCATACCATGTCTACGTAGTTCATTCACTCTCCTGCTCTCTTGGACAGCTAATTGTATCTTCTCAAACTTGCAACACCTACTTCCCTATATTCATGCTCAGGTAAAATGATCTTACTATTTGATCAAAAAAATAAAAACAAGCAGTAGATAATTTCCAAACAAAATCCTTAATTTTCTTAAGTAACCAACTCTGCCCATGACAGCTGTGATTGGACAGTCCTTATTCCTAGCAAAAGTTGGGCATTTCTCTTGCAATTCAGTTTACATCTGTCTCTACTGTGTTCTTCATTGGCACAGGGCAAATGCCTAATATGTTTTTACCTTAAGCTTTTCTTTGACCTTATTTCCCTGTTCAGCACTCCATTTTTCTTTCTTAATGTGATTAAATTTCTTGAAAGGCCTGTGTTTAACATACTAACCTGTTCCAAGCCTATTTTCTTGAAGACTTTCCAGTCAAGCTCTTACCTCCATCAGTCTATCAAAAACTCTTATCAGAGTCCCCTGTGACTTTGTGCTGTTTCCAGTGGCACATTACAATGCACATGCCTAGGAGCACAGGTAAAATACATGAAACAAAGATTGGTCAGATCAGAAAGGAGAAAAGTCTATAGTTAGAGCTACAGATTTTAGTACATTAAGTAACCTAATAAATGGAAAAATCAGACATTCCAAAGATTTGAACAAAAGTAAATGTTCATGGTAAAATTTGTATATCTGGCATTCCACTTCTTGTGCTCTCAGATGCTTATGGATTGTTCACCAGAGTAGATAATAGTGCTGGTCTGTGAAGCAAGACTCACCAAATTACCAGGGATTGAAATCAGAAAGGCTGGGGGCTGGCGAGATGGCTCAGTGGTCTAAAGCACCTATTTAGAACAAGCTTGGCAAAGCACGGGGACCGCGGTTCAATCCCTCAGCACCACATGCCAGCCAGCCCCGCCCCCTGGTGGGCTGAGCTGGCCACACACAGACACACACACGCACACACACACACACACACACATAAATAAATTTTAAAAGAATTTTAAAAAAAAGAAATCAGAAAGGCTGTATTGCCAAACACAGAGGAATTAGACAGTAGTAACCAACAAAGCCCTCAAAATATTTGGAAGCCATTTTTGATAGTCTGTGTTATAAAAGAAAAGCAACAGTGGGAATTATAGGATATTTGGAACTAAATAATGAAAATGTGATGCACTGCATTAAAATTTCTATCTGAAGTACACAGTATAGAAAGGTTAGAAATAAGTGCTAAACATATCCATCTGGAGAAAGGAAAGAGAATGAGTGGCGAGTTGTGGGGGCTGAGGTGGCCCTTTGGACAGAGGTACACAGCATGCACTGCTCAGTCACTAGCACCATGCCCAAGAAATCGTTAGGAACAGCTTTATGGCAATAAACTCAGCAGTTTAGAACTGTCCCAAATCTCTTTAGGAACATAGCTTTCTAAGTCAACACAAAATTTTAATAATCCTTTGTAAAGGAAATTATAAGTTAAAAAATCAGCCCCCTCCAAAACTTGCCAGCCCGTTAAAGCGCCAGCAACCAGAAGCAAGGGCTGGGAGTTCGATCCCTGGGCCTGCAGGGCCAGCCCTGCCCCCGGGGCACCCTGAGACAGCATTGAGACTGGGTGTGGTGGCATGCGCCTATAATCCCAGCTCTTGGGAGGCTGTAAACAGGTGGATCACTATGATCTAGTGGAAAGTAGTGAGACCCTGTAGACTCTTTTTTAAAAATTTTATTTTGTGGGTGGGTGTGTGTGTGTCCAGCTCAGCCCACCAGGGGCAGGGCTGGCTGGCATGTGGTGCCGGGGGATTGAACTGCAGTCCCTGTGCTTTGCTAAGCTTGTTTTAAGTAGGTGCTTTAGACCACTGAGCCATCTCATCAGCCCCCCCCCCCCCCGTAGACTCTTTCCTAAAAATACAAAAATAAAACAAAACTTGCCAGCCCAATATTGCTAAGCATTTAAGGAGGAAATTACTACTATTCTTGACAGACCTTGGTGTCAAGGAAGAAAAGCAAAATAAATTTATTTGATGAGGTCTGCATGCTCCTGACACCAGTCAGGTGAGTGGTCTCCAAACCCCTTTCCTGCCAGTCAGTGTGGACCCAGCAACCTGAACCCCCAAAACATCCTTATCAAGAGCTGCTGCTCCCCATGCCTCCCCAGACTGTGAGGCAATCCTGGCACACTGGCCTTCACTTCCTGTGGCCTCACAGTCACAAGCCCCATGAGACTGGACCTGAGCAAGAGCAGTCTGTGACAGTCCCTCCCTCCCTCCCTCCCTCCCTGGGATCTCCTCAACTTCAAGACTGACGTCCTATCATTGTTCACCTGAAGAACTGGAAGTGGCTGGTGCGTCATGGCCAAAAGGTTGGGTGATGTCTTGGGTAAGGGGCAGTGTGAGGCAAGTTTCAGCAGCAGACCATGCAGATCCAGTGAGCAAGAGCACCGGGGGCAGGTGGTGGAGCAGCAGAAGCATGAGGCAGGCAGTAAGCTCTGGAAACTTGGGAATGGGGCTGCAGAAGCTGGAGGAGATAGATTGGAAATGGGAGTAAGATCCTTTCAGTGTACAAACAGGAGTACAACATCTTCAGCATACAAGTCAGGGCCCCCGTTCTACATCTCCCCAGTCCACAGCTCCCCAGTAAGTCACACCTGGAACACCCAGCCCCAGCCACACTGTCATTGGAGACACTGTCTTCCTTCTGTTGCCTGCAGAATGCTGTCCCCTGCCTGGAGCTTCATGCCAGTGTGCTAAAGCCATCTTTAGAGGTGTTTGTTGGTCATCACTGGATGGCTGCCAGGTGGTGCCTGAGGCCTCTTTGTAGGACTTCTATATTCCTTTGAGCAGCCTGGTAGAATTTAGATAAATGAGAGGGGAAAGGTAGTTGACTGGTTTATAGAACAGGCTTAGGAGAGGTAAAAACAAAGGCTTTTTTAATTCTACCAGCTGTGCGGTTGAGGCCCTTCTCTTAAAATGGTCAGTTATAGTCATGCTTTTGCTTATTGCAAGCCTTTTATCTCTGTCAAGATCCAGAACAGAGCAAGAAGTGTTACTGGGGACAGAGACTCTACCACCCTGTGCAAACAAGTGCAGCCAAGCACTTTTTTTTTTTTGTCCTTTTGAGGTAAGGTCTCACTATGCAGCTCAGGCTGGCCTTGAGTTCACTTTGTCTGTAGGCCAGGCTGGTCTCCAACTTGCAACAGTTCTCCTGCCTCAGCCTCTTAAGTGTGCCGAGTGTTTATCTCCCTAGAGTTCATAGCAGCTGGAATTTGAAGCCGTCTGCTGTCTTCTAGTTTCACATATTACCAAGAGTCCTAGTGATGCAGATGCCATCACCCGTCCCTACTCGCCCTTCCTCATAAACTGTTGTGCCCCAGTGGCTCACAGAAGGCCCCATGCATTCCAGCAGGTGCGCAGGCTGCCCGCGGTGTGCTCCACTCTGTCCACCTGGCTCCTGGCCCAGTCTGACTCCCATGTTGCTTCCTCCCACCGCTGAGTGGGACGTTGTTGCCTGTGCTCTCTCACACATGTTCTCTATCCTTTTTCTATCCTCTGTGGCTTTTCTCCATAGCACATAGTGCTTCATTTTGTAGTCTTTCAAATGAGGGTGCACATTCCATGAGGGCAAGAACTCGTTTTTGTATTGCTGTATCCCCAGTGTCTGTCATGGATTGTTGTCTTATGCATATTTGCTGAATCCTCAGGAAACGTACCGAAATGTGTTACCCAATGGTATGCCATCTTTGTTCTCCTTACAGGTCATTAAACAACTGATGAAAAAGGAATTTACTTTAGAGTTTTCACGTGACAGGAAATCAATGTCTGTCTACTGCACACCAAACAAGCCGAGCCGGACATCCATGAGCAAGATGTTCGTGAAGGCAAGTACAGTATAGCAGGCTGTGCCTGAACTCTTCTTAACTAGGCAGGGCTAAGGTCCTGGGGGCCAACCGATAAAACTGATATGCACCTGTAACCTTTCCAGGGTGCTCCGGAAGGTGTCATTGACAGGTGTACCCACATTCGAGTTGGAAGTACCAAGGTTACCATGACCCCTGGAGTCAAACAGAAGATCATGTCTGTCATTCGGGAGTGGGGCAGCGGCAGTGACACGCTGCGGTGCCTGGCCCTGGCCACTCATGACAACCCACTGCGGAGAGAAGAGATGCACCTGGAGGACTCTGCCAACTTCATCAAGTATGAGGTAGCTGAGGGGTCCTTTCCTCTCCCGAGCTGTCAGTATTCAGAGATGCTGCAGTTAGGGAGCAGGGCTGTTTTTTACAAGGCCACACACGTCACCCTTATAATTGAGGCTACTGCATCAAATGTACATAATAATTTAATAATTTCATAAAATTCTGTTGCTTTCAATGTTAAAATGTCAAGACTATCTTTAATAACCTTGTAAAACCTATTTTGCAACTTTCTTTTTTTTTTTTTTTTTTCTATTTTGCAACTTTCATGTAAACTTTCTAAAAATATTATTTAAAGGTGAGAATACCCAAGTTAAAGGGCTTGGGGGTTGTTGGTTTGTTTTTCCAATCAGAATAGAATTCCTATATCCAGGATAAGAGATCCTAAAGCTTAGAAGGAAAGAACTTTGGTACTATGGACCACTGAAATGGCCAATCTCAAAATACTGTTTTTCCTCATTTTAGACTATTATAAGAGATTAAAGGATGATTTGGAAGTCAGGTGGGCTGCCTCTTGAGAGGCCCAGGCAGAAGGATTCCACATTTCAGCCCATCAGCAACTTAGCAAGACCCTGTGTCAAAAAAAAAAAAAAAGTGGGGATATAGCTCAAGGTAAAGGCCCTAGAATCCAGATCCCAATTCAGAATAATTTTAAAACAAGATGTAGTGACTTCACTCATTTAAAAAAAAAAAAAAAATCAGGACCTGACACACTGCTTACTCAGTGTTTGCAAGGCCCTAAGTTCAAACCCCAACAACACAAGGAAGGGGAGAAAGTGGGTAACTGGCCCATTTTCAAAACCGACATTTTGTTTTAACTTGGCGATTGCCTTGCTTTAGACGAACCTGACTTTCGTTGGCTGTGTGGGCATGCTGGACCCTCCCAGGATCGAAGTGGCCTCCTCTGTGAAGCTGTGTCGACAGGCAGGCATCCGAGTTATCATGATCACAGGAGATAACAAGGGCACTGCCGTGGCCATCTGTCGCCGCATTGGTATCTTTGGCCAAGATGAGGATGTGACATCAAAGGCTTTCACAGGTCGGGAGTTTGATGAACTCAGCCCCTCAGCTCAGAGGGATGCCTGCTTGAATGCCCGCTGTTTTGCTAGAGTTGAACCTTCCCACAAGTCTAAGATTGTGGAGTTCCTTCAGTCCTTTGATGAGATCACAGCTATGGTAAGTGATTGGATGCAACAGTGTTACAAGAAGCAGATTATAGGGACTGGTGAGATGGCTCAGTGGTCTAAAGCACCTACTTAGAACAAGCTTAGCAAAGCACAGGGACCGCGGTTCAATCCCCCAGCACCACATACGAGCCAGCCCTGCCCCCTGGTGGAATGAGCTGGCCACACACACACACACACACACATAAATAAATAAATAACATTTTTAAAAAGCAGATTATAGTTTTTATTACTGAACTTTTTTAGTAAATGGCCCCCTAATTTGGATCTTGTTTTGTCATGTTCTCAGCTATTTTCTGTACAATTGTTACCAGTAGTTGGCGTAAGATCATAGCATAATTTAAAACCTGGAGACCCTTGTAACTCAGAGAAGGGCAGTTTGGTCTGTATTTAGAGTTTGTCCTGGAGTAAATATGTGTGCATATTACACACATGCTTTTACCAAGATAGAAGCAGTCAGTGACTGTTGGTGCCTTTTGTTTCAGACTGGTGACGGTGTGAATGACGCGCCTGCTCTGAAGAAAGCCGAGATTGGCATTGCTATGGGCTCTGGCACTGCAGTGGCTAAAACCGCCTCTGAGATGGTCCTGGCAGATGACAACTTCTCCACCATTGTGGCTGCCGTGGAGGAGGGGCGGGCCATCTACAACAACATGAAGCAGTTCATCCGCTACCTCATCTCGTCCAATGTGGGGGAGGTTGTCTGGTGGGTGTCTGATGGTCCCACTTGTATTACTTTAACCTCAGCCTTGGGCATGTGGAGAAGCTCTCCCAGTTTGCTTTCCATTTCTTAGCCATTTCATCCTTTTTGCCTGGCTTGGGTTGTTGTGAGACAGGGGTTCTTACAGAGATAATAGGACTGAGCCTCCTGGGGGATCATGTGCAAGGGGCAGGGGCTTGTCTGCAGCTGTGTTAATGCGCAGAGACTCCTTTAACACAGCAGTGGGTTTATGTGAAGTAGTCCAAAATTCTTGAACACTAATTCAAAATGGGGTATAGTAGATGTCTGTGATTGCCTTGGGGGATCATGGGAGGAGGAGTGGCAGTGGTGCTACTTGACTGGTTCTCAAAAGTCACTGAGGGTCTTTTATTTTCTTTGGTGGAAACAGTATTTTCCTGACAGCAGCCCTTGGGTTTCCTGAGGCTTTAATTCCTGTCCAGCTGCTGTGGGTCAACCTGGTCACAGATGGCCTGCCTGCCACTGCACTCGGTTTCAACCCTCCTGACCTGGACATCATGAATAAACCACCCCGGAACCCAAAGGAACCATTGATCAGCGGATGGCTCTTTTTCCGTTACCTGGCAATTGGATGTGAGTAGTTTTATGTTGCTAGCTTTTTTTAAAAAACATAATGTGTGTGGGCCAAAATTCTGTAATGTATGATTTTGGTTTTTTTTGGGGGGGGGGGTTTGTTGTTTTGTATTTTAGGGAAGAGTCTACAGGGTGTTCAGGGTCTCACTACTAGGTCAGACTTGTAGTGATTCACCTGTTTACAGCCTCCCAAGAGCTGGGATTATAGGCTCGCGCCACCACACCCAGTCTCGATTGCCTTCTCAGCACACCCTGGGGGCGGGGCTGGCACTGCAGGCCCAGGGATCAAACCCCCGGCCCCTGCCCCGCTGAGCTATTTGGCCAGCCTTGTAATTCTTAAAAGCATATTTTTCTTCCATCCGTATGCTAGGGGAATAAAAATGGAGGATGCTCTCACAGGCCTACCAAATGTACCCCCAATTTACCTAAAGCTGCTTTAGAGTTATAGTTACAATTTAGTTGTTACAGTTATAACTCTTAATTATTTTAGCATCATACCTTTTCTGGGGCTTTGGTGAATGAAAAATTAGATGTTAAGCTTTTCAAATTTTTCTCTCTGTGCAAGGCGATACAAGGGTGATGCTATGTCCTGTCTTTTAGGAACTCACAGGCAAGACATGAATAGATTTTTTTTTTTTTATTGAGAAATAAATATGAATGAGACAGTTTCACAGCTGATTAATAGGACAGTTTTGATAATCAATACAC